>NW_019384395.1:318924-325816 GCF_000671375.1 Centruroides sculpturatus
AAAAAGTCTGTATCTGTATGAATGTGTAAAGAAAGTGTTCTTCCACCTCCTCCTCACAACATCTGACTACCCGGCATAATTGGTGTCTGCTCCATTTTCATTTTTTATGGTACAGTACGGTTATTTTATGCTGCGGAACGAATTATATGTTTTAACATGTATTTCTATGGGAAAATGCGTTTCGTATAACGGACGTTTCACTTAACGGACGTGCACCTGGAACGGATTAAGTACGTTGTACGAGGCACCACTGTATTTCAAAAGTTAATCAATCAATCTTTATTATGGATAACTGACTTTTTGACTATCCTGTATATTAATTAATATAAATAGGCTAATTTGATAATAATAATATAAATTAACGAATTTCTTTCATTATTTTGAATAATTTAATGTAATGAATAAGTACTACTACTACTACTAATAATAATAATAAATTTAATAAAATTATTTTAATGAATTATTATTACTGTAATTTGTTTATAAATTATATAAAAACAGTCCTATTTTTGCGTATAAAACTAACTATATTATTGAATTGGATATACTGTATAAAGTATGTTTACAAAATTATTTATAGGCATACAATTTATTTATTTAAAAAAATTTTGTAATAATCTGCGTTATTCAGCAGTTTAATATAAGATTAAAACAAATTACTGTATTTCCTAACAAATTTCCAAATCATCATCAGACTAGCATTTTTCTACTTTATGAATTTATTTTAAAAATATTTTTTTTTAAATGTTAAGAAAAGTTTTATTTTTCATTTAATTTCTTAAATTTATTCAGAGTGAATTATATCAATTTTTTCATATAAAATCCTTGTATAGTTTTAACTACTAATCGCAGTTTTTACTTTGTGTAGAACACTTCAAGACTTGCTACAGAAGATAGAAAACGACATATACTATAGAGATTGCTTTGATAACATGATTATCAAAGGTCAAAGATTTTTATGTTATTCCTGATATAACAGCAAAACAACAGAGTATAGGAGTCATATATATCCATTATTACTATATGTATTACGTAAGAATTATATTTCATATATTGTAGTTATAGCAGAAATTTAACATGATGATGCAACTAAAACTAAAAAAATATTTGATTATTAAATATAACGAACAATTATTTTTTGTGACTTTGTCACAATGCCGGGCTGCAATTTTTATCATATTTTTAATTTATTTCATTTAAAATATATGATCTCCACCTCAAATTAGTATTATGGTGTCTTGCCCCTGTACATCATACTTTTCTGTTAGCAACGGAGTCGTGCCGTTTATTTATTATCTCTAGTAATTATCTCCTTTCAGAGAAAAAGTTTTGGATTGAAATAACTTTACTTTCGGTTTGTATCGGAAGTTCATACATAGTTAATCGGGGCCTCCTGCGTTTAAGGCTTCCATATCTGTTCTCATCTTTCATCTATCAAACTCCATTCTCGAGATTAAGGAAAGACGAACGGACAGACTGACAGACGGACAGACGACAGTGAAAATTTATAGGTCTACAATTTTTGCAAATTGCAGTCCAAAAACTTTATTCTGTTTGAAAAAACTGCAACGCAAAAATACACAAAGTTATATGTATTATTGTATATGATTGATTTATGGTAAGCTAATCTCTTATATAAATAATAATCACATGATATCACTGAACGAATCACTCATACAGATTGAATCATTCTTTCATATGAATGTGAAAGAGAAAAAATCATATTTTATTACGTTACTAAATACAGTGTATTTATTTGAAAACTACGGGTTCCACGGTTTAAATTTATACTTAGGCGTCTACCGGCTTTATATTTAAGTGTAGAAGTAAACTAAACAAAGTTTAATTATTTACAAAAATTAAATATACATATATTAGTAGTAGAAGGAGATGCAATTGCTCCTTTTCACCTCCCTAAGAGCATATACTGTATTCCTATTCCTATACAGAGTACAAGGACCATGGTGCCATCTATTGATTATCATCGTATTTTTCGTTATTTTAATTTTAAAAATTCAAATTAATCGATTCTTATTTTATTTTTCTGAATTAATCAATATTAATTTAAACAACAAAATTGGAATTTATTAAATTCTATTTAATTTTTACATATTTCAAGCAAATTAAAAACATATATATTCCTGGNTAATGTTATTTGTTTAATTATTGTACGATATAACGAATAAAATATCTAATTATTCTTAATATAATGTTTTACTATATCGCCCAGAAAATTGTTTTTTCGCCCCCAAAATATAAATTGTTACTAATCGCCCCCTGAACATGGACAAACACCCACATGGGGCGATATCGCCCCCGTTGAGAAACATTGGTTTACACGATTAAATATTAGAAAATTAATTTGTTTTCCGTTCCAAATATCGTACGATACGTCAAAATAATCTGACTTAATTATTCGAAATAATTATTTTTTGGATCAATTAATCTTGGATATTTATGATTTTTTTCCCGAATATGCTTAACGAATTTGCATTTACGAGAAGAAATAATGTCAGTAATCACGAAAGAAGTCGGTTAACCATTTTGTAGAAACTTTAATCACGTTTCAACTTCCATTACTATCAGATAATCACGTAAGCATTTACATAGTTAAAGTTAATTACATTCGGAAAATTAAACTCAATTTACTTTGCCATACAAATGTAATATTGAAATTTCGTCATCTATGAAAACGTTTGTTGTATTAATATTCCAAATAAAATTGGAATACTAATCAAACTGCTTGTTGACAAACTAGAAATCTTATTTTAAAAATTATTTAAATAATAATTATTATCTGTTTTATAGAGCTCTAACAAATTTATATAAATTCACAGATTTTACACACAGTTAAACCTCAATATAGTGCTCTCCTAAATGGTGCCACCCCGTCAAATGCCAAGAAATCTTTGAGAACGGATCTTCCGCATAATTATTAATTAATTAAAGAACCCTTCAGTATATTAATTGTTAAATGCACGGTTTTGTATTACAAACCACAAATTCACCAAATCACACAATTTTCCAAAACCTCAAACACAATTTTCCAAAACCTCAAACACAAATTTATGTATGGATTCTCATCAGTATATAAATTCTTATCGTTCTAGTTTCTTGGGTAGTGTCAACTTTAAAGGTGAAGAAATGGTAGCGCTACATAGGAATTTTACTGTGTCTAATTTGCGTATACCGAAGAATACTAAATCAATAGAAAATCCAAAAGAATTAATAAAATGATTTATTTAAGAAAAAAAAGAGGGTTTAAAATAGTTTTTTAATGTAATCGTTCCTCGATTTAAAAAAAACCCTCAACAGTAAATAGCAATAGAAAACATTTCATAAATTTAATAAGAGGATCCAAAAAAATTATTTTTTAGAATATAAAAATTCTGATTTTCAATAATTTTATAGTATATCGTCTTATTTTTACTTAAACATTTTTACATAACATTATTTTCAATGAAAATTAATTTTTATATGAAGATTTTATTTGAAAAAAATACACGTAGCCTATACAAATTTTACACGAAATAACTTTTTTTTAATTTAATAATTATTATTAGCTTCTATTTATTTGTGTTTTATTGTTCTAGCGAACAATTTGTAAGGATTAATAAAGTTTAATCTATGAAAGTTAGCCTTCGATGTGCAACTTAATCGTCTAGAATTCTTTTATGTTCTGGATTTATCTGACAATTATACAATTTGTCCCTTAAAAGTATATAAAAATATACTTATATAAAATACTATATTCTCATTAATCAATTCATTAATGAGAAAGAACAGATTTATATAGAACTGTATTAATCTGTTCTTATTTACAACTCTATATTTTTTATTAATCTGTCTATAATTACTCTAGCTCGTAAAATCTACTCCAAAACAAATCAAGAGAGGAAAAAAAATCACTATACTACTTTTTTCAAATTTTTAAATTTTAATGAATTACTTTTTATTGTTCGAGTCAAAAATAAGATGATATTGATATGAAATGAATATTTATATGTTTAATATTTACAATATAATGAATATATGTTCAGTATAATATAATTTTTATGATGTACATGATTCACTAAATGGTCATTGACAAGTGTGCGATTAGTAACAGACAAAGAACGAATGCAAACTGACTTTTAAGCATAAAATGTGTACAAAATTGATAGATTTTAGAACGATATTCAGTAAAAACTAGAGACAAAGCACTGAAGAATGGCGATTTCTTGTTGAATATACTTTGTACACATCGCAAAATAATTAAAAATAAAGATTATGAAACACTACATAAAAAATATTTAAATGTTTCTGCGGTGTAAGCAATGGATTTTTTAAAATCTTTTTTATATTTGAGAGCAGCTGGTAATCTCTAATGAAAGGCCAATGTTTTAAGTGTTTCTGCGATGCGTATAAAAGACCGTTGAACAAAGCACCGTTCTAACTGCCTTTTAAAAAAAAAAACTGATTTATTTATTTATACAGTATATATAACAGCTCTGAATGTATTAATAATAGAAAATTACTGTCTAGTTATCTGTACAGTATATCTGATTACTATAATTAGTATCTATAAATGAACTTATAAGCATATATAAACTTATAACATTATGTATTATAGTCTCAAACTATTCTTAAAGAAATATGTCAACTGATTCGATGTCCGAGATAAGACGAATTTCATTCTTTATTTATACTTTTTTCTTCTTTGGTAAGATAAATAGGATAGCATCAGTATATTATATATCATTATAAAATGCGGATTTTAATAAATCTCAAAAGATACAGTTTTTATAAATATTTTCAAGATTTTCTGCTAGGATTTCGGCTTCTACAATAATTTTTAGAAAACAAAATCCTCTCGAAACAGAAAGGTTATAATTTTAGCCATAATTTCACTCTTTACCGATCATTCACAGTTAGTTCAATGGGAACGAATTTCTTAACAGTAATTTATTTTATACAGTACACAATGCGGAAAGGAAAATGATTTCTAACCTATTAAACGATAACACGCACTTCTTGATGTAATTTAAATTTGGGTCTCTCATGACGTCAGCACTTTAGTATATCTATTTACACTATTTACTTCGATTCACCTACCATTTTCATATGCAGATGAATGGAGATGTTCATGATTGACTTTACATATAATATCTAAAATTTCGAAAGTTTATAACTGACAATCTAAAATCAGCAATCAAATTTTCAAGTAGATGTAGGCACGTGAACGACAGAGAGAAACAGTTTCATCGCAAGTTGTTAGCAATTGTCATCAAATAGTCAAACAAAGTGAATTACTCATGTGGAATATCACGATTTTGACTTAAATAAATAATTAAAATAGGTATTAATCTTCGAAAATTAGTTCTGCTTCACATCACGATACTGCCATCTTGCTTTAATTCAACATTTTCAAATGATAAATTGATTATTTTGCTGTACTGATCGGTATTGGTTAATTGGATAGTACATAACTTATATACGAAAGTTATATCAAGTCGAAAACGTCTGATCTGTTACTAATCTATGACTAATATAACCTACATAATGAAGATGAAAGCAGTAAGGTTTAAAAATTATTAATATACTGTAGTTAACTGCAAAATGCATAGAAATTTCGGTTAAAAAAGAAGTTACTTGCTGATAAATATGGAATTTTAGAAGTATTTATCTATTAATACATAATAAATATTATCACGCGAATTGTTTACTTTCATCAATAATTTGTACACAGTTCATTTGAGAATTCAAATAAACTGATTTTCATATTCAAATTACTTTCATTAATAATTTAATTTTTAATATTTAAAGAAAATTTAGAGATTCGAATCAGTGAAATATGCTTAGATATAGCTGAATACTAATTTATAACATGTATGTATACAGAGTACGTTGGTAAATCAAAATTATCCTAACATACTTAAGTACGGTAATTAAAAGACAAAAACAACTACTTTTTACGATATATTTCGAAAAATAAATCTCTTATTTCAAAATAAATAAACTTACCTTTTTAACTTTTTCGCCAAAATAATCTAAAATCGGTTGAGTATGTGAGTGAAATGTTTTCAGCCGACTTCTAATGGTTTCTTCATTATCATCCACTCTGCCACTAGTTTCACCTCTTTTTAATAATCTTTGTGTCATCGTATCGTCAGAAACATCAAAAAATAACAAATAAGCGCATTTGCATACCTAAAATTATTTTAAAATATTTTATTAGCTTAATATAAAAACTTTATTCTTAATTTTTTTAATAATTAAAAAGCTTACTTCTTTTTCAAATTGTATAGCTTGGTCCACTTCTCTTGGATAACCGTCTATTAAGAAACCCTTTGATGTATTTAAACGTTTCACAATAGCATCTTTCAGAAGTAATAACACTTGCTCCTGTAATTTTCCATTAAATATATGATAATTTGTCCCCAAAATTTTATACAGGGTGGCCCAAAGTCAGTTAACGGTACTTTGTTTTTTTTTGTGTGTGTACGAATACAAGTTGTAATAAACTGAGGTTGGAACATGTTTGGTATATAAAATTGACGGAGTTTACATCACTAACAAGTTTGTAAATAATAAAATACAGTGGTGCCTCGTATAACGTACGCCTCGAATAACGGACGCTGCGAATAACGGACTTTCTGTTTGACCGTTACGTGACTCGAGCAACGGACTTGCTGCGAACAACGGACTTTCCGTTCGGCAGTTACGTGAGACGAACAATGGACTTTTTTCGAACAAGTGCGAATGATGTTTTCACTCTTTTGCCGATGCCAATGACAATCTGCTATTTGTAGGATATATTAGTATTATTAGAATGTATTATTAGTATATCTGAAGTAGAAATGTAATGTAATATATGTTGATGATTTAAATAAACATTAAATGTAATGTAATA
>NW_019384395.1:328784-333864 GCF_000671375.1 Centruroides sculpturatus
CCCCCCTATAAGATATAGATACGTTCCAATTTATTAGGAATCCGATTTCTTACAAGTCGTTCCAATCACAGCCCGACACGTGTCAAGTTTACGGACTACGGCTGATTGAAAGGTTTTCTTCCATAAAATTAATCGATTCTACACTAATCCGGACTCAACATTTCCAAAATACGTATATTTTTTCGTAGTTTTATAGGAATCGTAATTATAGGGGGGTCGACTGTAATTTGTTGAAAACGTTGTGATTTGTGTAATCAACGAGAAGAATTTTATTTTAAACAAATTTTCAGAGTTCGAAATTATTTGAAGAACGCCGCAATTTAGTCTTTACAGTGGTTAACTAATTTCTGGACCACCCTAAATTAACACGTGCGCCTAGATCTCGGAATGGCTCAAAAATTTAACTGGTATACTTGTAAACGTGGAGTCAAGACCATTCCTCGGGTCTAGTGTGCGTATTTTTTTTTCATTCGAGTTGACTTGTAAATAAGTCGATAAGATGCGTTAAAGTTAAAATAGGAAAGTTTAATTTTAATTTAAATTCATTTTAAATTATAGTTTAGTTTATAGGCTTATTATTATTGATTTTTATAAATTTAAATATTTAGTAATTAAATATAAATTTTAGTAATGACAATGAATCAACCGTAGCCTATGTTGACATAATACTATACAGTACTTAAAATATCTAAAAATCAACGACGACAAAAATTATATAAAAGTTTGGTAAAAATGTTTATTCTTCTAAAATCAAGTGAGAAATTTTAATTAATTTTTAATTCTGTGTAAAAATATAGGCCCCACTATTAAATACTTTTTTTCATTAGTTTTATACGGAATTAAAAGTTTAAGTTTTATGTTTCATCTTGGCTATCCTGCTACGGACTCACAATAAGATATTGTAAATTTTGTTTTCGCCGATGCTTTTACACACAGCTTATTCAAGAAGAAAATTTTGGTTTTAAATTCATTGTCACGTATTTTAATTTGTATAGATAGCTAAGTACAGAAATGCATTAAAACACCCTATTAAAAGCAACACATCCTAAATTGTTTAAAAAGGAAAATAAAGAAAAAAAACACTTTCCGTGGATCAATACAGTCATATGTCATTATGGATAAAATCAGGTGGTTTTATATAGTATATAACGCAGACAGGTAGCTACGGTATTTTAAAACAGTAGCTGTTTTATGTTATGCAAATCTTTTTAAGAGTAAATCCCGCATCATACGATACTTAAAAAATTATATAAGATCCTAGCTATGATAGTAAAGGACAGTATCAAAATCAGGGCCTTGAAGCTAGGAATTCCTTCCTCTAGCCTTTCTTCAACAAGATCCTCTCGGTTTAATATTTCTTCCTGTCTCTATCTCTAGCTACTGAAATTATGTAAATTGATTTTTTTAGATTTTATAATTGAAATTTTGTTATACAGATTCCGGTCCGGAACCAGGATATAGAACTTCCCCTTCCTCTTGCCGGCCAGTTTTGAGTGCTGGATCCAGATCGCACATCGATAAATATGTATTTATCTGCAACTGAGTCTTCTAAAAGCGCTAGACCCTAAGCAAAGATCTAAAGATCTAGATTGCCTATTGATCGGTCAATTCTTCCCCAAGAAGCTGATGCCCGATAATTCTTCCTGAGACACTTCTACCTCAAACAATTTATTCAGGATATTTTTCACACAATCCTTCTCTCCAAAAGTTCAGACAGTTTTCTTCTATATATATTTCTCCAGATTATTATTTTCCTAAATCTTTCGCAACAAATTGTTGTCCTATTTATATAACTCTATTAATATTATATTCCCTTTCAGGAATATATAGATTATACCAAAAAATAGCAGTTGATTAAAAATATTTTTGGGAGATAAATTCGCCGATCACAATCGACCTGTTGGCGCCATTCGGATAGGAAGTATAGAATATTGGTTCATTTAATTTATATCAATCATTATATTCCAGGGGGAAAATAGATTTTTATTAAGACAACAAATTTCTGTAAATTTTTTTTATCGAATATTTTTAAGCAAGTTTATTTTTGTATTCATTAGGATTATAAAATAAATACAGTATTATTATTATACTATTATATTTAAATACGATATAACTTTGAATTGCAAAATTCTATATACAGTTTTTAAGTTATAAGTTTTATGCAAAGCATTAACACAAATATAAGCTATATTATCAATCGAAATCACAAAAGTTTGAAGAGATGAAATATTTTTAGAAATTTTCTTAACTAGGAATACACCGATCGTAAAGAGTGCGCCATGAATAAAAGTGTTTGTTCCAAAATGTTTCGATTAACATTTTTGTACCATATTTTACTTAAAGAGAAAATAAAATCTGTTTCAGAAATGATATACTGTACATCTTTAAAAATCTGTTGCAAAAAAGCTCATTCAAAAACGATAGTATCTCAAATATTGCGGGATTATTAAAGAAAAACGTTTACGTCTTCTGCAGATATAATTTAAAATAAAATCATTATTAAAAATCACTATTTACACTAATAAACAAACGAATAACTTCAAAAAAGTTTAAATGAAGTAAACCGCTTCTTATCTGCATCGACAAATATTATATAAGTAAGGCGGCTTTTTACATTATTTATTGTTCTTGGCAAATCATATATTATAGTTAGTAAAAAAAATATGTTTGGCTCAAACGTATTTTATAAATATGTTTGGTTCTTTGAGCCAAACATATTTTATAAATATATATAGGCCTATATATATATTTATAAAATAAGCAATCAGCGTATTAGCGTGGATGTGAAAAATATTAGACAGTATTATCATTTTCAACTGAACTCTATCAATTTTCTGAGTGTTCAATGAAATAAAATATCAAAAAATTATAAATATTTGTTAATTATATATGTACGTTTGTTGCGACATTTGTATATGAGGTAAAGAGTGTTTCTCCACTTTCGATACGACAGATTAAAAACATTATTTATACGAGGAAAAATATTAAAACAATATAGACTATTGTCATGTTATGTCACAACAGGTTAAATATTAAGATATCAAATTTATATAAAAAAGACTATGCTTTGATTATTATCTTTCTCTAAAAAAAGAAAATTCAGATTACGCAACGACTTGATCGTCAATCGATTCATAATATTGAATTACGTATTTATATAAATACATTAAAACAATCATGTTCTTACGTAATTATGGAGAAAAAAATTATTCCTGTAACAAGTGAACTGTTCATCTTAATGATTTATCACTAAATCAATAGTTTGTCATTAAATCTTTGAATTATATAGCGATTCTATGATTTTCTATCATGTTACTCGAAAATAAACTCGTAGCTTTCGCTCCAAACTTGACATATTTCAATCGTTTTATGTAATCTTATACTAGTCTTAGAAATGATCAATATATCTTAGAAGTGATAATGGCAACTGTTAGCAACCCATTAACTATAGTATAATCTTCGATTGCAATATTCCAAAGCAATATATAGAGAACGTCGAAGGGGAGCATGTATCTGATCTTAAGCCGCCATTATTCTGACAAAAAAACAAGACAAGGTTACTTCAGATGGCTATAGACAAGGTCATTTTAGCTATAAAAAGGAAATGTCGGCTATCCTTTAAGCCATAATATAAAAGAAACAAGGAAGAAATACCTCAAAGTTGCAATATTCAGATAATTATATTTAATTAAACACAAAATAATACATCAGATAATGTATTATTGAACAGAAATAAGTTATCTTTCAAGCTAACATGTATAATCCTTAATAACGATAAAATCAAATACTATATTTTATTACATCGATTATTATAATCGGTAAATTAAAAAATTGATATATTTTTTAAAATATTTATNAGCACTTCTTTCTGATTTGTAAATCGACTAATTACAAAGGTTTTACTTCATTTTACTCATAGGAATGTTGTTTTTAATATTTAACAGATAGTTTTGTTGGATCTTTACATATTAATTTAATTTTTAATATTTAAAGAAAATTTAGAGATTCGAATCAGTGAAATATGCTTAGATATAGCTGAATACTAATTTATAACATGTATGTATACAGAGTACGTTGGTAAATCAAAATTATCCTAACATACTTAAGTACGGTAATTAAAAGACAAAAACAACTACTTTTTACGATATATTTCGAAAAATAAATCTCTTATTTCAAAATAAATAAACTTACCTTTTTAACTTTTTCGCCAAAATAATCTAAAATCGGTTGAGTATGTGAGTGAAATGTTTTCAGCCGACTTCTAATGGTTTCTTCATTATCATCCACTCTGCCACTAGTTTCACCTCTTTTTAATAATCTTTGTGTCATCGTATCGTCAGAAACATCAAAAAATAACAAATAAGCGCATTTGCATACCTAAAATTATTTTAAAATATTTTATTAGCTTAATATAAAAACTTTATTCTTAATTTTTTTAATAATTAAAAAGCTTACTTCTTTTTCAAATTGTATAGCTTGGTCCACTTCTCTTGGATAACCGTCTATTAAGAAACCCTTTGATGTATTTAAACGTTTCACAATAGCATCTTTCAGAAGTAATAACACTTGCTCCTGTAATTTTCCATTAAATATATGATAATTTGTCCCCAAAATTTTATACAGGGTGGCCCAAAGTCAGTTAACGGTACTTTGTTTTTTTTTGTGTGTGTACGAATACAAGTTGTAATAAACTGAGGTTGGAACATGTTTGGTATATAAAATTGACGGAGTTTACATCACTAACAAGTTTGTAAATAATAAAATACAGTGGTGCCTCGTATAACGTACGCCTCGAATAACGGACGCTGCGAATAACGGACTTTCTGTTTGACCGTTACGTGACTCGAGCAACGGACTTGCTGCGAACAACGGACTTTCCGTTCGGCAGTTACGTGAGACGAACAATGGACTTTTTTCGAACAAGTGCGAATGATGTTTTCACTCTTTTGCCGATGCCAATGACAATCTGCTATTTGTAGGATATATTAGTATTATTAGAATGTATTATTAGTATATCTGAAGTAGAAATGTAATGTAATATATGTTGATGATTTAAATAAACATTAAATGTAATGTAATA
>NW_019384395.1:335462-367487 GCF_000671375.1 Centruroides sculpturatus
TACAGTCGACCCCCCTATAAGATATAGATACGTTCCAATTTATTAGGAATCCGATTTCTTACAAGTCGTTCCAATCACAGCCCGACACGTGTCAAGTTTACGGACTACGGCTGATTGAAAGGTTTTCTTCCATAAAATTAATCGATTCTACACTAATCCGACTCAACATTTCCAAAATACGTATATTTTTTCGTAGTTTTATAGGAATCGTAATTATAGGGGGGTCGACTGTAATTTGTTGAAAACGTTGTGATTTGTGTAATCAACGAGAAGAATTTTATTTTAAACAAATTTTCAGAGTTCGAAATTATTTGAAGAACGCCGCAATTTAGTCTTTACAGTGGTTAACTAATTTCTGGACCACCCTAAATTAACACGTGCGCCTAGATCTCGGAATGGCTCAAAAATTTAACTGGTATACTTGTAAACGTGGAGTCAAGACCATTCCTCGGGTCTAGTGTGCGTATTTTTTTTTCATTCGAGTTGACTTGTAAATAAGTCGATAAGATGCGTTAAAGTTAAAATAGGAAAGTTTAATTTTAATTTAAATTCATTTTAAATTATAGTTTAGTTTATAGGCTTATTATTATTGATTTTTATAAATTTAAATATTTAGTAATTAAATATAAATTTTAGTAATGACAATGAATCAACCGTAGCCTATGTTGACATAATACTATACAGTACTTAAAATATCTAAAAATCAACGACGACAAAAATTATATAAAAGTTTGGTAAAAATGTTTATTCTTCTAAAATCAAGTGAGAAATTTTAATTAATTTTTAATTCTGTGTAAAAATATAGGCCCCACTATTAAATACTTTTTTTCATTAGTTTTATACGGAATTAAAAGTTTAAGTTTTATGTTTCATCTTGGCTATCCTGCTACGGACTCACAATAAGATATTGTAAATTTTGTTTTCGCCGATGCTTTTACACACAGCTTATTCAAGAAGAAAATTTTGGTTTTAAATTCATTGTCACGTATTTTAATTTGTATAGATAGCTAAGTACAGAAATGCATTAAAACACCCTATTAAAAGCAACACATCCTAAATTGTTTAAAAAGGAAAATAAAGAAAAAAAACACTTTCCGTGGATCAATACAGTCATATGTCATTATGGATAAAATCAGGTGGTTTTATATAGTATATAACGCAGACAGGTAGCTACGGTATTTTAAAACAGTAGCTGTTTTATGTTATGCAAATCTTTTTAAGAGTAAATCCCGCATCATACGATACTTAAAAAATTATATAAGATCCTAGCTATGATAGTAAAGGACAGTATCAAAATCAGGGCCTTGAAGCTAGGAATTCCTTCCTCTAGCCTTTCTTCAACAAGATCCTCTCGGTTTAATATTTCTTCCTGTCTCTATCTCTAGCTACTGAAATTATGTAAATTGATTTTTTTAGATTTTATAATTGAAATTTTGTTATACAGATTCCGGTCCGGAACCAGGATATAGAACTTCCCCTTCCTCTTGCCGGCCAGTTTTGAGTGCTGGATCCAGATCGCACATCGATAAATATGTATTTATCTGCAACTGAGTCTTCTAAAAGCGCTAGACCCTAAGCAAAGATCTAAAGATCTAGATTGCCTATTGATCGGTCAATTCTTCCCCAAGAAGCTGATGCCCGATAATTCTTCCTGAGACACTTCTACCTCAAACAATTTATTCAGGATATTTTTCACACAATCCTTCTCTCCAAAAGTTCAGACAGTTTTCTTCTATATATATTTCTCCAGATTATTATTTTCCTAAATCTTTCGCAACAAATTGTTGTCCTATTTATATAACTCTATTAATATTATATTCCCTTTCAGGAATATATAGATTATACCAAAAAATAGCAGTTGATTAAAAATATTTTTGGGAGATAAATTCGCCGATCACAATCGACCTGTTGGCGCCATTCGGATAGGAAGTATAGAATATTGGTTCATTTAATTTATATCAATCATTATATTCCAGGGGGAAAATAGATTTTTATTAAGACAACAAATTTCTGTAAATTTTTTTTATCGAATATTTTTAAGCAAGTTTATTTTTGTATTCATTAGGATTATAAAATAAATACAGTATTATTATTATACTATTATATTTAAATACGATATAACTTTGAATTGCAAAATTCTATATACAGTTTTTAAGTTATAAGTTTTATGCAAAGCATTAACACAAATATAAGCTATATTATCAATCGAAATCACAAAAGTTTGAAGAGATGAAATATTTTTAGAAATTTTCTTAACTAGGAATACACCGATCGTAAAGAGTGCGCCATGAATAAAAGTGTTTGTTCCAAAATGTTTCGATTAACATTTTTGTACCATATTTTACTTAAAGAGAAAATAAAATCTGTTTCAGAAATGATATACTGTACATCTTTAAAAATCTGTTGCAAAAAAGCTCATTCAAAAACGATAGTATCTCAAATATTGCGGGATTATTAAAGAAAAACGTTTACGTCTTCTGCAGATATAATTTAAAATAAAATCATTATTAAAAATCACTATTTACACTAATAAACAAACGAATAACTTCAAAAAAGTTTAAATGAAGTAAACCGCTTCTTATCTGCATCGACAAATATTATATAAGTAAGGCGGCTTTTTACATTATTTATTGTTCTTGGCAAATCATATATTATAGTTAGTAAAAAAAATATGTTTGGCTCAAACGTATTTTATAAATATGTTTGGTTCTTTGAGCCAAACATATTTTATAAATATATATAGGCCTATATATATATTTATAAAATAAGCAATCAGCGTATTAGCGTGGATGTGAAAAATATTAGACAGTATTATCATTTTCAACTGAACTCTATCAATTTTCTGAGTGTTCAATGAAATAAAATATCAAAAAATTATAAATATTTGTTAATTATATATGTACGTTTGTTGCGACATTTGTATATGAGGTAAAGAGTGTTTCTCCACTTTCGATACGACAGATTAAAAACATTATTTATACGAGGAAAAATATTAAAACAATATAGACTATTGTCATGTTATGTCACAACAGGTTAAATATTAAGATATCAAATTTATATAAAAAAGACTATGCTTTGATTATTATCTTTCTCTAAAAAAAGAAAATTCAGATTACGCAACGACTTGATCGTCAATCGATTCATAATATTGAATTACGTATTTATATAAATACATTAAAACAATCATGTTCTTACGTAATTATGGAGAAAAAAATTATTCCTGTAACAAGTGAACTGTTCATCTTAATGATTTATCACTAAATCAATAGTTTGTCATTAAATCTTTGAATTATATAGCGATTCTATGATTTTCTATCATGTTACTCGAAAATAAACTCGTAGCTTTCGCTCCAAACTTGACATATTTCAATCGTTTTATGTAATCTTATACTAGTCTTAGAAATGATCAATATATCTTAGAAGTGATAATGGCAACTGTTAGCAACCCATTAACTATAGTATAATCTTCGATTGCAATATTCCAAAGCAATATATAGAGAACGTCGAAGGGGAGCATGTATCTGATCTTAAGCCGCCATTATTCTGACAAAAAAACAAGACAAGGTTACTTCAGATGGCTATAGACAAGGTCATTTTAGCTATAAAAAGGAAATGTCGGCTATCCTTTAAGCCATAATATAAAAGAAACAAGGAAGAAATACCTCAAAGTTGCAATATTCAGATAATTATATTTAATTAAACACAAAATAATACATCAGATAATGTATTATTGAACAGAAATAAGTTATCTTTCAAGCTAACATGTATAATCCTTAATAACGATAAAATCAAATACTATATTTTATTACATCGATTATTATAATCGGTAAATTAAAAAATTGATATATTTTTTAAAATATTTATATCCTAAACGATTGGATTGGCTTGATGGAATAAGGCAACTCAACATATGGGTGATCTGCCAAGGGTGCGCCTTCCGGAAGGACTTTCTATGTAACTGGCTTTTATTTAAGTGTTACGGCAGGAACAGGGCCGCCGAGAGCACACACTGTCATTTTCGCATATAAAATTTAAGCGCGGAATTCTGCACTAGCGCACACAGACAGATATTTATCGCGCGGAATTCAGAGGCAGGTCGTAGAGCGGGAGAAACTGGGGATTTTCTGCGTGTCCGGATAAAACTTGAGGTCTCGTAGTGGTTACAATCATTATAAATTGTTGTTTTACTAACAAAAAATAAAATCTTTAACAGTGCGTTTTATTAATAAAAAAACATTTATATATTTATTTATTTATAAAGAAAAAAAACATTTCATTTGTTCAAAAAAAAAGCACAAGGGGATCCGCTGTATCTCCGGGCCCCATACAAGCGCTCGACAGCCGTGGACAGAAGACTGGGCCAGTTCACGTGTTTTATTCGAAAATGAAGATAATTAAGAAACCAGATTCCGCGCTGTTATTTTATGGCTCACGTGTTCGCTCTCATTCGCTCATGCCGAAACATTTCGATGAGGATTGTTACGGCGTAAATGACAATTTTCATTTTTCGGCGCTGAAATTTATTCTCGCGAAGGTCGTCTGTTCACTCTCATTTCGACCCATTTATTTTCACGTTTCGCCCCGAAATAATTCCATGCTAAAAATATCCGTCTGTACTTTTCGGACCTTAGATACGTGAAGAAAATCTAGAAAATTCCACGCGGTCAGCTCGTCGTTGAGGCGCGAACCAGCGACCAACTAATGACCAGTGATAGGCGATTTTATCCACTCGGATTTATAGCCTAGACTGTGTTAAAACGTTCGTTGATATTTTAAGAAAAAATAAAAGTTCTAATTTAATTGTAAATTCCTGAAAATATCCTTGATCATATAAATATACCAAGCCCTTAAATTATTTTGGAAGAAACTTAGGTTAAAAAAATATATTCCCTTCCGATTACTTTCGAGTAAATATGACAACTCTAAGAGAATTAATAATAATAATAATAAATGAATCTGTATCTTCAGAAAAATGTCTTGTATGAGTACATAGAAATATCCAAAACTTTGTTATGTAATGTTAATTTTTTAAGATAAATTATTAATATTTATCTTAAAAATATTATATAAATATTTTAATGGAAAATTTGTTTACTATTAATTAAAAAAGATAAACATTTTTTATTGGATAATTTAAAATTATTTTATTAATTAATTAAAGTTACTAAAAATACTGAATCATTCTGTGATTAATTTATACTAAAAAATCATAATTCACTATTTTATATATAAAATAGTGAAATTAATTTTTTGTATAGTGAAGTATGATTTTTATTTTTAATTCTTTATCTAATTTGCATTCAGATGTTAGACATCAACATAGAAATAAATATATTAATATTCAAGTGAAGCAAATAATTATATGGAAGTATTGGCACTTAATATATTAATACAGTATGTGTTTTACACATGCAAATATGCAGTATAACGAGTTAAGAACTTACAAGAGGGACTAATTCTCCCTTTTGCATAATTTCATTCAACATCTTCCCTCTGTCAGAACCAGAACCGACTTCTTCCCTCAACAAATCTCCCGTCGATAAATGTGTATATCCGTATTTTTCCACTATCTGTGCACATTGCGTACCTTTACCAGATCCTGGCCCACCTGCAAAAGTAAAATTATTGTCACAAGATGGCGATAGTGTGCAGTTTACGATCGTCTCCGTATTTTTTTATTTTTTAAGTTTTAAAGTTCGATAATTTTATTTTAATAATAATAATAATAATTTATTAAATTTACCTATAACAAATATAACAGGAACGTTGAGTGCTTTCAATGAATCCTAAATTAAAATTGAGAGTTGTCATTAATAATTTATTAAATTTATTATTCTATTTACAAAATTAAAAAATAAAGATAAAATTAATTAAATCTCATATATGAGGTTTAATTTAAAACAAAAATAAATTATCTTCTCTTAAAATAAATGTAAAATACGCAATTACTTCTAAATCACGTGATCGTATTTCGTTATTTTAATTGGTAGATTTAAAAACAAATAATTTTTTCTATCGATGTCTATGTATCATTTAAATTATCTTGAGACCAAAACTTCGAAGCAGATGTCAAAACAAAAACATCATTATTTTTAACGATGTTAATATTTAAAAATAGAATCTGATAGATATTTAATATTTTCATCGATTTAGCACTTCATTAATCCAAGCATTATAGAAAAAATTGTACGAGTTTTAAATCGTTTTTCGCGCTTAATATACTTACCTCTAGCTTTACAGAATGCTTATTGTTTCTAAATGATTTAATTTTCACATTACTACAAATAACGCCCATTTTAAACTCAAAAATTTATGTAGTATAAATTCAAACCATGGAAACACGCTAGTGACGTGACGGTGATTCAAATTTTCTGCTCAGGTCACATGACTTCAATTTTAAAAATTTACAATGAGAATATGAGACGTTTAAAAAATATTCGAATTTGCTTTAATATGAGATACTTCGCAAATAACGAGAAAGTTTTAGTTATATTTTTTTAAAATAATTTATTTCAGTTTTAATACGATTCTAAATTTATACAGATAAATTTGAATTTTTTTTAATCAAGAAAAAAATGAATAAACAACTTATTATTAAATTTTAACAACAAAAATATTTTTAAAATAATTTGTTACTATCCCGATAATAATTATTAATATTAAGGATTATTTTCTGTTTTTAAATTTAATATCACGTGATAATGTAATATTCCGGAGAGAATTGCATCCTATAGTTTTAGTTTAATTATTATATTGTTATNATTGTAATTTTCATATGATATGATTTTTATTTTTAATTCTTTATCTAATTTGCATTCAGATGTTAGACATCAACATAGAAATAAATATATTAATATTCAAGTGAAGCAAATAATTATATGGAAGTATTGGCACTTAATATATTAATACAGTATGTGTTTTACACATGCAAATATGCAGTATAACGAGTTAAGAACTTACAAGAGGGACTAATTCTCCCTTTTGCATAATTTCATTCAACATCTTCCCTCTGTCAGAACCAGAACCGACTTCTTCCCTCAACAAATCTCCCGTCGATAAATGTGTATATCCGTATTTTTCCACTATCTGTGCACATTGCGTACCTTTACCAGATCCTGGCCCACCTGCAAAAGTAAAATTATTGTCACAAGATGGCGATAGTGTGCAGTTTACGATCGTCTCCGTATTTTTTTATTTTTTAAGTTTTAAAGTTCGATAATTTTATTTTAATAATAATAATAATAATAAATTAAATTTACCTATAACAAATATAACAGGAACGTTGAGTGCTTTCAATGAATCCTAAATTAAAATTGAGAGTTGTCATTAATAATTTATTAAATTTATTATTCTATTTACAAAATTAAAAAATAAAGATAAAATTAATTAAATCTCATATATGAGGTTTAATTTAAAACAAAAATAAATTATATTCTCTTAAAATAAATGTAAAATACGCAATTACTTCTAAATCACGTAATCGTATTTCGTTATTTTAATTGGTAGATTTAAAAACAAATAATTTTTTCTATCGATGTCTATGTATCATTTAAATTATCTTGAGACCAAAACTTCGAAGCAGATGTCAAAACAAAAACATCATTATTTTTAACGATGTTAATATTTAAAAATAGAATCTGATAGATATTTAATATTTTCATCGATTTAGCACTTCATTAATCCAAGCATTATAGAAAAAATTGTACGAGTTTTAAATCGTTTTTCGCGCTTAATATACTTACCTCTAGCTTTACAGAATGCTTATTGTTTCTAAATGATTTAATTTTCACATTACTACAAATAACGCCCATTTTAAACTCAAAAATTTATGTAGTATAAATTCAAACCATGGAAACACGCTAGTGACGTGACGGTGATTCAAATTTTCTGCTCAGGTCACATGACTTCAATTTTAAAAATTTACAATGAGAATATGAGACGTTTAAAAAATATTCGAATTTGCTTTAATATGAGATACTTCGCAAATAACGAGAAAGTTTTAGTTATATTTTTTTAAAATAATTTATTTCAGTTTTAATACGATTCTAAATTTATACAGATAAATTTGAATTTTTTTTAATCAAGAAAAAAATGAATAAACAACTTATTATTAAATTTTAACAACAAAAATATTTTTAAAATAATTTGTTACTATCCCGATAATAATTATTAATATTAAGGATTATTTTCTGTTTTTAAATTTAATATCACGTGATAATGTAATATTCCGGAGAGAATTGCATCCTATAGTTTTAGTTTAATTATTATATTGTTATTCAAGGTTATTTGAAAATATTATTGTTTTACATATACAAAGTACATTTATAATTAAGTTTTCAATCATTAGAAATGTTCAAAAATATATTAAGTCTATCAACCAATGAATCGAGACCCAGGGGCTACCCGTACAAATTTTCAAAGAAAAAAAAATTTAAATCAGTAAAAGTAACAAATCATAAAAAATGATTACATTAAAATATAGAAATTTTTAATGGCTTCGTATTTATTTTTAAATAAAAATGTTGAAATTGTAAAATATCAATTTATGAGTATTAAAAAAAATGAAAAATGACGTCAGTACAATGTTACCATTATAAGGAAATGACATTTGTTAGGTCAATATCAGAAGATTTCAATAAAGAAAAATTAATTTCCTTTTTCCTTCCTTATCCAATTAAAGAAAAGCCATTTTTTAACCACATTATATTACATTACATAATAAATTTATTAACATTTACGCATTTAATAGAAATTTATATTTAAAATAAATAAATATATATATTTATTTATTTATTGATATATATATATATTTTTTAACGTTGTAGTCATTAAAGGTTCAAAAGGGTGTTCTATCTGGAGAGTATACAATTTCTATCATTTCTAATTATAACCCCAGCCATGAGGGATTGTTTCGTTAAAGTATGGCACTCGTTCTGACTAAAATAATCTATTAAATTACATTTAAAAATATTTAAAAACAATTTAACAATCTCTGTTATCCATTCACTTATAGCAATATCGCGTTTACCTGCATAACATAGATTAAATCGATCACAGATAAAATACCAAAGGTTAATAGATAAATAAAAAAAGAGGAGGATAAATGGGAACCAAAGGATTTTAGGAAATTATTTTAGGATTAGATTATTGTAAATTAGGGAAATTCTACAGCTAGAGGATTTGTGAGATAAGGAACGAGTGGCTTTCGTCACTTACGCTCATCTTTCAAAAAGCGAGAGATGCCACGACCTTGCTCCTCTATAGGTCAAATTAGATTCGACGGAGTTCCTGTGTGTTGGCTTCTCTACGTGTGTCTTACCCACAATGCAGTGCCGCTTACGGAAGAGTCCATTCGATAAAAGTGGGATAGGTTAATTTTTCATTTTTCTTGTTTAAATTTCAACCAATCATATTAAAGTTTATTATTATTTTCTTTTATATAAAATGTTTTAAATATGTAAATATTAATTTTGTTCCTGTATTAAAATTTTGCCTTTTTCCTATTTTTGAATATTTATTTTTCTTAAATTATTTTCATACCAAAAAAAAAAAAAATGCAAAAGATTAATCTGATTTTATTGTATTTAGTATTATTGATGATTAATTGAGTTGATCGATGTTTAAATAATTTATGGCGAGTTGTTAAATGTTAAGATAATTTTATGTGTTTTAATCAATAGATAAGTTTAAAAAACTTATTACTACATTCAAACAATGCACGAAAGGATTGCACTTTTAACTTTAGTAAGGATACATCTGAAATATTTTTAAAAAATTATAAAAGTATATCCTAACTTTATGCATAATACCTAAAACCGAGAGAGGTGAGATGGGACTTGAATCAATCACAAATATGAGGCTTTCCAACTGTCGTAAAAATATATGAATAGCAGCAATAATAATAATAAGAGATCTGTTTTAATCATTTATAAGAAGAGGGACTCTAAAATTTAGCCTTAAAAATTAAATTTTGGAGTTCCTCTGCTTATAAAACAAATTTTAAGACTAACTGCATCAAGACCTGGTCCAAGCGGTTATATTCATTTTTCTTCTGAGTCTAGTAATCAGTAAAAGTAATTTATATATGTATATATAATTTAATTCACGTCTGCCTTTCTGCCTTTCTTGTCTGTCCGTTTGTTCGAGCATCACGTGAGAACGGCTGAACTGATTTCTATGAAAATATGTTCATATATTCAGAAAATTCCTGAAAAGGATATAGACTACTTTTGAATTCATGTCTTTCTGTATGTCTGTTCTCGTATCACGTGAACAGCTGAATCTTTATCACACTATATTTTTAAGAATGTATTTAGAGCAAATTTCGATATAAAATTATTTTTGGTGGATCGATTATATTATAAGTTTTTATTATAAGTATACATTCTTTTTCCGTACATATATTTTTATATGAGTATACAAGCGTATTACCTTTATATAACATAT
This sequence comes from Centruroides sculpturatus, assembly GCF_000671375.1. Classification (NCBI taxonomy): domain Eukaryota; kingdom Metazoa; phylum Arthropoda; class Arachnida; order Scorpiones; family Buthidae; genus Centruroides; species Centruroides sculpturatus. The sequence goes on from NW_019384395.1 coordinate 345,909, forward strand.
CATTTTTCCCAGGGAATCCAGGTACCTCAACTAGTATGTAATAAAATCAATAAAATTCGTAGTAAAAACATTGCTATAAATAATGCTAAATAAAGCCAATATCTAGTTTACATTAAAAACTTATTTTCTTGAAATAAAAGAGAAATAAATTAATAAATTATAAAAATCATTTTAAAAAACCAACAAAGCAAGCATTAAAATCGCTCAAAAATGTGTTGTTTTTTAATATTTTAATATTTTTATTGTACTAAAAGTATACAAAGACATATTTTTAAATTTAAATATCCAATTTTCTCTAGTTGAGCTGCAATTTGAAAAAAATTGTAGACCTATAAATTCCTACTGTCGTCCGTCCGTCCGTCCGTCTTTCCTTAATCTCGAGAACAAAGTTAGATGTAAAATTCAAGACCATACATGGAAATCTTAGGGATAAGAGGCCCCAATTAACTATTTAGGAACTTCCAGTGAAAACCGAAGTGATATTTCAATTCAAAAATTTTCCCCTGAAAGGTCTTTATAGATGACAGCACGACTCTGTTAAAGGAAAAATATGATGTACAGGGGCACAAGACACTACAGTACTAATTTGAGGTGGAGAGCATATATTTTAAATGAAATAAATTAAAAATATGATTAAAAATTGCAGCCAGGCATTGTGTCGATGTCACAATAAATAATTGCTCGTTAAACATTTAAAAGTTGATTAGTAAATAAATTTGTATAATATATATTTTAAAATAGTCTTGTTACTTAAAAAATTTTTTTACGTATTTTTAAAATATTTTTTGAGTGAAAGAATTTTTTTTAAAAATAATTATATATATTATTTATATTCAGTTTTTAATTTATTAATTGATTAATTTATTATTTAATTATAAAAATAGGACATTTAACTTTCATAATTGATTAACGTTGTACAAATTCTTAACAGATGCAAATGACATTTAAAAAATCAATCTCGAAAGCAATCCTAAGCTACCATTCTCGCAAATCCAAGTGCACAAGATCATGTTATTCGCCGGGAAAATGTGTACTAATTTGTTCTAATTTCATGCCGTAACGAGATATGGTTTTCTGGAACAACTTAGATGTGTAAGCAGGCTAGCCACTCGCTGCACATATACTGATCCCAAGTAAATTGATACCAAGTAAATTAGTATCCTCTCTAAACAGTATTTAAGCGTACCTATTGATAAGTACCATCAAACATATTTTGGCAGAATGACCGAGTGGTTAAGGTGGCAGTCTACTGCTCTCGTGGATCGTTCCAACCCCATCCTCGGGAAGGTCCGTCCGGATATGTCGGGCTCGTCCCTCACTCCCCATAATGTATTTGCTAAAAACGGTCTTTTTAGGGCCCATAAGGCAGAAAGTTTAAAAAAAAAATTAAAAATTAATTTGAAATTTTGATAACCGGGTTGTTCCGGTTATGTCGACTCTGAGCCATTCCCCTTGAAAATCTAGCTGTATCCACGAGGAAAATAAAAAAAAAACCTCTTAGTGCCCGCAAGATGGAATGAGTTTCTTCTCTCCTCAACCCAAGGGTTAGTGGGCAGCATCAAGTCCGCCATTCACTTCTATTTAGTACTATTCGTTTAAGCTTGCCCTAATGTGTTCTGACTTTCACTATGTCCCAGTACTGCACTCTTGGTCGTCCTCTTACTGCTTTTCTCTCCATCATTCCCTCAAATAATACCATCCTTCTGAATGTCTTAGTAGATGTCCCATCATGTGGTTTCTTCGTTTATTTATAGTGGTAAAAATGCTTCCGGTTTCTCCTGCTCTCTGTTAAAATGTTTGCCTACTAAAATGGACTGGACAATTGATAGAATGAGGCGGATCTGCCAAGAGAGGTACCTCTCGAGAAGACTTTCTATAAGAAACTATTCTAATCTTGATGCTAGACAAGTGACGAAAACCCGGAAAACTGCGACCAATTACCAGATCTAGTGATTTTTATCTATTTGGCCACTGATGAACTCTCCTAAAATGAAACTTTTGCATGTTTCATAATGCAAAACGGATATTTTAAGTCAGATCAAGGACGGATCCAAGGAATATAGGGGTAATCGTCTCCGTAAAACTTTTTAATATTAACAAGAACTTCATCATTTCTTTAATGTCTATATTTTTGTTATTTAAGTTTACAATTTATTTTAAGCAATTATTAAGACGATAAAAGTTTTATGTTATTACACAAATTAAAAATCGTCCTCCTAAGATTTGCTCTTAAATTCATCTTTGAATTAAATGCAAAAGACTATTATTATTATTATTATTGTAACGAATCAAATATATTTTCATAATTATAGGATTTATATATATCTTAAAAGATATTTGAACTAATTCACGATCAAAAATATTTTTAAAAATTCAGTGCAAAATTTCAGAAATTATTACCATTAGCCTATTTATCAAAATTTGTCTACGTAATCCATTAAGGAACTATTATTAAAAAATCTTAAAACGAAATATGTCATTTTATTTTATTTTGAAAAATTGTTTCACTTGATATGAATGGAAAGACCCGCATAAAATTAGCATAATTTTTCCCGCTAAATAACCTGTAACATTGAATGCATCGATTCGCGAGCGTTTTCATATATAATCGCATTAGTATATTTTTTGTCATTCATTTATTTTAAAGAAATTAATTAATTAATTAATTTTTAATACATTTTATAAACTTTTTATTAAATAAATATTTGCCTATATTGCTTTTAAATATCTTAAAATTAGTATAAAATATTTTAAGTATCTTAAAGATTAGACTATATTTCCATTTTAATCAATAACGATTCCAAAATAATTTTAGATCAAAAATATTGAATTAATTTAAATATTAAAAATTCAAAGTAATTGAAAAATGAAAATTAATTTAAATACAATTAAAACAGATGCTATGAATTTTATACCTAGTCTAAAGAGAATACATTGGTCTAATTCCGAGGTTTACGCTTGCAAATCTCATATCCCATTCTTCATCAAAGATCCTAGTTCTTAAAAAGTGACTTGTAGGGATAATTGCTGTAATTCTGTTAACATCTCATCGAATAATCACAGTATCCATATGGTCTCTGATGAACTATGAATTTTCATCAGAAATCCTAAGAAATCTAGATTTCTATACGTTGCTTATAGAGATTTTATAAGAACTCAGAATCACTAAGTCTTAAACTAGATTTGGATCTCGAAAAACTGAATGAAAACTAGTTTTAAACATTTAGTGTCATATTTGATAAATTATTCACTTGGAATAAATCAAAAATGTCTAAAACTAATCTGTCTAGGCGTGACCTCATCTATATTAGATGTCAGTACAGTATCAAGTGTGCACTCATTTTGCCAGGATAGTGTACACTTTCAGGTCGATTTTTATGTCCTTTTAGACATTCTTATCATTTAAAAAAAAGTAAGAGTAACGTCAAATTGACTTTAAAAAAAATGCTATTCTGACAAAACAAATGACTGATTAGTTGGAGACATGGATTTATCTAGAAATTTCAGGAATGTTTTTCCTAACTAATAACTTTAAAAAATCAGTCTTATAGATTAATTTTAAAACGCAAATAAGTATACACCTCAGTCTGAATGTTTATAAAATTATTTTTAAAATCCAGCAACGAGTTGCTCAACTTTCCCGGCAACATTTAAAAAATGCGAGTGACGCCATCTGTTATGATATTTTATTTTTAAAAAAACTTATATTTTTAATTATTATAATATGGCAACAGTTTAATTTTGAGGTAGGAACGGGTTTTATTTTTAAAAAATGTAAATGCTAATAACGAGTAAAATCGTCATTAATCGACCCTACTCGATGTAGACACACGACCCCCTTTATCTCTCCACCCCTCGACCATTAATCTCCAAAATTTAACAGCATCAATCCTCCCAGGCCGGATGGCCGAGCGGTCAAGGTGGCAGTCAACCGCTCTGGGGGACCCGGGTTCGAATCCGAACGGGTCGAAAAATTCCTAGGAATTCCTCGAGGGGTGGTCCGTTCGGATATGTCGGGCCCCGTCCCTCACCATCCGGAAGCCCCATTATGGGCCTGGCCGAACCCATAATGAGCTTGCAAAAAGAGGTCCTCTTAGTGCCCACAGGGCGGAAAGAGTTAAAAAAAAAAAGCATCAATCGTACTAATGCACAAACCTGTCTGCAAAATTTCAGAATTTTCGACAAAAAGCACAGGAATTATTAAGCTCAAAGAGGGTGAACAAATCGTATCCCATACACAAACATACTGTATACAGAAAAACCCCCGTAATTTTGTTTACATTTCTCAACGTTTCGAGATTCCAGAGTCCAAAAATGTAAAAATCCTGGTGGGTCGTTTTTTGACCAATCGCCATACTTTCCCTTTGTTATATCTGGGAAAGTAACTAGAAAATTCGTTTGCTTTATTTTAAGGGGATTATTGCTTCTCCTAGATCTGTCTCTAGTTGAAGATATAATATTCGATTAGTTTCAAACACTTCAATACGTCGTCTCCTCAGTTTTACAACGAACAAGTTTAGAAATAACGTCAAACTGATACAAAAATATATCATCTTAGCCAATCGAACACGCATAGTTACTTAATTTTTGAGGGTAAGTCAAATTATAGTATGGTTTTGTTTTACACATTTCATAAGGTACCCATAAAACGAGTTAGTATAAATTTGTACTCCATTCTAAGTTGTTCTAGATAATTTCTTAAGACATTTATGCAACCATTTACAATAGCCAGAAAAACGTTAAAAATATGTTTAAAATGTTTTACTTGCTGTTCATCTTTGTAAAAAGGTTTCATCCCAATATTTCTGAATATTGATACAACAGATTACAACAGAGCAAAATTTTATTACATAATATCGAGAATACTACAGGAAGAAAAAAGTAAATGCACATCATCCTCTTGCTGTGGTTTCGGTTTTGTTATAGTGCCAAAATTTTACTTTTAGTTTTTTAACCTAAACATTTGACATCTGCATACAGTATATCAGTCCAGTGTAAAACAAGACCTTGCTGTAGTGTTTCAAATGAAGATATTTTTTTAAATTTTCTCTTATTCTAAATAAGAATTCAAAATGGCTGATTTGTCAATGATAATTGTATTATTCCAATTGCCAAGATTATCTCATGTTAAACATACTAAAAATTGGGGTGATAGAAAAATGTTAATTTAAAATAGCAAGATTCAGTACATTAATAATGATTGTCTGACTTTTAAAATTTAAAGAAATTGGAAATTTTTCAACATTAAAAATTTTTTTGGAAAATACAACAAATTTATTCAAAAATGAAATAGTTTGAGCTTTATTTAAACATAAAATTTCCATTCTTGTACATATTTGCATATAAATTTCTCATTTTTATTAATAAAAGACTAGACACTTTGGATGTCTTTTTCTGGTGATGATTCTAAACTTTAGTTAAAATATAGTGAAAAAAATACATTAAAAAATTTAAGTTTCTGAAAAATAAAAACAAATTTTAGCCAAAAATTAATCATAAAACTTTTTGTCGTCATTTATAGAATAGAATTAGTCTCTCCAAAAGTTCCAATAGATAATTATCTATTGGAACTTTTCTACCAGAACTATCTATTCTATTGGAGAGACTAATTCATCATATTCATCACTGTAAAAGGACTGATAAAGGCAAGATAGTGTCCTCTCCAAAAAGTTGTGAAAATATATGATCATTGATAAAATTAACAAATTTTTATATCTTATTTCTTTTATTACTCATACATTCTTATATTTCTTATCTTGAGACTGCTGTCTGGAGCTCTATCCAAATGATTCTGCTGATCTCCCTTTGTATCTAAGTCTGTCAGCATAAATGGAATTTGTTGACAGAAGTTCTTGTTAAAAGCGTCACTATATGTAAAAATTGTAATACCGTACTTATTAATATTTCTCAGATACTTCTCTATTGGGACAGAATTTAATGCTTCTTCTCATACAAAAGCATAACTCAGTTAATCTAATATATTAATGTTATATCAAGATATAATTGAGTGGCCAATTTATTATGACCACCTGCAAAGTTTACACAAATCAGCTATGATAGCACTCTGTTGTCATTAGAAAATGAGATTGGTATAAAAAGGAATTGCTGGATTGTACAGGCAGTTGTAGGGAATTGCATTTGAAGATATGGGTAAAAGATGTGATTTAACAGACTTTGAACGTGGAATGATTTTGGGTTCTAACAGCTTTGAACGAGTATCAACAAAACTGCTTTGTTTGTGAAGTGTTCATGAGCAGCTGTTGTACAGGTGTACAAAGAATGGTCAACCAAACAAAAAAGCGGATTTCAATGTAAGGCATGTGGTCATCCTTGATTCCTAGTTGCTTGAGCTGAAAGGAGAATTGCCAGACTTGTCCAGTCTAACAGAAGTGCACAGTACATCATATTACAGCTGATCTTAGTTGACTTCCATAATCCCAAGATCTCAATCCAATTGAGCATTTGTGGGATGAGGTCAAAAAGGTCTTCAGGCAGCTGATACACAACCATTCATGCAAGTTATCAGATATGGTATCATATTCCTCCAGCAACTTACCATCATCTTGTAGAGTCCATGCCAAAAATAATTGCAGCAGTATTGTGAGCAAAGAGTGGCCCAACAATGTACTGAGTAGATGGTCATAATAAATTGGCCACTTGGTATATATTACAGTATTTCATATAGAATTGATGTAAAGTACTGTATTCTGAATGCTATTTGATGCAATATGAGTTATGGTCTTCTCAACCCTTCTTACAGAAAAACTTGTTAAAATGGACACTTGTTCTGATCAAAAATCCAACATATTATATTTTTTAATTAAATCACAACTCAGTTTAGAGATTCTCAATACAATTAAGTTATTATAAATTTAAATAAAATAAAATTATACAAAATGTTTACATGCTTTTTATTAATAAAATTATTATTTAGTCAAATTACAATTACATGTTCATGAAAAGAAATAAAGATATTTTATAATTGTACAGATATATTCACTTGTTAATACCTCAATCATCTTCAAACATCATAGATACAATCTCTTTATCAAATAATTGTTCTTCTTCCAATTTCTTTGGCTGTAAAACAGTTGAAACATTTTTTCATTTGATAAATACAAAGATTTTTATTCTAAATATAAAAAAAATTGTTTAAAGTTGCCAAGTTATTATTTAATGACCAGAAAATTGTAAAAATAGATTTTAAAAATATGTCAACAGTTTGAGAATTTGAATGTTTTTATTCATCAAATATTTGGTAATAACTAAGCGATTTTTTAAAATTTTGTTTTGTCTCTCTTTTTATCTTACAAAAAAGCTAAATAAAATTGTTTTTGTTGTCTTAAATATAAAATATACTTAACATACTGTATTTAAATTTTTTAAATTACTGTTTAATGTATTTTTAAAAATTCAATAGGATATTTATTTTTTTATTTATAATTAAATTGGAAACAATTAATTCACATAAAAGTCATATTAAATTCTTATTGTTTGTTCAAATTTGGTGCTTTTGATTCAATTTCAGAAAATTGAATATTTGATTTGAAAGTATTTATTTAATAAAGAACATTTCTTCTCCCCTAATTTAATTTATCCTTGTTAAGGAAGTTCCTCAAATATAAATCCAATTCAAATGGCTTTTCTAAAGTGAAAACTTCAAAAAACTCCAGCACTTTCTGGTTGATGGATCCATCCATCAAGTTAGGGGTGGACCCACAGGGACTACAGAGGCTTAAGCTCACCCATTGACACAAAAAAATTTAAAATTTATTACTTCAAATGTTGTTTTTAAAACATTTATGATGACAAATCAGGTTTATCAGACCATCCACAATTTAATCATCTTGCATATGTTAATCAAAGATACAGTACTTATAATAATTCAAAGATTTGAATTAGCCCTCTTCAGGTTCTTATGTATCTACCACCTCTTCTGATGACAGATGTATAACAGTTTGAATTTGATTAATCTATCTCCTAATAATTTTTTCTCTTATTAATTATCATCTGAATATTTTGTTTTAAGTCAATAATAATTAAGTGTAATAGAACTTTTGAAGTTTAAAACTCCTGTACTATGTTCTAGCATTAAGTTATTTATGAAAGTAAAAATTAACATTTTATCATAATCCATCACAAAGATGAGTTCTTTTAACTCAACAAAGACAATCTGAAAATACAGATAAAATTTGAGTCTTTGAACATAAACTCAACAAAAAAACAGTTAAAGAAACATATCTTGATTATTTCTCATCTCAACATTTAAAAATGTTTCTTTTGATAAAAGTCAAGAGAGATGTTTTTAACTGCTGAAAAATTATCATCTTTGACAATGGGACAAATTGATTATTAATAGCATTAATATTTAATCATTTGGCAAATAACAAAATGGTGAAATCATTATGATAATATAATTGATGATTTTAAACATTCTAAAAATAACATAATTTTTATAATTGTCAAAGCACATAAATAAAATAATTCAACTCTAATAATCCTAGGCACATAACATATAGTACACTCTTGCCAATCCAGCCTCTCAGTTTTTTGCCATACTTCCAAGTGTGACTGCCTATGTACTTCCATTTTCATGAAAATATTAATTCTGTTTTTCTGTTTACTCAGGTTTCATTTCTCTTTTTAATATTGCATGTCAATACATCATATTACTTGCCTGTCTGTCTGCAAAAAGAATCAGTATGGAAAGGCAACAGGTTACATCATTTATAGCCTATACATTCTCAGTTATCTAATATCCCTCTGTGAAAGGAATGGACAGATAAGCAAGAATATATATATATTATTCTTTACTCCAACAAAATTTCATTTTATATATAGACATATATGTGTTTTGATGTCTTGGTTTGGTTATAGTAGCATAAAACATCAAACAACAAGATTAATATTGTCATAGTGCTCTCAGACCTATTTTGTCTCTTAATCAGTTTATTCAATAAAAGAAGTCCTACTGTCAAACAGTAGGACTTCTAGCAACTTAAGTAACATAATTACTTAAATTTAAAGCTCCATTTTAAGGCCTCAGTGTTATTTGCAAAACAAAGGCTGAAATGGGCTGCACAAACATTGGCTGGGGGCCATAGCTTGTCTAAACCATAATTGCTTGCTATAGTTGAATCTTTAAAGAGCCTTCTTGGCTTCAGTATGAAACAGAACATTAAATTGTAATGGCATTATCATTTGATTTTTAATTTCTTTAATATAGATGATCCTCAACTCTTAAACAACTTGTTCTCTTGTAAATTATATGCGGCATGTCTAAAAATTAAGTTCCAAGATGACCTTTAAGACACCCAAAAAAAAACAATAAATCATTGAGGCAAAGTCTAGACTATAAGGGACATTGGACAAAACCTCCCAGTGCATTTCAGCCAGAGTTTCTGTTGTCAAATTGGCTGTATGAGGCCAAACACTGTCATGGGAAGAATGACATTTCCTGGCCTTTTCTTATGAATGACATTTCATACCAAGTATTACTGCACCTTTCATCAATGTGCAGTAATACTGGGTATTAATTGTGACCCATTTCTCCAAAAAAATCCATATGGATAACATCTTGCATGTCCTAGAAGACAGCTCCCAAAAACAGACAGCTGCACTTTGCTTTTCTTGGGTGGCAGGGAACTCTTATATATCCACTCCATACTGCTCCTTTTAGTCTCTGGGGTCAAATGGTGATCCATGTTTCATCACACATGATGATTGATTCCAGAAATTCATCACCTTAAGCTCAAAACTGATTCAGGAGCTGTTCACAGATCTTCATGCATGTCTATTTCTGATCTAATATTATCCTGTCAAAGAACCCATCTTGCACAGACTTTGCAGAAGAGTAACAGCCAATTGCAGACACAGAGTTTACGTTAAACAACGATTAGCAGTCAAATGGCATCTAGATATTGATTGACTGAACCATAGTTTAAAATGTGTTGCAAAGATAACTATCATCTATTTCTGAACACCATCTACACAAACTTCAACAAAATGTTGGCTTTTATGTTTTTTGCAATTATTCCCCTCTTTCAGAAGTCATTCAGCCAATTGGGTTATTCATGTGGCATCAGAAAAACTCCAATAGAGTCGCCAACTACTTTCTGAAAGTTTCCAGTAGTATAAAATCTTATGGCCATCAACAACTGTTATTCGGCAGTTAATGACTAACCTTTTCCATTTTGATGTTTAATTTTGTAGCCAATATGATTTAAAATATGAACAAATCCAGATTTAGAAAATTTATACTGAACTTTGGAATTTGTCTTCAGAACAGATTTTTAAGGATTATTACAATATTGTATTACTCTCACCCTTTGTAATTTTTGAGATGAATAATTTTAAATATTTTATTTTTCATTTCTATAAGATTTTTGTAATTACTAAAATTGTCTTCTGTTTCTTTAACAAAATGTTATGACAAAGAGATTATAACAATAATGATCCCGAAATGCATTACCATTTTATAACCAACATGATACTTGAATTATAAATAAATGCATCTGGTTTGATTGTAGTCTTAAGTCTTCACCCATTTGAATATCAGAATTGAAACAATTAAAACAAATTTAAAGTATTTAATTATATTATTTCCAATCCAAGCAATTAATTAATGAATAATTTTGTTGATTCATCCCATTTACAACATTTATCAAATGAACAATATCCTTTTTTATCTAAACTTTGCCACAAACAAAACAATATGATGACTTCCACTCAAATTAAAATGCTGTCTAAAACCACTGTCGTGGTTTTAGACAGCATTTTAGTGAGTCTAGAAAGTAGGCTAAATAACTGGTTTTTAATTGCAGTCTAAACTGCAGCAAACAAGAAATCTCTCTGCAACAAAATTTTTCTGAACTGCAGTCTAGACTATCTCTAAACTATCATCACTGTCTAAATGCTGTTTCTGCATTCAGCCCTAAGTGTTTGTAAATGAGTGTCTCAACACTGCCAACGTTGATATTTACCTCAGTTGCAATATCCTAAATTATATGCCGGTTCTCAAAGATAATTTGCTCAATATGTGCAATATTCATTGATGTGACTTGTCTAACCTTGTTCAATGGTTCATTTGTCACCAGCTCTCATCTTTTGCCAAACTGTTACCATTTGTACACTCTTGCCAGGACATCATTTGTTCCCCATACTGCACTTTTAATCTTCTCAAAATTTCAGATGGTTTAACATTTTCCTTCACAAGAAATTTGATTAAGCACTTCTGTTCCATGGCTACAGAACACTGCTTGCCACAATGATCACAGCAACTGTTGTGCATTCACCAAATATGTCATGCCAGATGCAGAATATTCAGGAAGGATTATGTTATACCCTCTGCCTCTGCAAATTTTATCATACTACAAAGTCTTCAATTTTTTACACACAAAAGTCTAGGTCAACCTTAAATGACCATTGTTCAATGGTACTTTCTACTAGTTTTGTTTCATAAATATTAAAATCATCCATAAAAATTAATTTTTATTGTGTGTTTCCTGTTTAATCTATAGTTTTAATCTTTTATTATGTTTTATGTATACATATTCACTGAAAAAAATTAAGATTGTCCTACCTCAATGAGATTTTATAATTAAGATTTTTTAAAATCTTTCTGAGACAAAACTCCTCCATAACATTCAACCTGATTGCTCAACTTTTCTATGTAATTCTAGGAATTCATCACATTCATGAGTGGGGAGTCTGATACATTACTTAAGTACGCTATCTTTACTTTGGTGTAAACTTTTACATCACATTTTAATTAACTTTGAAAAATTAATAATTTTCATTAAAAGTTTTAACTTTAAGAACTTATATTAAAAAGACAATGGTATAACTTATACATATCTATACTTACAGTTTTCCATTTTATCAAAGTTGGAACACTTTTAAGTTTCAGATCTTGATCAGTACGGAAAGTGTTCTTTGGATCTTTCCAACTACATAGAAATTGTTAGTTAATTTATTTAAACATTTAAGTATTGTGCATGCTTATTTTTTAAATACAAATTAAATATAAGAATAAATTTTTAAGTTATTCTAGTATGTTTATACATCTTAGGAAGACTATTAAAAATAAATCAATAAAATCAAATAGAGCCATTTTATTAATCATCATTCTGAATACAGAATATGCTAATAAATAATCTAGTTTCTCAGATCATGGGGTTAAATCTCTCTTCAAACATGAATATTTGTGACTGTTAGATTTAACAGAGATTGTTGTTTGGGAGTGCTTTAGTTATTCGTGTNTTAATATTTATATTTTTTGTATTTTGAACTTGTTGTTCTATTTTTTGAAATGTTCTAATTTACCTGAAGATGATCCATTGATTGGATTGAAAACGTTTGTGTTAAGAATAAATCTCTCAGCGAGTGAACAGGTGTTGATTTAGTTATAGTTTATTATTTTCTGCTGAGCACGCTTTGGGTTGTTTATATGAGTTACAATTATTATATTTAATTGCGGCTATGTGTTCTTTTAACCGGGTTTTTCTCTAAACCTCCAAATATATACTTTATACTGTAAAATTCCTCAGAGGCACAAAGCAGCTAGAGTCCTTCAGCCTCATATACTACCAGAATAGTTGTTTTATATTTTATATATAAAAGAATTATTCCCATGATGATGAATGATTGACCACTGTTAGGATCAAAACACTTGGAGGGAGAAAACTGCACCAGTATGCTGCTCAAAATACTTCAACAGAAAAGAATGTACATTTTCATTGGTTGCTCTAGTAAAGTGTTTTTCAACCTTCTTGAATACACTTTACAAGTGTACAGAGAATACACTTTACCCCTTTACAAGTGAAAAAATTCTGGTGACCCCCCTAGGGCCATATTAAAACTATATCAGTGATTTTAAAAACTATGTATTTAAGTTTCTTTCAACTGAGACAAATTATTTCAGCTGAAACTTCCTTTAATTATAACATTGGGCATAGGGAGCCGTTGACATTGGGCATTTTTTTTTAGGATGAGAATTTTCAGCTTATACTTCTTATTTCTTTTTACAAATCAGCTCAACACTTTTTCGGCTATGATTTTCTGGGGTGGACCGTACCCACCCAGGCCCCTCCCTGGCTACACCCATGGTTGAGACCTAGATATCAATTAAAAAAACCAATTGTACTGTAAAATAAAAACAGGTACAGCCTTCTTGCTGAAATTGTAGTTTTTTTAATGTAGTGTAGGACCTACAAACACTAGTCTTTTTCTTTTACCCACAACCCACAGGTTGAAAAACACTGCTCTAGTACATACAGCATCACTTCAAACTGTAGCAGGTGATACAGTAATACCAAGTTATGTAACATGCAACTTAACATGCAAACTATAAATTCACAGTTATATAAAATGTAAATCTTAAAAATTGGAAAAAAAATCTGAGTAGAGAGAGTAACATGTAATTTTACAAAGAATTATTCTATTTCATTCATTCTCGCTTTTTCTCTCTTCCTTTTTCTTTCACACTGCACTGATTTATTACTTTATTGCTCTGCTAATCCTTTACTTTTTGGTCTAATTATAAGCATGTATGCAAACATACTGAGCATGCTTTCTCATAAATAAGATTCTTCTACAGCACTCAGTGAAGGCCAAGCAGCGAAACTAAGCACATCTTCATTGCTTGTTTTTCTATATGTATTGTTTCACGTCATTAGTGTAGTTTGCCTTGAATGATTTGTTTAAATAACCTGTTTACCACCGCTACATTTAAATAGTATTTGTTGGCCAATTAATTAAAGAAAGTGTGACTTAAAGGGTTATGTTAAAATGCAATTGAAACAACAAACTAAATTTGTTAGTAATAAACCAAAAAAACAAAGCTCTGCAATTATTTTAGAAGAAAAATTAAAAAAAATTATTTGTTTCATTTGTGTGTGTACAGTACGTTGTATTTCTATTGTTCTTTTATACAAAAAAAATAATATATAATATATGTACAGTACAATGCATTGTACAGTACACATAAGAGTCCTTTACAATGCACGAATAAAGCAAGCAACACTCTTGAATTTTGTTGATCAGATATATACTTTTTTTTCAACTTATAGGCCAAGATTTAAACTTTCATAAATCATGTCATAATGCGATTTCGATAATGCATGTTTCGATAACGTGATTTCCTATAATGTCATAATGCATGTTTCGATAACGTGATTTCCTATAATGCGTAACAAATCCCTCGCGTTGTATGGGACTCTACTGTATAATAATAAATACAGTATTGAGTTATTAATTACACTTGAGCAATTTACAAATTCGCATTACATAAAATTCAAGTTATGTAAAGGTTTGCGGTCTGCATTACTTACGTAACTCGGGGTATTACTGTACAGTAAAACCTGCATAAACTGGAATTGCAGAGTACAGAATATTTTTTCCAGTTAGGCAGATGTTTCTTAACAGGAAATCACTCTGTTCTGAAGAATTTTTTCTCATTAGGCAGGCTTTTGTTTTATTCAAGTTCTTTGTTGAACAGATTTTACTGTATTAACTTTGTACAAATTTGAATTTTTTACTTATTTTGTTACTGTGCTTTACTGCAAAATATAAGCATTATATCTTTGTAATAGGTACTGTACATTTACTTCTTTTCAACATGAAAATTATTTTCCAGTAATTTGTATATCAATGTTAATGATTTAATAGGAAATACTTCTCATTATAAGAAGATTGAAAAATTATTATTAAAATGCATAAAAACAAAAAATTCTTATTGAAGTAAGATTAAAATCAATAGTTTCACAAGTGGATTTGAAAATATCACATCATCAGATATAATCTGAATGTATTCAATTTCAAAGATATTTTTGTGTTCAATGACCAAAGAGAGACTAACAAGGAAACCCCTTCAGGTGAATGTTGAGTTGGGGTTTGAAACCTTTATCCTTACCTAAATTGGGGGGAGGGAAGATGATTCCACAAGTTACTAACTTTGCAAATGTTCACATGACCCTTAGCTAGATCAACTTTGAAACTTCAAAACAGATATATTTGCAAATTGAACAAATCAGAAAAAAACCTGACAACAGTGAGCTACTAAAGTTGAATGGCCAAAGTCATCATAAGAATGCATCCAGGTGTTTATAACTAATTTTGTTCATCATAGTTTAAGAATATGATTTGGTACATGAAGAAAAGATCTAGTTACAATATAGGAACCCATTTGAAATGTTGTCAGAAGTACAACATTTGCCTATCTGTCAGGCAACAAACAGATTCCACGAAGGAAGAAGTCTGATTGTTTTGAAGCAGCCCAATTTTGGATATCCTCATAAGATCTGAATCGCTTTACAGAAAGGTTGCTCTGAATGGATCAAAACAAATGGTAATCTGAAGGAGTACATCTGGTGAATATGGCACATGGTGCAATACATCCCAGCAAAGTGCTTCTAGAGTTTCCTTGACTAGTCTTACAACATGTGGGCAAGCATTCTCATGTTGGAAAATAACCTTGTCATGTCTTTTGGCATATTCTGAACGTTTTTGCTTCAATGCTTTGTTCAATCTGATTAAGTGTTGTTTGTAACATTCAGCATTGATTGTCTGACTAACAAGCTCGTGTATACTACACCCTTTTGATTCCACCAGATAAACAGCATAATCTTACTTCCATGAATATTCTGTTTTGGCATTGATGGACATGGTTCACCTGGATGCACTCATGCCTTTGATCATTTTAGGATTATTGAAGTCAGTGGCATAGCGTAGTGGGGGCGGCACTTTTAGGGGTGGCAAAATTTCATAATAAATAATAATAATATCTTGTAAAAATTTGAACCATTTCATTTCATATTTTCGTCGCACTTACAATTCAAACTGATTAAAATGAGCACAGAATAGTGTTACAACCTAGACAGTCCAGGAATCGACTCACTGTCTGGGTGAACTGTTAATTTTTCTGGCAATATCATGCGCAACCTGTCAACCTTTATTTTTTTTTTCTTGTTCAATTCGTATTCATACACATCTCCAATATCCAATAGAGCTATGTCATCTATGTTACTTACGTTACTCCTACCCAAGTCTCCCTAGTCCCTAACTGTACCTGATTTAGAACCGGCATGCACATTATTCTTCGCATTGCAAAATGACATTACGCATGCGTCAGGAACGCATTACGCATACCTCACCTGCCCTCCGGGTCAGCAATTTAAAAAGGTGGCAACACTAGCACGGAATTTTTCATTACTTATTCTGTGATGAAACTGAATTTTAGTCTTTTAAATTGAGATACCTAAATAAGGGGATGGCAAAATTTTCCTTTGCCCCAGGCAGCTGACACCCACGCTATGCCACTGATTGAAGTGAATCCATTTTTCATCTCTAGTAACAATTCAATACAAAAAATCTTTTCTTTTAGTCTTTGGAGCAATAATTCACATGTGGTTTTTTAACATTCAACGTCTCTTTTTTTCAATTCATTAAAGACCCAATTTCCTTGCTTTTGAACCATTCCCATTACATGTAGACATTGGGAAATGCACGGTTGGGTAACATTTAAAACAGCAACCAATTTCAATTGTGTGTGGCAAGGATTTTCATCCAGCAATGCTTCCAATTCTTCATCTTGAAATTTTTTGGAGGTTTTTCAGGCTCTTTGTCATGTGTATCAAAATCATTATTTTTAAATCATCAAAACCATTCTTTGCAAATTGTATTTGATGGAGCACATTCACCATAAATTTCCAACAGCAAATGATACGTTTCTGCTGCAGTTTTCTTTGCAATAAAATAATGAAGTAAAACTTCCTGCAAATGCTGTTTTCCTAGCACAAAACTCAACATTTTTAATCAGGTAAAAATAATTATTTACACTTTAAACAGATGTCTCATACTTATTTTTAAAGAATGCTGTCAAACCTTTCAAATAACTGTTGCCAGATTCAGTTGCATGCAAGCAATACTACTAATGCAGTCTATTAAATGAGGGCAGAGTCATATTTATATGTTACTGCTAAAGCTCAAAAGCCGTTAATGTGTACATTACCTAGGGTAGATCCGTATAATGTAGGGTGATCCGTTAAAGTTTCGAAAATTGTTCCATTTCTCAAATTACCTAGGTAATATGCAGATGATCTAGGTAATCTGCACATTACCTACTAGGCACTCAGTAAACTGAAAATAAGATCTTTGTGGAACAACAGCAATGTTTCTGTACACTTAAATTAACATAATGTTATTTATTTAATTTTCGATATATAAAGAATCGAGTTAATAGAATCAAACAATCAACAAATTAGTTGATATAATCAATCATCAATCAATTAAAAAACTGTAATACAAAAATCAAACAGTTTAAAATATCATTACAATTAGGGAAATAAATTTGCAAAACATATGATAAAATTGTGCTTACTTATTAAAGCAATCTAAAGATTGGTGACACTTTGAATTACATAGCAATTGGTTTTTGTAACAAGCACACCTATTTGTAGTACACTTAAATTTTCAGTCACAATTTCTGAAATCCTGCCCAGTCAGTACCAAGGGATTGTTTTATTGCTATTTGACATAAACATGTTTCTACAGCAGGGACATCTTCTGTCATTAAAAATCTCTCTTCGCAAACACTGAATTCAGATTTTGCATACAATTGTTTTAAAATACCCGTTTTAGTACCAAGTTTATAAAAGCCATCCTCAGTTTAACTAAGAACCACAGCTAAAATTGAGCTTGCATCAGTTTTTGCTCTGTTTTGTTCAGGAAGTAATAGGGAAAGGAAATGAGAGAAACAAACTTTTGAACTTTAACGATACGGAAGCCGTTAATGTGCGGATTACCTAGGTTAAATGCAGACAAATCTTGGTTCCGCACATTAATGGATCACCCTAGTTAATCTGGAGATTAGCTAGGTAATGTACACATTAACGGCTTTCGAGCTTTAGCGGTAACATATACACCCAATAGATATATATGTGAAAAGTTTTGGGAGATTATAGATTTGCATATAAAAAATATATTTTTGTTATACTTTTTTTATAATTTCTGGTTAAGGAGAATATGCTTTCTTCGGATTATATCGGTAGACATACATTCTAAATTTTTGTACCATTTAAGAATTTTATCGAAACTTTCACCAAAATAACAGAACTATGTTATACCTTTCACACAATCCGGACACCAACTTTTTCCATTTTTATCTTTAGAACCAGTAAACAGCACATAAATATTATCGCTATTTTCATTCTCAGAAGCTATAATTTTTTTAAATGCTTCGTAACCATCTGCTAAAATTTTCTTTACCATTTCTTTTTCCTAGTCTCTAACAAAACTTTACAATGTAAACAATAACCACCAAAAAGCACGTGAGATTCTATCACGCCCAGTGTTGCCAGATGGAATAATTGAAAAATCACCAAAGAGCGCGTTTGGAAATTGTAACCGATGTTACCGGTAACTGTTGGTAGTTACCAAGGTGTTTAAAAAATGAACCAACAGAGTTTAAAAATCACTGTTATGACGTCACCAGTTACAGGAAGTCCTGCGGTACTTACCAAAGTAACCACAGTGACAAAGCGGTTACAGCGGTTCTATTGAATTACAAGATGGCGGACACATTGTATCGGGCCAAGGACTTTAAACTAACAGGATAGCCAGATCCCGTATATTTGCTAGCATGACCTTGGATCTATGTGACGTCACAGCAAGTCCTCTACTTCAACATGACAGACCTTTCAAATAACAAAATACGATAAAATATTAAATCATTTCTTAATTAATTATTAAATTACTACTAAATGTAAACTACTGTAGAATTTTCGGATTNTTTATACATCTTAGGAAGACTATTAAAAATAAATCAATAAAATCAAATACAGCCATTTTATTAATCATCATTCTGAATACAGAATATGCTAATAAATAATCTAGTTTCTCAGATCATGGGGTTAAATCTCTCTTCAAACATGAATATTTGTGACTGTTAGATTTAACAGAGATTGTTGTTTGGGAGTGCTTTAGTTATTCGTGTTATACATAAAAATACTAATAGCAACTATAATTTCAAAAGAAATTTGAATAGTTTAAACACTAATTTTCTTTTGTGTTACTAATACTAAAACTTTCATAAATTTAAAGAAATATAAATAAATTCTCAAATACTGACATTAACAAATATGAATATTTTTTTAACATAATATTAATAAAGTATAGTTATTAACAAGTTTAATATTGTAAATTATTATATATACATATGCTATAAAATGGTGTTTCTCATCCTAAAACACATCACAGCCAGCGGATTTTATAACTTCTATAACAAGAACTGGTAAAATATATGAAGCATGCAATGTCATAACATTGTAAATGCCATTTTTCTCTAAATACATTTTATTGAAGAATTGAATTCTAAATGCAATGTTTTCTGCTGCAAAAAAATATTGTGGCAATATTGGCATTGTAAATGGCTACATTTTGAAGCTGAATTTATGTGAGGCCATAATGTTTAAAGCACCAAAGTGTAAATCATGTGACTTTTGGTGCTTAAAACGTTTTTGTTGACAGTTATTAAAATGTTACAGCTTATATTTACATCATTTTGATATTCCAGAGAATTTGCAACCTAGTGAGTTTTTACCATTTTATTGTAAAATTGAAATGAATTCATTCACTAGAAAAAGTGTTTTTTACCTCTCCTAAAAAGTTTGTTTTTTGGCATTTACAATATTATGGCATTGCATGCTTCATATATACATATATACAGGTATTTCTCATATAACATGACACTTCTACAACACAGTTTCGCTCTAACATAGTTTTGGAAATTCGACTTACAAAATTTCACAATTTTTAAGTCTAAACTTCATTATTCTATATTTTTTTTTACTCAAGTAAGCAAGTGTTATCTCAAATTTGCCACAGATTTTAGAATATTACAATTTTTAATTTGTTTTATGTCTTTCATCAGGTTTACTTTAATGAAACCTGATTCTAACAAGGAAGAAAAATATTGCACAATCAAGCAGGTGTCATTGTCATTGCTTTCAGACTTTAACCCTTAAGAGTGTGTTTTCTTTTTGTACATTAATCTTCATATTTAGTAAAGTTTATTTAAACATTTTTAGGTAAATGTTATTAAACTTTTTTAACCCTAAGTATTACTTACCTAAGAATGAACTAATCATTCGTAAAAATGATGAATGAAATACAGCAGTATCTCAGTATTTGAACAGTTCTCAACTTGAACAATTTGGTATTTAAAGAAAGCAATGACAATGACACCTGTTTGATAGTAACAAGAAAGAAAAAATATTGCACTATCAGTTTTCATTAAAGTAAACCTGATGAAAGGTACAAAACAAATTGAAAATGTCAATATTCTAAAATCTGTACACAAATTTGAGATGACACACGTGCTTACTTGAGTAAAAAAATATAAAATACTGAAGTTTAGACTTAAAAATTGCAAAATTTTGTACGAAGAAATCCCAAAACCATGCTGTACAGAGGATTTCCCCAATTTTCTAAATGTGTTAGAACAAAACTGTGTTGTAGAAGTGCCATGTTGCATGAGGGATACCTATACTTTTTAAAAATTTTTTCTTAAATTTTTTTAAAACTGTTCTTAAATTAAACAAAAATGTCCTTACACTTCTCTGTTTCCAACTGTACAAGTTATGAAAGTTACGTCCTCTGGAATGTCTTTCAATACTTCTTCTATTACAGGATCAGCTAAATAAATCAAATGTACAATAAAAATATTATCACATACTGTATATTAATTAGAAATACTTTCTTGGTTAAAATGAATTAAATTATCTCAAAATTCTTAGGATTAAAAACTTTTTGTTGGGGAATCCAGAGTTGAATTTGGATCAGATCCTTAAAAATAATTTTTAAGGGCTTTTATTTAATAAAGGAGAGTCTAATTTACTTCTTCACTATATAATAACATAAATATTTGTTTTATGCGATATGCTTCTTGTCTAGTCTTGTGTACAAATATACGAGCGCTAAGACGGCTTTCTTTTTCACTAGACTTATTACACCATCAATGAAACGGAAAACAAACTTTAGAAAGACTTTTTATTTATTTGAGAATGCATTTCAGATAATTATATCCCTTTTCAACTCTTGTGTTACAACTATACAGGGAAAATTAGCATAACGTGTACAAGTTAGTAAAAAATTTACTATAATGTTACAAAATTGTAAAAGAACTTACATGAGACTTACATGGACTAAGAGAAATGCAGGAGTTGTGACATTAGAAAAAATATGGATGGTGATTATTGCTTAACAGGTATAAGCTACAATAATGATTAAATTGGAAAAGATTTACAAAAGGGGAATAATTAACATAGATGTAAAAAAATTTTTGAACTTACAGCAAACATGACGGCCTGGTACATAGTGTTGGAAAAAACATCCCAGTAAGCATGACACAATGTTGAGTTAACAGAAACAGAAAGGAGGGAACAGAAACAGATTGTTTTAGTTTACAGTAGAGTTTTATAGGATGGGATGGTCCATAAATTGTAAGTGGGAGAGGATGCATTAGGAAGGCATCACCTTGAGAAGGGGGAGAGAGGTAGTGGGTGGGGTGGACATAAGGGAAGG
>NW_019384395.1:375320-385181 GCF_000671375.1 Centruroides sculpturatus
ATTTCTCTTGTCATTTTTTGATCAAACCCGATGTAAACAGGTTGCTTCCAATTTGAAAAAAGAAGGTTATTATTGCAACCATACACAGCACACCTAGTACTCAGCATTTTGTTCTTCACCTAACATAAAAATATAGCTTTAAATATTTAATGACTTATATTTAAATCATCTGACCTTATAAAAAACTTAGTCAAATAAAACAATTACAGAAATATTAAAATAAATCACTTCGTTAATCACAAAATTGGACGAATATTAAAAGCGAAAACTAAACACGTGCACACCCTGCTCTATGTAAACAGAGAGGTCAGGACACGTGCTGACGTCACTAACTTTGTAGAATAGGGATCTGGCTATCCTTGTAGTATATAGTCCTTGGTATCGGGCGAGGAATGTGGCGGTGATTTTAAAAATGTAGAGAAAATAAACATTTTGGTTCCGCGACACAAAGCGACCAAGATCAGAAAGCCATGTCGTCCCAAATTTCAGATAAGGCAAGACAACATGGAAAATGGCCAGCAAATGCTACGAAATTATTGATTTCACAGTATAAACTAAACAAAGATAAATTTTTCTCCGATACTTGTTTAAAAAATTCTACAAGTTAGTTTTCATCTTTTGATAAACTTGTCGAATCATCATCGTCATATGATTCTGAATCTATATTCGAGAGCAATGTTAAAATTAATATCATCTCCTCTCGGCTTTCCGCCTTGTTGAACACCACAAACTAACCAGCGTGTTTAAAAATGCACTAATCGCCCGGAATAACTGGCTATGACCGATGACCTCAGTCACTACTACCGCGGTGTTACCGATTTGAATTTTCAAACGCGCCCTATGTGAGAGGCATAGTTACGGTTATGACAACATAAAGGTTATACTTTGCTGTAGACTTTTGAACCATACAAATAATAAATATGAAAACAAACAAACGAAACAGAAAATTGGACATATATTATTAATTAGTGATCCTTCAGCTAGTTATCATTTTTCTTATTACAAAAAACGTTTAGTGCACTGACTTCTTTTTCAACTAAATATTAATTTAACGAAGTGATTTTCGTCTGAACAAATGTCGTAAAACTAACTTCGTCACTCGCGCAAAAAATCCGAACTGGATTTAAGACAGGAGTAATTCCTTGCGTTCGAAACTGTGACTATTATTTCAAGTTTATACAAAAATATTTTCGCCTGTTGTTTGTTTGCCGAGCCACTTTTTATTTTTATATTAGCTTTAACAAAAATTTTTCGAAGGATTGAAAGCAAAAACTATCAAAAGTAATTTTTAATCAACCATAGGCGCTGATTTTTATCACGCCGATAATTTATGAATCTCGTTTTTAAAAAATTCGTTCATTCTGGATGTTAGTTTTCACTCCTGTCCCTCAGTGAATTCGAATGAGGAAGAAATTTCAGAAAGTACGGAGGTACGGAGGAAATTTCAGTGGGGAGGTACAGAGGAAATTTCAGTGGGGACGTAGCTCAAACGGTAGAGCGCTTGCTTCGCATGCGAGAGGTACCGAGATCGATACTCGGCGTCTCCATTTTCTCCTGTTATTTTTACAAACGTCTACAAGGAATAAATTTTTTGGCACCACAAAAAGTAATTCGCCTTTTCGTTCCACACTTCTAAAAAACGCTAACGACGAGTACAGCGACCGGTATCTGTGCATAGGTGTACACTTCACTTCATTACAGTCGGAGTGCGATAGACGTATACGGTACATAATATTTGCAAATTAACTTCTGAGAATTTTATAAACATCCGACGTGTCGCTGTAAGCTGTAGGTAGTGAAAGTGTTCATGAAGAATAGTTAGCGAAACGTTTCTCACTGACGTTTGCAACTGATCGCGTAACCTACTTTTAGTACCAGTGATATTTTTGAGAGTGAACTATTTATAGATGATATTTCAGCTAGTTGATCTCATTACATCCGGTTTGAATTTGATCATATCGTTTTGATAAACGATGTAATCGAATTATCGAAATACTTTTCAGATTTTTGCTAAAGTTATAATTTTCTCTAGAATTTAAACAAAACAACACTCTGTCAAAAATCTGGCTCGAAAGAATTCCGTTTTGCAACTCTGGAACTTTTCTGTTCACCAAAATTCATATTGTTTCGGAAGCAGGCTGCAAGTACACCGTCCATATAAAGTCGGAAGCGGCAATCTACAGTACGTGAGTACCACATTTCCGTGTGTGACGAAGAGTAGAGGGGGAGAAAAAAATTACAACGGGATGGAGACGCCGAGTATCGATCGCGGTAACTCTTGCATGCAAAGCGAGCGCTCTACCATCTAAGCTACACCCCCGACGGTCAGAATACCTTTACAGCTCGTTTGCATTCTTTCAATCATTTTTATCTACTCCCAAGTAACGTTTTCACAGTTACAATCGATTATTTTCGTGTTTTCAGCTGAGCAATGCGGTCTTGGTGTAAAACTTTGAAATTTTCGAATCGTGGTCGCGTTCGAGGAACTGGAGAAGATAAATGAAAGTGTCTTTGGAATGAGAATATTGTAGACAACGCACGGATCTGGACTTGTTCGAAAAGTCAACGTCTACTGTTTCCTGACGTTTGCTTTCAAGAGCAGTGGTTAAGCATCGGACTCGCGATTTTCGCGCTACTTACTGTTTATAATTGCCACGCGCCGACGCTTTCGTTTTTTTAGACGACATTAGCCAGTTCCGTGCATGGATGTGTTTAGACTGTACTGTACCTGAAAAATCGAGCAAACGGACATCTCCACAGATTCTCCGATAACCTTAACCGAAACAGTGAAAACATTGACTGTTTGCGAAAAATTTTCTTAACAAATTGGTCGTTGCGTTTCTTCAAAGATCATTCTCCTAACTAACTACATATAGATTCTTCCGCTACGAAAACCGGAAAAACTCGCTTAGCGATCTACACTGGATCTTTATGCGAGCCGGCTAAGCGAGGAGATTTTAACACTCACTAGTCAGTATTGCTTGAATGCACTTTTCGGAACTGCGCGATTTCGACAAATCAGCTGAAAAGGCGTTTTTGAATTTCATAGAAAAGCCTGTGCGAATGTCACTTCGAATCAAATTCGAATAATTTAAAGCTCGTCGAGCTCGAATAATTGTAAATAATACACAAAATCCACGTCGTTGTATTATTGACGATTAAAACCTTTTCAACACTCCTGGCAATGTTAATTATTAATTATACTACCTCACATTAATTTTTTAAATAAAAAATATATATATTTTAATGCTACAGCGTTGTTTTTTTTAAATATTTCTCGAAAAGCAAAACGTTTATAATGGAGAAATGTGTATAGTTTCCGATAATAGTTTATTAGCACGGATTAAATAATTTTAAAAAATTCTATGTCCAACTGTTTATGGTCCGAAATAATGCCTACAGTTTGCATACTCGATCACACAACCGGATAACGCGAATTTTAAATATATGTACAGTATATATGAATTGTAATACAGTCATTTCTAAAACTATATTTTTTAAATTCCACCAACATAGCGGCTTTTTCCTAGTTTTCACCAAATAATCAGATCTGGTGGTTTTATATTTAATTATCAGGATTCATGTCTCCTGATAAGCCAAAATAAAACAAAATAAAATAGCTGTAGTACGCATATTAATAAAAATCAAGCAAACAGTAGTTGTATATACCTTTTTTTAATTAAATACTGTCAGTAGCGTAGCGTAGTGGGGGCGGCACTTTTTAGGGCGCGGCAAAATTACGTTTTAGGGAGCGGCAAAATTTCACAATAAATAATAATAATATCTTGTAAGAATTTGAACCATTTTATTTCATATTTTCGTCCACCTACGACTCGGACCGATTGAAATGAGCACGGAATAGTGTGCACTGCANTCATTGTCATCTGGCAGTTTTATTCAATCGACAGAGAAAAGATGGTGTCGACCGACGTTGAGTGAGTATACAATATGGAACGAACATTAAGTCATATTTTAATAAATTTCAGATAATATAACATAATTTATGTAAATTTTATTAATAGGACGAAACCAAGTTGGGCAGATCAGGTGGAACAAGGAGAAGGTAATTTATATCAATATAATTTTTAACACGTGAATTACTGTATTGAATGAAAATTAATCATATTATATTTACATCATGTGTTGGTCTTAAATTTTCTAAAATATATACTAATTCATCTAATTAAAAAGAAAATAATCAATATTGATTACTTATGATATTATTTATTCAACGATATATTTAAGTTATTGCCGGCCATTTTTACCATTAACCGAGATTATTGTTGGGACCTTATCAGAGTTGTAGACCATAGGAATAAAAAAGTCAAAAGGAACCAATGGGCTACATGTGATTCTTTGTGAGGTATAGCTCCCAAAATCTGTCTGTCTGGAATATTGAAGACCCTCAGAAATAGGTTTTTAAAAATTGGAACTATTTCTCAAAACAATGCTAGCAATCAATTGTTTTTCACTTTACTGGAGACATCTAAAGGTACACGGCATGCTCCATTAAGCTCATCACATGTTTAATATGCTGATTTGAGGGGAATATATCTTGCAAAGGGTCACATGTATACCATCAATTTCTTTGACTTTTTATTTTTATGGGCATGATCCACAGCTCTGATACAGTTTCAACCACTTTTCAGAACTGGAATCTTACCAAAGTGACTTCTAGCAAAGCATTTAATATTTCAGGAAATAAAAATATGATCTATGTTTTTTCAAGGACATATCACTCTCGTGTGTGGAGGAGGGGATATCGAAAATAGTGCCGGCTCGAGGCAAGTTTTAGGATGGAGCGATATCCTATTATGGCGCCCCCCTTGGTTGCCCTTAATTTATACCCTTTAATTTTTTTTACCACTGAGGCGCCTCCTAGGACTTAGCTCCAGGAGCGGCTGCTCCATTCGCCCTATGGCAGGGCCTGTCCTGATCGAAAAACCTTTCTCAAAATAAAACAATTGATAAGTTGGATCCGATTGGGTCGTTGGGACGGGGCAGGTGGGAAAATGTGATTATCCATGCCCATTGTGAATCGACATGATAGCCGAGATGGTTGAGACGTTATCCTACCGCTCTGGGATCCTAGATCGAATCCGAGCAAGCAATTCCTTATGGGCAGACTATCTTGCTCATGAAAAATTCCTAAGGAGTCGTCCTGAATATGTCCAGTTCCATCCCCATCACTCGACCGCTCCCACTGTGGGATGGCAGAACCCACTAATCGATTGGTATGAATAAAGATCTTTTAAATGTACAGTACTCACCTATGGCCAAGTGAATAAAACTATTAAAGTGGGTTTATGTATCGTCACAAGCTGGCTGTAGTTTTCCTGGTTTTCTTCACACATCTAACATTTAAGTAGGGGCCAGTTTCCTCTTGAAAGTCTTCCCGAGACACATTTTTCCTTCGCAAATCTTCCGTATTGCATGGCCGCATCGCATCAAACTAAAACAAGTTTCTTAGTGCCCACAGACCGGAAAGATTTTAAAATGAAAAAAAGCAAAAAAATATCTGTAGGAAAGGAAGAGAATCGAGATGGCAGAAGCATAAAATCAATTTGCCTTTTGAAGTATTCAATTCCAATGCAAATTGGACTCTCAGAAATTCCCATGGATAATTTTGACCGAATATGTCATTACCCATCGACTCGTTGTAGGACTGAACTAACCCATAATGGGCATGGATTGATAGGAAACAGCAAGGCAACACGAGGACGATCTTTTACCCGAAAGGACTTTCTATGGCAGAGGCGGACTAAGGCTAAAGCGGGCCCTAGGCAACATTGTAATTCCGAGCCTATTTTTAAAATTAAAAAATTAAAAACCTAATTTCCGGGCCCCAAAAATTACGGGCCCTAGGCACGTGCCTAGGTTGCCTAGGCCTTAGTCCGCCCCTGTTCTATGGGAAAACTGGCCCCATTTAGGTTTTAGAGACGTGAAGAAAGCAGGGGAAATTGGCCACGTGGCCAGCCCGTTGGTCAGGCGCAAACCTGCCACCAACTGTCAGCGTTCAGTAATTTTATCCATTTGACCACTGGTACTTGATAAAATACCTCATTCTTGAGTATTATCCTCGAGTACAAAGCTTGAGTTAAATTTTATCCTATCCTTCAGTAAATTTAGTACTGATGAATAGGATAGAATTTTAAAAGAGCCCAAAAATATCAAAACAAATAAAAACATTTGTAATTATAAATACTATTATATTTCTAAATAATTTGATAAAATTAAAACATTAAAAATTAACACTTTTGCCATTTTTTGAGTTTTAATCAATTATTTTTTATTTGCATTCATTGTCATCTGGCAGTTTTATTCAATCGACAGAGAAAAGATGGTGTCGACCGACGTTGAGTGAGTATACAATATGGAACGAACATTAAGTCATATTTTAATAAATTTCAGATAATATAACATAATTTATGTAAATTTTATTAATAGGACGAAACCAAGTTGGGCAGATCAGGTGGAACAAGGAGAAGGTAATTTATATCAATATAATTTTTAACACGTGAATTACTGTATTGAATGAAAATTAATCATATTATATTTACATCATGTGTTGGTCTTAAATTTTCTAAAATATATACTAATTCATCTAATTAAAAAGAAAATAATCAATATTGATTACTTATGATATTATTTATTCAACGATATATTTAAGTTATTGCCGGCCATTTTTACCATTAACCGAGATTATTGTTGGGACCTTATCAGAGTTGTAGACCATAGGAATAAAAAAGTCAAAAGGAACCAATGGGCTACATGTGATTCTTTGTGAGGTATAGCTCCCAAAATCTGTCTGTCTGGAATATTGAAGACCCTCAGAAATAGGTTTTTAAAAATTGGAACTATTTCTCAAAACAATGCTAGCAATCAATTGTTTTTCACTTTACTGGAGACATCTAAAGGTACACGGCATGCTCCATTAAGCTCATCACATGTTTAATATGCTGATTTGAGGGGAATATATCTTGCAAAGGGTCACGTGTATACCATCAATTTCTTTGACTTTTTATTTTTATGGGCATGATCCACAGCTCTGATACAGTTTCAACCACTTTTCAGAACTGGAATCTTACCAAAGTGACTTCTAGCAAAGCATTTAATATTTCAGGAAATAAAAATATGATAAAAGTTACAATAAATTTATAACAATTAAGGTTTTCTACAAATAACTGAGAAATAACCAAAGTATGTACAGCATACAACAAAATTATAAATCAAAATACATTGAGAGAATTTGAAATTTTTGATTAAGTCTTTGAAGTAATGGATAAATGATGGACATTTCTACTTTGTTGAAGTGAGATATATATCAAACGCAACAGCTGGCTACATGGACCATTATACAATGTGTAATTGGTTATATGTGACACATTTGATGCAGATTCACATAGTCATTCTAACTGAAAGCACATTTACATGAGTCAGTTCAAATCAAATGACTAGCATTGTTCAACTTAAATTGAACTTGAAGAAGAACGAGACACATTTTTACAGGTTGATATAAGTTGGATGATGAATTAAAAACAAAACAACATTGAGTGAAATAGTACATGTAGGAGTACAAATAATTTGTTGTGCAATGCAAAAGTAAGTTTAAAAAGTTTTTTAAAAAAAGAATAAGTGACATTGCTGAATATGACCATGGATTTTGATTAATGTCCTTAGTGCATCAAAATGTCTTCTGCAAGCGTTATTCTTGTAGTTTTGGTAAATTTTTAAAATTTACTCATATCAAAATGTGTTTGTTTTTCTACCATTTTAAATGATATTTTCTGCCAACATGTTTTTCAGATAGAACAATATACCTTTTCATATAAATAATAAACAACTCAAAGCCCAATACATATACAGAAATAACCAATGATCGCCTTAAATATCGGGCTAATTAAATGATAATTAATCATTTAATTAGCCAGATTATAGCATGATATTTAAAGGCGATCGTTGGTTATTTCTGTATACCTTTTCCTTTGTACACAGTAGAATGGACACATTCAATCTGTTGGTTCTTGTCACTGCAATTGTTTATACATTCAATCAAGGCCATTTGACATGCTTTTGGTAATGGTCATTTGGTAAAAGTGAAAAGAGTTTCTACTCTGATTGAATTGAACCAACCCACCAAACAATCATATTGGAAAGTAGTTTACACATTCAACTTGTTTTTCATTTACCTTCAATTTGATGATTGTTACGTAGTATTGCCCCCTTCACTTCAAAATTCCGATGCTGAGGGCCAAGGCTAACGCCAAATTCATAGTGCATTGAATAGACTAGTGACTAGTATAATGTTATTTGTTTAATTATTGTACGATATAACAAATAAAATATCTAATTATTCTTAATATAATGTTTTACTATATCATCCAGAAAATTGTTTTTCACCTCCCCAAAATATAAATTGTTACTAATTGCCCCCTCAACATGGAAAAACGCCCACATGGGGCAATATCGCCCCATTGAGAAACACTGTTTTAGGCTTTCCATTTCTCTCAGATCATTTTTCTATTGGTCTGTTCAGAATATGGGCTGTCTGGAACAATCCTACATGAAGATATTCTACATTTTAAACACATTTTTAAATGGTTACTTTACAATATATAATCTTTTGTTTTTATTTATGTATATTCTTTTATCGTGTGTATTGATTTTTATTCTTTGTTATTTATATTTTAATCTTTTGTTATGGGCATTATTTATGGGGGGATATCAGTTGTCTTGTAACATTTCCTTTTGTACATACAATAACTAAATAGATACTGTTAGCAAAGCAAAAAGCTCACTTATGATTACAAGCATAATTAACCATCTAAAGCAGGAGTTGCCAAAGTGGTTGATATTGACCCTTGGGTTGATATAACATTTCAAAAAATCACTTATGGCAGCTGCTATTTCGTTGTGAATGTATCTCTTTAATCCGATCAATTCGTTTCGGTAGACTATCATATACAGCTTTCAGGTTAGGTACTTCTTTTATTGGTTTGACAAATGCATTTTGGACTTATTTGTATTTTAAGTCCCTCTTCAGTTCAAATCTACAAATTATTTAAAAAATTTTATATACAATTACTTAAAAACAAAAAGGTTATATACAATTAGTGAGATGACAAATTCTTCGCGTGTAGATTATATTTACTGACATAAAACTATTAAAAAATTGTTAGACTTATACGTTACCTAAGGTTCTGTTTTTTAAAAACCTCCGGTGTATAACTGGTAACGTTGGAAAGAGTTTAAAAATACAGCCATTTAAAAACACTTCAAATACATTTTCACATTAATACGTTGATCCTAATATATCAATATATTTATAATTATTACTTTATAACATTATACATTTTTAACATCAAAAAATAACATGATACTCACTTTTAACAATTGTTCATAAAAACTTTTATAATTACAACCTTTAAAAAATGTGTATGTTCTACAATAAAATGTTGCAGCAATAATGAACGTTTTACAGGTTAATAACATGTGGTGTATTACCATTAACACATTCTCGAGAGAATACATCCACACTTTTACAATATATTTCACGTATTATTTTATGTCACAAGGCATTACAAACAAATTTATCTATTAGCGCCCTCTATTATATTATACCACATTTGATCTATTTGCATACCATTTGAAATGTTTATTAAATCATCTTTACATTTTATAATCTCTATATGTTCTTTAAATTTACGTTTATACATATCTTTTTCTAAGTGAATTATTTTTATGTTATTTCTATCTATTTTACATTTACTATTTTTTATATGGTCGAACCACGGAGAATTATTATGTTTTAGTCTAATTGCTGCTTCATGTTCTTTAATTCTTAATTCTAAAGTTCTACTT
>NW_019384395.1:396327-413558 GCF_000671375.1 Centruroides sculpturatus
ATTCCGGTAGATCAAACTTCTTTGCCAATTCACAAATTTTCGTTTTTGTATCAAAGTCTTTAATAATGGGTACGTTCGTAAAGTCAAACGAGTTAAACGCGTTAGTAACGAATCGTTCAAAAAGTTTAATGAAATAGGAATAATGATGACGTCATTCTCGTTTAACTCGTTTGACTTTACGAATGTACCCAATGTTAACTTTACATTCCAAAGATAAAGTTTTTCTTTTCTTGTTTGATGCAGAAGAATTAGTTCTACTTCGTTTGGATGACATAGTAGAGTCTCTCGAGTCTCCATAGATGTAACAAACACAGAAATAAATAACACAAAATAAATTGTAGCTATGTGTCGATTCCGCGCGACACATCCGAACATGTAAGCTGAACATAGTGTGGGGGGAGTGAGTAATCAAGGGTTGCATGGCGCTCAAGCAAAAGACGAATCAACGAGATTTGAAAATCGCGTAACTCCAGGTTTGCGTAAGTCGAGGTATTACTGTATAGAAATACATGTAAAAAAAAAAATCAGTTTATTATTTATTTTCTAAATATATTTTAAAAATAATTCTGCTTGTGAATTTTATTGTTTAATTATTTGAGTTTCCAGTCAACAATAATGAATAAACAAAACTTAAAATAGTTGTAATTAAAAGCTTCTAAGTATATCATTAGTTACAGTGTTAAAGCAAAGAAATTATTAAACTGGCTTAAATTAGTAATTATTTCTTATAGTATCCCAATGAATTCAGTAAAATTATATATTTTATAAATATTCTGTTAATTCAANAAAATTGTGAAGCTGTCAGTGTAATATCAAAAATTATGATGATTGAAAATAAAGATTATTAATAATGTTAAAAGACTTTAGAATATATGCTTTCTCATAAAATGTTAAATGTTAAATCTGATGACAGCAATTGGCTGAATTTAAACTTTGAAAGTAAATCTAATTTCTAGAGTTTTTGAAGAAATCTTATTTAAACAATGGAAATTAAATCTGCAACAATTTATTGTTTTCTTGCATCACTTAGTTATAATTTTTAGTTCTGAAGAAAATTAATCCCAAACTTATTGTTTTTAAGTAAGACTAACATCACACACAAATATTAGTATGCATTGGAAGTAGTAATAGTGTTGGTGTAGCAAGTGGTAGTTTAGAATGTATATAATTAGCTGTAAGATCTTGTCCATGTCTTACCTGCCAGACAATGTGCTGGAAGGGGAAGGAATGAATGGTTGTGATTAGGGTTTCTCATTTCCCGGTCTTTTGCTTGTCCCGGGATCCCGGGATAAAAGTGAACTGTTTCCCGGGATAGAATTAATTATTTCTAAGGTATACAAAATATCTNCAGAACCTTAGGTAACGTATAAATGTAACAATTTTTAATACAATAGTTTTATGTCAGTAAATATAATCTACACGCGAAGAGTTTGTCATCTCACTAATTGTATATAACCTTTTTGTTTTTAAGTAATTGTATATAAAAATGTTTAAATAATTTGTAGATTTGAACTGAAGAGGGACTTAAAATACAAATAAGTCCAAAATGCATTTGTCAAACCAATAAAAGAAGTACCTAACCTGAAAGCTGTATATGATAGTCTACCGAACTGAATTGATCGGATTAAAGAGACACATTCACATTGATATAACATTATTGGGGGAGTCAATTATCAAACTTAAGCTAAGGATCAAGTTTATCTGTCTCACTGATTGTCAGTTACAAAAATTATTAACAAATGTACAATAAATGAAAAAAAATTGCAAAATTAAAAGAAATGTATTAAAATAGTAAGTACTTTGTTTTGCTTGTAACACAAACTTTTTGGTGGGGGTCGATGTGAAGTTTTGAAAACTTGTAGGAGGTCGATGATCAAAAAGTTTACCAACCCTTGATCTAAAAGGAACACACTTTCTTCAGTACAAAGAGAGCTTTGTTTCCTCTGAAAATTCAAATTGCAAAAGCATCAGTAATAGAGTAAGATAAAAATGGCCCAAGTCAATCAGCTGAACAGACTGCAAACCCCACACAAACTACAGATACAGAATGCCCTTGATTCAACCCATCATACTAAAATTCGTGGAAAGAATGCTGCTCTGGGACATAAATAATCTAATGGCAGTGCACATTCACTGTCACATAGAAATAATGGCAGTATACTTACAAGTATTGATCAAATGAAATCTGTTTGAGTAAATTTATTAAGGCAAACAAAACATATATTTGTTGGTATGACATAATTAAACAAAGCAATATATGAGGAAGCTGGAATAGACTTGTTCGTTAAAAAAGTCACTGTAGGCATTTAGATGTACTTCCCACTGCTTGAGGAAACAATGGATGCCATCCATGAAAAACAATGTTGGTTGGTTTTTGAACCATTGGGTGACTGCTTCTTTGACTTCCATATCAGAGTTAGAGCAATGTCCCTTTAGAACTTTTTTAAAGGTCTGAAGAAATGAAAGTCAAACAATGACAGATTGAGGCTATAGGAAGGGTTATGCAGAACCTCCCAACCTTTTTCGTACTAAATCATCCTGTACAGTGTTCACAACATGTGGTCAAGCATTGTCATGCAACAAAATCATATCATGTGATAGCAAGCCTAGTCACTTATTCTTTAAGGCTTTATGCAGCTTGTCCAATGTTGCATTGTAGCAGCTGGCATTAATGCTCACATGAGGATCTTTAAAATGCACCAGCAAAGACCCCACAATGTCAAAAAATGCAGTTGTTATAACCTTCCAGGTGGATTGTTGCCTGGAAGGTTATGATGACCTGTGGCTTGAATTTTTTGTGTTGGTGAGCCAGGGTGTTTCCATTGCATGCTCACACATTTAAATTAATAGTTGGTTCAAAGTGGTGGCACCATTTGGACAGATTCCAAATAACTTGGTCATATTTTCATTACTCTGTCAAAAACAAAATGTGTGAGATGACTTAACTTTTTCCTGCTTATTCATTGATGTATGCTTATCATGCCACATATGATGTCATTCCCCTTCTCTTGCACCAGACCAAGTGACATGGCACAAACAGGTTTCATTTGATCAATCCTTATACAACCATTTTCATTTGTAGAAAAGAAAGGTTTCTGGTGTGCATCCAAAGTATACAGTGCCATCAAGGAAGTACTTTGCAAAAATCATTATACCATACATATACCATTGAATTTTTGTCTAGTTTCAGAAAATGTTTAGAGGGAACAAGTCTATTCTATTTTGTTTATCAGGGGCATTTGGATTGCTGATATTTGCAACAAAACTATTTCCAAATTTAACAGATTTTCTAATTTGTCATACTAGGTCCATACTCTTCAACTCTGCAATGGTGATGCAATTTTGTTTCAAAGAGCTATTTTAAGGATACTAGCTGATACCATAAAATGACAATAAATTTTAATCATTCTCCTTCAGCCCAACATACATTTCATGATCTTCATACAAGTCTTAACAAGTCCCAATCACAGATTACACCAGGACATCTGAACAAGACAGAATAACACATTTTACATGTTAGAAAGAATTGCAGAACATTGTTATCCATTGACTACATATGCTGTTGATAATTTTAACTTTCTTACATTAACAATTCTTCTGAGATCATTTGAAGAAGTCACAAGGATAATCTGTTACAATAATTCCATTGGTGTTGCCAATTCTGGAAGCACTGTAGCTGTTTCTCTCAAAAGTGAAAGATAGTGACTCTATCAGTGGTGTTCAAATATTAGCAAGTAATTTTTAATTGGAAATTTTTGTGTTTTTAAAAGGACTTTTTTAGTTTTTTGGCGGCTAGTAGCCTAGAAAGGAAGGTTGGTCGCCAGGAATGTATTGTCTATTGTCACAAACTAATAAATGGTGTTCCCAAATTGGACAAACTTGGTCTTCAAATAATTTAAATGATTTGGTGAACTGTTATTATTGTGAATGAAAATCTAATTGAAATCATGTTGTTGCAACATTTTTGGTCTTACGTACAAAATAAAATTCTTTTTGGAAGAAACTAAAAAGAGGTTATTTTGAAAAAAGGATTATTCATGAGATGGTTTTAAGGAAGCTTATGCAGTAGCATTTTTTAACACCAATTGTTATACAGGAAAAACTGTTATCTCTAATTTCAGTAATTCTGTCACTACGTTCATAACCAATATTTGGGAATGTTTTTATGAAATTGCTTCAGATCTGGGATTTGGAGAACAGTCCTTTGATTTGGAAAATAATGATTTCAATAAAAGACTCTTACACTGAGCTATCCTACTTCATTCTGTTCCCAGTTCCCAGATATAAACAGAAATATTGAAAAGGGCTGCAGCACACATTTGCTGTTACCTGAGTTTGTCCAAAAAAATGCAGAAAACTCTTTTGTGGTGGCATAAAAATGGTAAAATGTTTTCTGGATTAAATTCTCTTTCCCAGAACCTTTCTGTGCTACATATCTCAGTAGCCAATGAATGGCTTTTCACTACTGGCAGGAACATTTACAAATCAAAGAGGAATGGGCTAGTGCCAAAAATGGAGAAATGTTTATGTTTTTTTACTATTGTCTGATTTCTGAATTATTGGTAATAGTTATTGTTTTTTTAACATCATTCTTTTCTTTTAATGTTAATTTATTAATTTTAAATTTAAAAAGTAATGATATTTTTTCAATGGATAATTATTTACTGATTACTGTGATTGTTGTAGAATTAAAATTGTCATTTGACCAATTAATTGGTGCAGGAACCAATTATTGTGATAAACAATTAGCAAATGATTAATCAGTATATCTTAACTTTGTTATAAATAAATGTAATGGCATAGGAGCAGACAAATTTATAGACAATACTGAATTGAAGGCAATTGCATATGCTATTTTCTACATATTAATATAAATAAAAAGAAGTTATTTTCAAAATTATTCATAAAAAATTATTTTAATATTTAAAAAATATGACTACTATTTTTTGTTTTATAATGTCTTTAGTTTTTCCAGTAAACAATGTTCCTTGTTTTTTGAAATGAAGTCAAAGATATAAATAATAATACACATGAAGTCAAAGATATAAATAATATTTATATCTTTGACTTCATTAAAAGAGTTAAGGAAATATTATTTCCTTGACTTTTTTTATCTTTTATCAGAAAGAGGCTTAACCTATTATTTTCAATAATTTTAGCAGAATTGGGGATTCCAATTGAAATATTTTTTTTATTTATAAGGTTTAGTGCATGTTATCCAGTGTTTGTACTTTTGTTTTCAAAACAGATTTTATAAACAGAAGATAAATGATGAGAACTACAGTATTACAGAGATTATCATCTGGAAAATTTTCTCTCCCAGTGTATGAACATCTGGTTCATACACTGGGAGAGAAAATTTTATCTATTGATAATATTGTTAATGTTATCAAACTTAATAATATGTTAATCAATTGGATCATTTGGAGGAAATGAAAATTTTAATGACTTAGCAAGATAATAAATTCAATTTTTCCTTGAAATGAATGTTGTTTAAACCCTTTTTACCTTCCATATCTTACATCAATGAAATTGATTTCTATGACTTGGAATTTGGATATTTAAAAATCAAATCCAGTCATTTTACTGTTAATGTAAACTTTATTCATTTATAAATAAATCTAATATAACTCAATATAATAAATATTGACACTGACATGCCTGTATATTTATCACTGGATGTTGCATCATTATGCATCTAGTGATAAATGCATTTGTTATGAGATTGAGAAATGTGAATTAGAAAAGCATCAAAAATGAAAATGTTGAGTATGTTAACATCTGAAACTTGTTCATTTATTAGACATTTTTGCTTCTAATTATATGAAAATACTCATTATAATTATAAAATGAAATTTTTAAAAACTTGATATTTTGACATTTTGACATTACATAAGATAGTATTTTGAGACAAACAGCTGAAAACTATATACAGTACAGTCTTATTAATCTGGCCTTTCCTAGTTTGATACATCCAGTAAGCTGACTCTAGTGGACTCTTGAGTACTACCAGCACTGTTGCCAAGCCATACAAGCTTCCCACTAGTTCAAACTCAAGTTTCCTTTAAATATGGTATGATATCAAGCTTGAGCTTAAACACTCAAACTTGCCCAGGCTTGAACAATATTGTTGCCAAGCTGGAATGTTCAAGTTGGACACAATACTAAAGATTTTTAGGTTGTCATCTTAGGCAGTTCAAAAAGGCACATCATCTTTTAAGAAAATGCTGTGTAAATGTGAAAATCAGTACCCCAAAATTTTTCATGAAAGATACTGTACCTTCCTCTAAATTTTCCACAGTTGCTTAACTTTAATGGGACTCCATCAACTTGGCAATATTGATTACTAGTGACAGTAGTATGCTTGATGTTTTGATCATTAGTCTAACTTCTGTTATGCTGCATCAATTAACTGCTGACTCTATGTTGTCAAGTTCATTTATATGCCATTGAATTCCTCTTACTTCCAACGATCTGACACTGTTTCATTGCCATATATTGTATACCTGATTACCAATATAGGCACTTTGTTGTGATAATTTATTGGATCTTATGAATTTTGGATGCATTTTGAGGTTTTTTTTTTATTCCCTCATTCAGCCATATCTACTATCCTTTAAGTTCTATGTTCTATGAATCATAAACAGAAGAACATCTCAAAATAAGGAATGACAACAGATCACAAATGTTTTATATAGCTGTCTCAGTTATTTATTTATTTTTTTTTTTTAATGTTGAAAAATGTAAAACTTTTTTACAAGAAAACTTTTTTCGTTAATTAAGAAAACTTCTTAATTAACAAAACTTTAAAAATTTTGATGAAACATCATAAAACTGTTATCTATATCTAGAAGTTACAGTATGTTAGTTCAATCTCGATAACAACAGAATTAGTATTTAAAATTGACAGATAACTCACACTTCTTTTCAAATTGACTTTAAAAGTCAGATAGATAATCTGCAGGTTATTTGCAGGAAATTATAGTAATTAAAAGTGAAACTGGTTTCATTGCTGGAGTTTAAAGGTGTAATTTTTTTTTAATAAGTTATATATAAGCCTAATTATATTTATGTATTTTATACACAGTATAAAAAATATTAAATTATAATTTTCATTCATTGTTTTTGTCATATCTGAAGCAAATGAAAAATTTTGTTTTAAAAAAATTTTTTTACAACAAAATTCTAATTTCTTTTTTATAAGAATTTTTTCTCTCTTTGATGGATTACAGTTTCATCATTCTTAGAAAACATATTGGCAACTGTATAGCCTTTAATATGTTGATGTATCACTTCAACAACTAATCAGTTAGTTCTCAAATATTAATAACATTAATCAACTATTTTATTAAAATATTTCAAATAAATTTGATTCTTGAGAATGGTGGATAGAAAACTTTTAAATTGTTTAATGTTATAGTTAGCTAAATGTGCAATGTTATTCCTTAAACTGTACTGAATTATTTAGTAATTTAAGTTGATTTCAG
The DNA here is from genome assembly GCF_000671375.1 of Centruroides sculpturatus. NCBI lineage: Eukaryota > Metazoa > Arthropoda > Arachnida > Scorpiones > Buthidae > Centruroides > Centruroides sculpturatus. Next base: position 403,815 of record NW_019384395.1, read on the forward strand.
AGTTATTTTTTGTGTTAACAAATAATGGCAGTGTTATCTTAATATGTTCATAACATGCTTAATTTTTATAATGATATACAGTAGCAATAAATATAGTTATAAGAAGATTTATAATTCAGGAATACAAATTTTGATTTTAATAATTTAAATTATTTAATTTCTAGCTGCACTTCCACCAGCTGGAGAAGAAATAATTGGAGATACAAAAATAGTTACTGAATATAAAGTTAATAATGAAGGAAAAAAGATTAAGGTAAGTAATTTATATATAAAATGAATGTGAGATCTGGAATTTTATTAACAAAAATCCCGCTTTTTTATTAACTAAAAATTTTAATTAATTCACTTTCGTTTATGTAACGAATTAGAAGAAAAAAACGATCTTAGCCAGGAATGTGTAAACCTTCCTATCATAACTATCAACATCTATTCTTCTCTACATAACTTGCAGCTCGTCTTGCACAAAAGTTTATAGTTAGCATCCAACTTTCGTCACTTGTTTTAGGTCCCTGGGACACCTATAACCCTTAGCTCATGAACATCTGATCACGTGGTGGAAATTCCCCACAAAAAGCTATAAAAGACAGTTCTTACACCCTCTTGGGGGAGTCTCTTAACGAACACCAGACTGATGACATCGCGCGGATTCTCCAAACCCGCCGACATTCTGATTTATGATCATCGAGATCCGATCATCGCCAAAGTTGCAAACTTTTATATTTGTGCTTGTTTGGGTTAAAACCACCTTTTATTAGACATTTAAGTGCCTACATGGACTTACTCAACTAGGAACCCTACAAAGAGGTATGGAAAATGCGTGTAAGCTCTCTCTCGAGCTGTTAGACTGTTTAAGAATGAAATTTGTGTAGTCTTTTTGTCTATTTTAATAAATTCTTGTTTTTACCCATTAAATGGTAGACTCCTTGACTCGTAAACGCCCTTCACCTTATCGTCAACCCCAAATTCTCTCCCTCCACTCGCCTGACATTTGAGAGTCCCAAATCCCGGGACCAGTAGTAGTAATAGCCATCTTGACACGTGAATGGGAGATCTATGACCTCCCCAGCGGTTCACACATATATTCGTATTTTTAAGGTTAAAAATACACTTGAAAATAAATACAGTAATTCCAAGTAGTATGATAAGATAAACTTTTTGAGATTGTATCTCATCTTTTGATTGGGATGGATGATTAAGGAACTGTGGGAAAAGCATAACACTAACATAATAAATATATTTATATCAATTATGTAGAAATTGGAAGGTGTACCATGACATTGTTTAACTGATAGTTTTATATTGCTAATTGTACAGAGTTTTTCTTGTATAATGAATAAATTCATTGAAATAATAATTGTACTGTTTATAAATTATTAAAACAACATATGTTGATTACATAAACATGTTATGCTGAATTTATTTTCCACAAATGATTAATATAACTTATCTTTAATTTTGGTTTCTTGTTTTCATACAAATTAACATGCTTTATAGAAATTAGGAATTGTTGTAAATGATTGGTACACTATCTCTTAATTTATATATCTATCAAAATAGTAAATAACACAATGAAACATTCATATACTGATAATTTGGTATGCTTTAGGATAGAAGTAACTAAATACAGTAATACCCCGAACTTACGCGATAGGTGGACCAAGCGGTAACCGTGTAAGTCAGGGTATAATTTTGCATATAAATACATACAAATAATTTTTAATTGGGGCCAGAGACTAAAGAAAACAATAATTTAGAAAAATATGTTTAATAAAATCTTAGATAATACAAATTAGGCCTATATTATTTTACAATTTTTCACATTTACTTGATTATTATGCCATAATTTTAACATTGTTTCCATCTCAGCGATAATACTGTGACACTTGCGAATGATGCTTGAATTTAAAGATTGAGCATTTTTCACAGCTTCGAGAATTTTTTCTTTGCCTTTTATAATTGTTCTGACCAACAATTCCGGTAGATCAAACTTCTTTGCCAATTCACAAATTTTCGTTTTTGTATCAAAGTCTTTAATAATGGGTACGTTCGTAAAGTCAAACGAGTTAAACGCGTTAGTAACGAATCGTTCAAAAAGTTTAATGAAATAGGAATAATGATGACGTCATTCTCGTTTAACTCGTTTGACTTTACGAACATACCCAATGTTAACTTTACATTCCAAAGATAAAGTTTTTCTTTTCTTGTTTGATGCAGAAGAATTAGTTCTACTTCGTTTGGATGACATAGTAGAGTCTCTCGAGTCTCCATAGATGTAACAAACACAGAAATAAATAACACAAAATAAATTGTAGCTATGTGTCGATTCCGCGCGACACATCCGAACATGTAAGCTGAACATAGTGTGGGGGGAGTGAGTAATCAAGGGTTGCATGGCGCTCAAGCAAAAGACGAATCAACGAGATTTGAAAATCGCGTAACTCCAGGTTTGCGTAAGTCGAGGTATTACTGTATAGAAATACATGTAAAAAAAAAAATCAGTTTATTATTTATTTTCTAAATATATTTTAAAAATAATTCTGCTTGTGAATTTTATTGTTTAATTATTTGAGTTTCCAGTCAACAATAATGAATAAACAAAACTTAAAATAGTTGTAATTAAAAGCTTCTAAGTATATCATTAGTTACAGTGTTAAAGCAAAGAAATTATTAAACTGGCTTAAATTAGTAATTATTTCTTATAGTATCCCAATGAATTCAGTAAAATTATATATTTTATAAATATTCTGTTAATTCAACAAATTTAGGCAGTAAAATATTTTATTTACTGAAAATGTGTTGAAGCACATATATAAAGACATAATGTTTTTGACTGGCTAAACCCATAAGTCTTTGAAGTGACTTCAATCTGGATGATAATGAAGTTTACCATAGGAAATCTCTTTACCTTACTTCCCATGGTTGTCACAAACAGCATTGGATGTGGCATATGGAGTTCTGACAACGTCATTACTGTAATTGAGTTTGAGGATAGTGTAACATTAGTTATTTCAGCAGAAATTGAATACTACTAATTATAATTAGCATTATTTGGATATTGTCAGTTTTTAGTGTTAGTGTGTCCAATGAATAAAAGTAAGTAGACTAGCTGCCTAACTTTAGGCCAAATTATTTAGTTAAATTGATTTAATAATGGCCTAAATATAGCATAACAAATCCAATTAGTTATCTGAATTAATATAATTGGGCTTGTTATTGACTGTATTGAATTTATGTTTTAAAAGATATTTTACACATGCCTTTTTATATAGGTTGTTCGTTACTACAAAATTGAATGCAAGAAAGTGTCAAAGACAGTTGCAAGAAGAAAGGTGAAATTATTATTTTCTAATTAATTTAGTTAGCAAATAAATTATCTTTTTATTATATTAAAACAACTTTCTAAGTTATTTGGTTATTCAGTTTTGTAAAAATTTCTGATTTGAGGTCACTTTTAAAATATTTTTAATGAATATTTATTTGTATTTGTAATTAAATGTCATTTGAATCGACTGCACATATAATCTGATTTTGATACGGCTACCCACAGAATAATCTGTGGTGAAGCCCCATAGTGGATGGAGTTCTGATAGAACAATAAAAAAAAAAAAACACTATTGTGGATTAGATAAATTTAAATTTGATATAATTGTTGAATTGTTTTTGATATTATTAGCATGTTTGCTGTGAAGCTAATTTAGATGTGAAGCTGTTACTTAAGCACATCTAAATTACATACTTCTAACAGTCAGAGGAAAATTGAAATGTGTGTGCACTACTCACAATAGAGAAATTTTGTGTCTGTGAAGGTCTTTTGGATGAAATCACTTAGTAGTATATCCTTAATTCTTGTAGGTGGCCAAATATATTTAAATATATTTTTAATTATTTTGATTTGTTTATTACACACAGTAACGAAAATAAGATTGAGACAATATCAAAATTTTTGACTTACTGAAGATTTGTTCAGATTGTTTGAATATTTAAATCCAAACAGATAGATAATGTAATAAAATGAAGAAATGAATAATTGTATGCAAATATTTAAAGCTATAAATGAGACAGGACTTTATGTACAGTTTGACAGGCATAAGTCAGTTGACACCAATTTGCAGATTGTAATAAGTAGCAAAGCACAAATTAAAAAAATCATCAGGGAGATTATTAACACAAAGATATGAAAAGTTATTTCATAGAAATAGTTATGACTTATGTTATAACCATTTATGTTAAGCTTGACAATCTTTTGTAGTGCAAGAAAATTGAACAACTGGAAAAGGAACTTATATTGGCTTATTACAAGCAAAGTGACAGCAAAAGAATCATTGCTAGAAAGATTAAGTGCAGTAAAACAGTTATTGCTGACTTTTTACACGATCCTCTAGGTTATAAACTCAATTACTCAAACCTTTAAAAATGTAGTATAATTTTAATTTTCAGTTTTTGATCAACTTAAATGACATTCTTCAGGACAGAAGAAAACTTACACCAGAGGACATTCTAGCTTTCATTCTTTTTTTAAATTGAAATTTGTTTCCTTCTATCCTGAAGACAGTCTTTTAAAATGATCATAAACATTTAAAAATTAAAATTATACTGCATTTTTAAAACTTTGAGTAGTAGTAGTACAGTGGTCTGTGATAAGTGTAGTTTTCAGAAAAGTGGTTATAAAACTATTACAAGAATAGAAAGAGACCAAAGTTGACTGCGTAAAATATTTGAAGAATTTTTAATGAAGCAAAATAGAAAGAAAAAGTAGCAAGGATATTATTAAATTCTTTCATGGCTAACTTAATTATTGCAAGAAGAAATACACACTATAATTGGCCAAGAAACACAAGACCAGTTTGAAATTTGCTAAAGAACTCCATGATTCAAGTGACATATGAAAGTATAATATTCAACAATGAAAAACATTTAATCTGGATAGCAGCAAAGTCTAAAAATATTTTAGCAGTTTCAGTACAACTTCTGCTGCACGTTTTGTTTTTAAAGGACAAAGATCACAATTATGTTGCATAATCTTGATAGTTCATTAACTATTGTAGTATCTATAGGAAGTAGATTTAAAATCAGTCAAATAAACTTTGGCCCATAGATTGAAATTCTTCATAGTGATTGGTCATATGACAATGTTTTTGTGATGTTGAGACTTCTTTGAATTGTTCATTTTACATAGCAATACAGATACCTCAATCTTGGAATGTATAACTTATTTTTCAGATCAAATGACATTTTATCATGTCCTCCATGACCCATTGAGTGATGATATTGAAGTAATATATCAGCATATTCTTCAATAGGAAGGATTACCACAACAGGATCATCGATGTTTTTTCTTTTCTTAATTAAAACTCACTTTTCCCTTACCTCCATTGTATCGTATTTCCTAATTAGTCCATACTGCTTGCTAGTTTTCTTCTTGTCAGGGATTTTTGAATCTAAAATTTCACAGACCACTTTGTTTACACGTGAAGTTGTTCAAGGTTTTTTAATTACTACTGTATTCTTTCATTTTTTTTCCATTAACCTGTTGTACGTTGTTCCTGAAAATATTCATGTTGACCTGCATGGGCAATCTTGAACATTTTCGTGTTTACATCAGAACGTTTTTTAAACATCAGATGTTGCTACTTGTATGCTGTTTTGAAATAAGTGACTCATATCAGAAAAACCATTATGTTATCTAGTTTTTGCTCAGCAGATTATCAAAATTCTAGGAATAGTTCTTTGTTAGAAATCACAAAGAAAATTAGACCATTTTGTTTCTGTTTTTCAGCATGGCAGGAAGTAGTCAACACAGTGCTCTAAATAAGTCAGAAGTTATGGAATATTTATTCAATTTAGGTTCTGATGAATCTGAATTTTCAGACAGCAACGATGATTACATACCAGATCAAAATGTAAGTGATGACAGTGGTGATTTTGATCCTGATTTACCATCTACGAGTGGATATAGAGGCAGATCATGTGGCAGTACTTGAAGTAATACTGCTAAATGTCCGCAATTTAGTAGTGATGACGGATGGTTTTGTACAAATTTCAGACATCCTCAAGTGAACAGTTTTACAGGACCATCAGGAATACCATGTAATCTACGGAGTGATGCTACACCGTTCGACTGTTTCAGTATATTCTTTGATGATGAACTCGTCAACGAGATTGTTTCAGAAACAAACCGGTATGGTGGTAGTTTGCTAAACTGTGATGATTTACGAGAGAATAGTCGGATAAAAAACTGGAAACCAACGACAAATCCAGAAATTAGAGAATTTCTAGGACTTATAATGGTCACAAGTATAATTAGAAAACAGTGCCTAAGTGTGTATTTTACAATCGGAGATCTTTTTTCGACACCCTTTTTTTTCAAGTGTGATGTCAAGCAACAGCTTTCAACTTTTATTGTCCTGTCTGCATTTTACGGACAATAATCAAGATTCAGGTGGTGATGATTGACTGCATAAATTATGCAGTGTTATCGATCATTTACTCCACAAGTTCAAAAATGCATATCTCCCAGAGGAAAATATCTGTGTGGACAAAAGTCTTATGCTATGGAAAGGGAGATTGGGATTTAGGCAATACATACCGAACAAGCGTGCTCATTTTGGAGTGAAAAGCTTCTAAATTTGTGAGTCACAAACAAGATATGTTTGGGACTTTATAGTTTATACCAGAGCTACTACTGAATACGGAAATTTTGAAGGTAGGCAAGGAGAGAAGATTGTGCTAATCTTATTAGAACCGTTGTTCAGTAAATATCACAAGGTGTTTTTAGATAGGCTTTTCACCTCATCAACCTTAGCGAAAATGCTTCTAGACAAAAACTTATGTATGTGGAACAGTAAATAAAAATCAGATTGGAATGTCATGTAATTTTCCTGATCGTAAATTGAAAGAAGGGGAATTATCACCTGTCAGAAAGATGAATTGTCTGTGTTCTGCTGGAAAGACAAAAGGGATGTGGCAATTCTAAGTATGATGAGTGACAACGAATTCTGTGATTCAGGTAAACATGACAGATCTGGAAAAGTAATAAGGAAACCAAATTGTATTTTGGATTATAATTACAATACAGGTGGTATCGATCTCTGTGATGGAGTAATACACAATTGCATGAGAAAAATGGTAAAATGGTACAAAAAAGTGTTTTTAATATGATGGATATTACATTGCATAATGCTTGTATTTTATATCAAAAACATACAAAAAAAAACAAATATCATTTCTAGATTTTTGTATGTCTGTTATCAGAGAAGTGATAGAGAAGTATCACACAAGCAGACATCTAGCCCACCGCAGTCGACCATCACATGAAAATCCGTTACATTTATACGAACGGCATTTTCCTAGTTTCATACCACCTACAGAGGAAAAAAAAGCATCCATCCAGAGTATGTAAAGTATGTTCGGCTAACAAAAAAATGTGCAGAATCACATTATCAATGTGTACAATGTAATGTTCCACTGTGTGTTGTACCTTGTTTTGAGCTATATCACACTAAAATTAATTTTTAAAATAAAATTTTTTGTTTTTTACATTCCCTAATATGTCTATTTTGTGTGTAAGAAATATAAAGTAATTCGGAATAATACAATAGCCACAATTATTATTTTTCTAAAACGTGTGATTGCGTTAGGCTTAACATCGAAAAATATTCAATGTGGAGCGACACGTGACGGAGAAAATATTCAACATCGAATAGGTTAAATTTCAATGTCATACAACATATATCTTCTTCAGAGCCATTTATAGTATCATTATCTTGCATATTTTCTTCTCCAACAAATGTAATTTCTATATCCATCTATTTCTAAGTCACTCTAAATACAACAAGTAAAACAGCGAAGCAATTCTTGAGATGAGATTTGTGCATGTGTTGCTCGCACTCTCCGAGACATAGGTCTCGGAGAGTGCGAGCAACACATGCACAAATCTCACACTTACTGCCTGTTTGTAGAAACATTCTCAGCATTTTGTATTTTATTTTGATCTTGTTCTCGGTCCCCTGACTACCTAAAGTCTAGTTTATTTTATGTGTGCATGATTTGGGCACCAAATACTCTGTGCCAAATTGCAACTCCTGACATGTACTCTTTCATTCCTCTAAGGTGTGCAGCCATTGATAGCAGCATGATTTTAGAGACGAGACATAGTCTCATCAAATATGACACACACACAAAATGAGATGTAATTACTTAAATTCTACTAAATGCTAACTAAAAAAAAGCAACTGCAACGTTTATCAAATCTGGGCAAAGCCATGTTTTCAAGAAGTGTTGAAGACATGACCAATTTGTACTAACACAAAATGGGGAAAGGGATATTATACTAGTGCTGCAGAAAAGTCACATTACATCATCAGGCTAATTGAACAAACTAAAATTCACTTTCTTAAATGCTTAAAGCTCTGTGGGCTGATTGCAAAATGCCTAATGTCAGACCGAATAACAAATAGAAAATGATTTTCCAATTGTAATTTTCCTAGACTCATTGTAAAATAATGGCACTCTTTACATGAGCCAGATTTTCCAGTTCACCTACAACATACATATAATTTTCCTGAACAAAGCCAGGCACCTTAATTAGTGAAGTACTAAGTAAACCTAAGTAAAAGAATATGCAAATGATAAGATAAAACTTTTTAAAGAAATTGTCAAAATAATTTTATATAATTATATATAAATTTTGTGTGTGTGTGTGTGTGTGAGAGAGAGAATAATTGTATTTATAATGTTTTTAATAAGTTTTCTTGGTTTTTTTTTTAATAGCTATGGAAAAAATTTGGTTTGGCTGCAGATGATCCTCCAGGTCCTAATCCTTCAAACACAATTGTTTCAGAAGAGATTTTTATGCAGTTTTTGACAAATAAAGAGGTAATTAAGTTCATTATTTTATAATATAGTAATTATGTTTCAGTAGATGTTGATGTAGAAGTTTTTATTACTTTTCTGGAATAGTTCCTTTATTTTTCCAGTTGCATAAGCTGTCTGAATGTATATGTTACTGTGAAAGACCGAAATTAGAGAATGTCAATATTCTCCAGTGAATGTTGACACATACAAAATAAGTAGGTGAAAGTCTGAATATTTGGTTATATTATTATACATTCGAACAATCGCCGGTGTATGTCGACAAGCACAGATAAGCTTTGGTGGAGGTCGAAACGATACCCGAGAAGCCAATGTCGACAGAGAGGCGACAGTCTATCGCCAAATATTTTGTGGATAGCTGGAGGTAGGACACGGTCGTATCTCTTTTTCCGACAACGGTTTGGTGGAAACTGCTCACTTTGTGACTGGATTGCATTTTTGTTCTTTTGATCCCGTGAGGTGGGGATTAGTTTGTCAGGTCGAGTGGCGGAGGATGAGAGGGGTCGTTGGTAAGGCATCGGCGATATCTGAATAAAAGACACCATTAACAGATCAGTTCGTAATCACGTAATAACGTAATCAGTTCGTAATTTGTAAAGAAAAGTTACTTTCCATATATGAGATTTCTTCTCAAGAAATATCGCTAAGAGAAGCAGCTGCAGCTAATTCGAAAAGTGGAGGGCAAGGCTGTACACGCTGTCATTGCAAAAAAAGTGTTCCACAAATAAATGCAGTTGTAAAAGCAAGGGACTCTTGTGCAATTCAAAGTGCCATAACAGTTTAAGTTGTTGCAATAAATAAGATTGTATAATGTTAATCACATAATTTATGTGTAAGTTTATTATTGTATTATTTTCTTTAATGATTTAGAAT
>NW_019384395.1:415159-426982 GCF_000671375.1 Centruroides sculpturatus
TAAGCACAATTATTCCAGATATTACAGGTTCCGACAAGTAAAGAATTTTTATAGTCCTGCCACAAATAAGCTATATATTGATTATTGACCATTTGTGACATGCTATAACGAGCAAAAATTTAAAAAAAACTAATAGGTAGGTTTAAAATTAATAAATACAAATGTATTCTGACAGTGAATGAGTTAATTATGCTTTCTATTTGCAAAATTCCTCAACCTTAACACAAAATAAGAAAAAAAGTGAATTTTTAAGAAATTTGCGGGATTTCCCGGGATAAGAAAAATTTCCCAGGATATTTCCCGGGTTAAAAAAACAACTGGGATCTCAGAATCCCGTTTGAGAAACCCTAGTTGTGATGACAAAGCTGATTCCAAATCAGTGCCAAATTTTTCCAAATTATTTTATACTTTCAAGTCCATGAAAATGTTTTTGTATGCTCATCATATCACTAAGACATCAAGCAAAGATTGTAAATATTGAAAGTTTATTGCTCATATTGGGAAAGAAAAGTGTTACTAAACAAATGAAGATTAATAACATGCTTAAAAAGAAGAAATGAAGACTGGACTGGACAGTGGAAAAATATTATTGGTGTATACTTTTAATTGAGTAAATACATACATATGTAAATGCTTTTTCCCTGTCTTATATGAGTTTTTGCACATATTGTTTTCCTATATCTATAGTTTTTTTCAGATCTCCTGATGAAAACAAATTGAAGTTTTATTGTATATATGTAAATTTTTTAATAATTCATTTTTTTAAGAAGCATTAAGTATTTTAAAAAGATGATAAAATATATGAAATTTTCAGAGTAGTATTTCTTTAATTATAATTAAGGCAAATAGATATAACTGGAACAAAAATTTATTTTTATGACACCAAATATTGTTTATAATGTATATTTCCAAAAATTAAAACTGAAAAAAAATTTTTAAATTATGTTTTAGGAAGAACAGCAAGTTGAGGAAGATCCTCTTGCCAAGTTAAGAGGACAGAAAATGGTAAAATGTCGTATCTGTAAAGAAGATCACTGGACCACTCAATGCCCATTTAAAGATAAATTAGGAGCACTTCCAGATCTGCTTAAAGATGAAGCAACTCCTGGTATAATTAAGTTGCATAAAAATGTTTATACTATCTTCTAACATATATTCATAATAAAACTACTTTTTCAGCAGCTCCAAGTCCTCAAGTAGAGGAGAAAGTAAAGGCTGGGAAATATGTACCACCAATTATGAGAGAAGGTGCTAATAGAAGAGGTGAATCCATGACACCATCCAGAACTCGAGGTAAATGAAGTTATTAAATAAACTGTATAATGTACAGTACAATGTTAAAATAATATTAATATAAATATTTTACTACAAAAAAAAAAACAACTTTAGATGAGACTGCAACCATTCGTGTCACCAATCTTTCTGAAGATGTACGAGATTCAGATTTGCAGGAACTCTTCCGACCATTTGGAAGCATAGCTAGAATTTATTTAGCTAAAGATAAGGCTACAGGACACTCTAAAGTAATATAAACATTCTTTTATGTATTACGTTTTATCTGTTAAACTGAGTGAAATCTTATATTTAAACTATTGGATATTTTATCATTATAGCAAATTTATTCTTGCTTTCCAGGGTTTTGCATTTATTAATTTCCACAGAAGAGAAGATGCTGCTCATGCTATATCTAGTGTTAATGGATTTGGATATGATAACTTAATTCTTAGTGTTGAATGGGCTAAGTAAGTATTATAAAATTATTTTATGAAAAAATTTTTTTCAAATATTTTAATTTTGACATAAAGATTTTATAAAAATAGTCATTGCCCAGTTAACATTAATATTAACAAAATTCCTGCTGATAATTACATGTGTCTACAAATCACATAATTGAGAGATATACTTAGTCTCATAAAACCCTACATGCTTGTAAACAAAAATGTATCAGAAAAAGAACTTTATATGTGTAACATAATGCTCATACAAAAGCTATGCAGAAACAAATGTTATTTCTCAATCTATATAAGTTTAATGCACATGTTTTCATGTTGGCTGTAATGAACACACATTTATAAACATAATTGTTGGGCTGCAATTTGAAAAATTGTAGATCCATAAATTCCCATTATCGTCTGTCTGTCTATCTTTCCTTAATCTCGAGAGTGGAGTTAGATAGATGAAATCTGAGACCAGATATGGAAACCTTAGAGGCAGGAGACTCTGAATAACTATATTCAAACTGGAAGTCATTTCATTTCAATTTAAAACTTTTCCATTGAAAGCAGTTAATAGATGACCAGCACAACTCCATTGCTAATGGAAAGTATGATGTACAGGGGCAAGACACTACAGTACTAATTTGAGGTGAAGAACATATATTTTAAATGATATAAATTAAAAATTGCAGCCTGGCATTGTGATGATGTCACAATAAGTAATTGCTCGTTACATTCAGATTTTTTAAACATGGTCCAAAAATAGATGATTATAGAATGCATCATTATTGACTATATTGATATGTACTGTGTATTGTCTATATAAATTAACTGTAATCATTGATAAAATATTGCTAAAATTTTAAATTTTATTAATAATAGCTATTTTTTTATAGGCCTTCAGGAAGCTCATGAATATATACATCAATTTGAATTATTAAATATTAAAAATGATCAAAATAATGTTGGTAAAGTTATAATCAAGCCTTTTGTAAATCTTCCTTTAAAAAATATCTGTGGTTTGGCTATTTCATTCAACTTTATAGAAATATCAAGTAATATGCAAATTTTATAATAAAATTTTCTCTTTATTATAAATATGGTTTTTATTATGAATTGAAATTATTAATGTTTGATAATTTTATTTCTTTTTGCTTTTAAGATTAAAAATTTTGTTTTCGAAATTTATTTTGAATTTATTGTATTCACAATCTTAATGCTCATTTAAAAATCATATTCTATAAGCTTTTGTATTATTGAATTTAAAAAGTCATAAGTCATAACAAGTATATTTCTTTGGTTGCTTCAAGATGAAATTGACCTAATTAAATTTTATTTATACATAATTTACAATTTTAAATGATGAGACAAGTACAATTATCATAGTTGGTTGCTATTGTTTAGAGAATTCTAGAAATATCAATAGAAATTGATATTTGTTACAAAGAGCAATTGTAATTAATCTGAAAGACATTCATCTCATATATAAAAATTAATTTCTATAATAATTAACCTAATTTGCAATATAGCATTAGTTTTTTTTTTACTCTTTTTAATATATAATTGAATAACGAATGATCCAAAAATCTATTATTATTTTGTTTCCATAATTATAATTGAATCCATTATTATAATAAATATTTTGACAAATTATTGCTTGTTTCCAAATTTATTGTAGTTTTTAATTTAAGTAGTTCAAACAGTTCTATTAATCAAAATAGGATTGTTAATATAGAGAATAAATATAACAATAAAAATTTAGCCAATATTTTTTAGTTTTAATAAATAAAGATATTTGTATTTTGTCACAATATAGTTTTATCAGGTAGACTAGGATTGATTAAATACAAATCCAAGCATACAATAACATGAAAGTTGAATCTATTTCGGCTTGTTTGTGATGTGAAGTATAAGTATGATATCAAATTGATGTCATTTTCTACATGCAATTATTTGAAATGCTATATGCAAGGACATAAATCTAAATTTACTACAGGTTATCTTTATTTTGGAAGAAAAAACTTATTAAATGAAACATTTTCATTAATATTTTAAACAGTTTGATTCAACTAAAAGATTGCTATATAAAATTTTTAATTTTTTTTATTAAAAGCTTATCTATGTGTTTTGCAAAATGAAAATTTAAAAATCTTAAATTTATAAATTAGTTGTAGTAATGTATTTTGAGATAATAGCAAAAATAATACATTTCGAAAGTATTGAAGTTTTTCATGGCATTTACAAACCATATTAAGGATATAACAAATAGTAAGATCATTTAAACAAAAGATAGTATAGATCAGTGTCGCCAATGTTTTTGAAATCCTGGACTACTAAACTCAATTTTGAATCCCACTAAACACTCATGAATTTTTTTTAAACAATACGAACATCAATAGAATAAGATTATAAAAAGTTTCATATTACGTTATTAACATGAAATTTACATGTTTAATTATAACAAATTAATGTGAAGTTTGTTGTTGCTTGTTTGAAATAAGTTTATGGATTCTTGGCTCTTATCCTGGAAGGACGACTATCACACACACAACATCATTGATAACAGTCATTTCGTGTTTGATTTTATATTCGAATAAAAACCCCAATAAGAGAAAAACCAACCAAGGATTTTGCATTTCTTTCGAATACTTTGCGTAACCTTGAGTTGATCAATGTCCAAGGGTACGTTCGTAAAGTCGAACGAGTTAAACGAGAATGACGTCATAGTTATTCTTATTTCGTTAGACTTTTCGAACGATTCGTTTATAACTAAATGGATGTTTCTAAAATCGAAGATATGGATGTTTCTAGTGCAGCCTTATCCGAAATATTTTTCTTAGATTGCTTCCGGTGGACAGTTATTTCAATCATTTCACCTTTTAATTCCCAATTTAAACACTCGAGTAGATTTAGAAACATCAATATCGTCGGGCGCCATTTTCTTAACGAAGTAAACTAACTCTTAACTTCGTGAACTTCGTTAGAGTTTCGTTTGAAACGTCATCACCGCAGAGCATGCGCACTGGGCGAGACTACTACTTTTCGAACGATTCGTTACTAACGCGTTTAACTCGTTTGACTTTAGGAACGTACCCCAAATTTCTCCGCGGACCACCGATTGGCGACAGCTGGTATACATTACAATTAACCAGGAATGACTGATGGAAGATGAATGTGGAAGGTGCAGTTTTAAAAGCTTAAAGACGTCACAAGAAATTGCTTTAGGAATGATTTATGAAGTGGCATTGTCTGAAACAAACATATCGGCAGGAGGATGTTAATTTCAAAGTAGTCAGTATTTTGTAAATACTGTACTGTACTGGCCCGAATATTAGTAGATGTTTTTCCCGGTTTTAAATGGGGCAGAAAATCGCTCTTGCCCTATATTCGAGTCTGATTAAAGTTTTCTTTGATTTTCATAACTGTCTGTCACAAACGTCACACAGATTGAACTGACACTAAAATTCGGTGCGGCGATTGTCTAGCGATGCTAAAAGCCAGCGAAGTTGTGATCTGTCAAGTTGCATCCCTCAAACTACGCGCGGGAATTAGTGTTTGGAACGATTGTAAATAATGGATTAGTTAAAGTTCAAAAACAATCGATTAAACTAAGTCGGTTTTTATAGTATTCAACAGAATCAGTCAGTTTTAGTAACTTTATTTTACTCCTAGGAGTCGCTATTAATCTAGTGATCGTCAAAAATTGCGGGAATGATGTTGAAAAGTTATCGCAAAATTTATTCTGTTGTAAAGTGTAAATTTCCATTGTAATTATAAATTTGCGTGTCTTCGATATGATTATGTTTTAGGTTTGGTTTGTTTGAGTTATGGCAACACAACACTTGCCATAACTCAAACAAACCAAACACAACACTTGCCATAACTCAAACAAACCACTTGGGCGATCTGCCTACGGAATGCCTTCCGGAAGGTCTTTTTAATGGAAACTGGCTCCTATTTAGGCGTTACAGACATGGAGAAAACCCGGAAAACTCCACGTGGCCAGCCCGTCCGAGCGAGGCGCGAATCCACCACCGAACTTCCAGTGTTCAGGGTACGAAGACCACTTGACTACTGGTGGGCCATTTTATATGTTTTAGACTTAATAAAAAAGAATTATAGAAAATGCTTTAGACAGTTATAAAAAAAAAAAGTAAAAGCATAGTCATGAAACTGCAATTAGGCTTATATATTATGATGACCGGATGGCCAAATGGTCATAGGTAGCAGCCTACCTCTGTAGGGGACCTTGGATCGAATCGGATGTGTCGGGAAATTCCATATTTTTCGGAGGGTAATCCGTCCAGATATGTTTTAATGTTTATTTATTATTTTTTTTAAACTTTCTGCTCTGTGGGCACTAAGAGGACCTCATTTTGCAAACCCATTATCAGTTCGGCCAGGCTCACAATGCAGCGGCCGTGTGGTGAGGGACGAGGCCCGACATATCCAGACCAAGACGGACCATCCCCCGAAAAATTCCTGGGGATTTTTCGACCCGTCCTGATTCGATCCTGGGTCCCCCAGATCGCTGGGATGGCCGAGCGGTAGGCTGCCGCTTTGACCTCTCGGCTATCCGGCCGACTGTCAGGCCACGTCCCTCAACATTCGTTCGCCCCGTTGGGGGTCTGGCCAAACCCATAATGGGTTTACGAAAAAGGCTCTTAGTGCCCAGAGCAAACATCTACAAATTGGACACAAATTTACAAGATTCATGACAGGACATGGGGATTTTACGAAATATCATTATAGATTTAATCATCGAGATAATAAAAACTGTGAGATTTGTGGGGTAAGTGAAACCCCCACACACATCTTATTTGACTGTATTCAATATGAAAAAATAAACGAACTAAAATTTGTTTGTACAGGTAACCCCCGTATAATACGGTAGTTACGTTCCAAAAAATTGCCGTGTTATGCGAATCCGTGTTATACGAAACAAAGAACTAATACGAAAAGNTAATAAGTTTTCTTGGGTTTTTTTTTTTTTAATAGCTATGGAAAAAATTTGGTTTGGCTGCAGATGATCCTCCAGGTCCTAATCCTTCAAACACAATTGTTTCAGAAGAGATTTTTATGCAGTTTTTGACAAATAAAGAGGTAATTAAGTTCATTATTTTATAATATAGTAATTATGTTTCAGTAGATGTTGATGTAGAAGTTTTTATTACTTTTCTGGAATAGTTCCTTTATTTTTCCAGTTGCATAAGCTGTCTGAATGTATATGTTACTGTGAAAGACCGAAATTAGAGAATGTCAATATTCTCCAGTGAATGTTGACACATACAAAATAAGTAGGTGAAAGTCTGAATATTTGGTTATATTATTATACATTCGAACAATCGCCGGTGTATGTCGACAAGCACAGATAAGCTTTGGTGGAGGTCGAAACGATACCCGAGAAGCCAATGTCGACAGAGAGGCGACAGTCTATCGCCAAATATTTTGTGGATAGCTGGAGGTAGGACACGGTCATATCTCTTTTTCCGACAACGGTTTGGTGGAAACTGCTCACTTTGTGACTGGATTGCATTTTTGTTCTTTTGATCCCGTGAGGTGGGGATTAGTTTGTCAGGTCGAGTGGCGGAGGATGAGAGGGGTCGTTGGTAAGGCATCGGCGATATCTGAATAAAAGACACCATTAACAGATCAGTTCGTAATCACGTAATAACGTAATCAGTTCGTAATTTGTAAAGAAAAGTTACTTTCCATATATGAGATTTCTTCTCAAGAAATATCGCTAAGAGAAGCAGCTGCAGCTAATTCGAAAAGTGGAGGGCAAGGCTGTACACGCTGTCATTGCAAAAAAAGTGTTCCACAAATAAATGCAGTTGTAAAAGCAAGGGACTCTTGTGCAATTCAAAGTGCCATAACAGTTTAAGTTGTTGCAATAAATAAGATTGTATAATGTTAATCACATAATTTATGTGTAAGTTTATTATTGTATTATTTTCTTTAATGATTAAGAATGTACTGTTTGTTTTAGGTTCAACCGTTTATTTACATGTGCTGTTACTTAAGCTTTCACCTATTTTCACGTATTAAAAAGTTGCATTTTTGTCTTAACGTAATAAAAATATTTTTATTCAACATTCACCGTCAGTGCACAGTGAATGTTGCATTTGCCGGTGTAAGTGAGAAATAATGATATTTAGCAAATATTTCGTACATACATGAAACAATTGTGTGAATGCTGACATTCACTGGAGAATGTTGACATTTGCCAGATATCAGTCATTCACAGTAACATATATACCTTATTTTTTAAAATATTAATTAAAATTATTTTTGAATATCTTGAATGAGTTTAATTGATAATTATCAATCAATTATCAAATTTATACAATATATTCATTGTAATATCAAAAATTATGATGATTGAAAATAAAGATTATTAATAATGTTAAAAGACTTTAGAATATATGCTTTCTCATAAAATGTTAAATGTTAAATCTGATGACAGCAATTGGCTGAATTTAAACTTTGAAAGTAAATCTAATTTCTAGAGTTTTTGAAGAAATCTTATTTAAACAATGGAAATTAAATCTGCAACAATTTATTGTTTTCTTGCATCACTTAGTTATAATTTTTAGTTCTGAAGAAAATTAATCCCAAACTTATTGTTTTTAAGTAAGACTAACATCACACACAAATATTAGTATGCATTGGAAGTAGTAATAGTGTTGGTGTAGCAAGTGGTAGTTTAGAATGTATATAATTAGCTGTAAGATCTTGTCCATGTCTTACCTGCCAGACAATGTGCTGGAAGGGGAAGGAATGAATGGTTGTGATTAGGGTTTCTCATTTCCCGGTCTTTTGCTTGTCCCGGGATCCCGGGATAAAAGTGAACTGTTTCCCGGGATNACACAAAATAAGAAAAAAAGTGAATTTTTAAGAAATTTGCGGGATTTCCCGGGATAAGAAAAATTTCCCAGGATATTTCCCGGGTTAAAAAAACAACTGGGATCTCAGAATCCCGTTTGAGAAACCCTAGTTGTGATGACAAAGCTGATTCCAAATCAGTGCCAAATTTTTCCAAATTATTTTATACTTTCAAGTCCATGAAAATGTTTTTGTATGCTCATCATATCACTAAGACATCAAGCAAAGATTGTAAATATTGAAAGTTTATTGCTCATATTGGGAAAGAAAAGTGTTACTAAACAAATGAAGATTAATAACATGCTTAAAAAGAAGAAATGAAGACTGGACTGGACAGTGGAAAAATATTATTGGTGTATACTTTTAATTGAGTAAATACATACATATGTAAATGCTTTTTCCCTGTCTTATATGAGTTTTTGCACATATTGTTTTCCTATATCTATAGTTTTTTTCAGATCTCCTGATGAAAACAAATTGAAGTTTTATTGTATATATGTAAATTTTTTAATAATTCATTTTTTTAAGAAGCATTAAGTATTTTAAAAAGATGATAAAATATATGAAATTTTCAGAGTAGTATTTCTTTAATTATAATTAAGGCAAATAGATATAACTGGAACAAAAATTTATTTTTATGACACCAAATATTGTTTATAATGTATATTTCCAAAAATTAAAACTGAAAAAAAATTTTTAAATTATGTTTTAGGAAGAACAGCAAGTTGAGGAAGATCCTCTTGCCAAGTTAAGAGGACAGAAAATGGTAAAATGTCGTATCTGTAAAGAAGATCACTGGACCACTCAATGCCCATTTAAAGATAAATTAGGAGCACTTCCAGATCTGCTTAAAGATGAAGCAACTCCTGGTATAATTAAGTTGCATAAAAATGTTTATACTATCTTCTAACATATATTCATAATAAAACTACTTTTTCAGCAGCTCCAAGTCCTCAAGTAGAGGAGAAAGTAAAGGCTGGGAAATATGTACCACCAATTATGAGAGAAGGTGCTAATAGAAGAGGTGAATCCATGACACCATCCAGAACTCGAGGTAAATGAAGTTATTAAATAAACTGTATAATGTACAGTACAATGTTAAAATAATATTAATATAAATATTTTACTACAAAAAAAAAAACAACTTTAGATGAGACTGCAACCATTCGTGTCACCAATCTTTCTGAAGATGTACGAGATTCAGATTTGCAGGAACTCTTCCGACCATTTGGAAGCATAGCTAGAATTTATTTAGCTAAAGATAAGGCTACAGGACACTCTAAAGTAATATAAACATTCTTTTATGTATTACGTTTTATCTGTTAAACTGAGTGAAATCTTATATTTAAACTATTGGATATTTTATCATTATAGCAAATTTATTCTTGCTTTCCAGGGTTTTGCATTTATTAATTTCCACAGAAGAGAAGATGCTGCTCATGCTATATCTAGTGTTAATGGATTTGGATATGATAACTTAATTCTTAGTGTTGAATGGGCTAAGTAAGTATTATAAAATTATTTTATGAAAAAATTTTTTTCAAATATTTTAATTTTGACATAAAGATTTTATAAAAATAGTCATTGCCCAGTTAACATTAATATTAACAAAATTCCTGCTGATAATTACATGTGTCTACAAATCACATAATTGAGAGATATACTTAGTCTCATAAAACCCTACATGCTTGTAAACAAAAATGTATCAGAAAAAGAACTTTATATGTGTAACATAATGCTCATACAAAAGCTATGCAGAAACAAATGTTATTTCTCAATCTATATAAGTTTAATGCACATGTTTTCATGTTGGCTGTAATGAACACACATTTATAAACATAATTGTTGGGCTGCAATTTGAAAAATTGTAGATCCATAAATTCCCATTATCGTCTGTCTGTCTATCTTTCCTTAATCTCGAGAGTGGAGTTAGATAGATGAAATCTGAGACCAGATATGGAAACCTTAGAGGCAGGAGACTCTGAATAACTATATTCAAACTGGAAGTCATTTCATTTCAATTTAAAACTTTTCCATTGAAAGCAGTTAATAGATGACCAGCACAACTCCATTGCTAATGGAAAGTATGATGTACAGGGGCAAGACACTACAGTACTAATTTGAGGTGAAGAACATATATTTTAAATGATATAAATTAAAAATTGCAGCCTGGCATTGTGATGATGTCACAATAAGTAATTGCTCGTTACATTCAGATTTTTTAAACATGGTCCAAAAATAGATGATTATAGAATGCATCATTATTGACTATATTGATATGTACTGTGTATTGTCTATATAAATTAACTGTAATCATTGATAAAATATTGCTAAAATTTTAAATTTTATTAATAATAGCTATTTTTTTATAGGCCTTCAGGAAGCTCATGAATATATACATCAATTTGAATTATTAAATATTAAAAATGATCAAAATAATGTTGGTAAAGTTATAATCAAGCCTTTTGTAAATCTTCCTTTAAAAAATATCTGTGGTTTGGCTATTTCATTCAACTTTATAGAAATATCAAGTAATATGCAAATTTTATAATAAAATTTTCTCTTTATTATAAATATGGTTTTTATTATGAATTGAAATTATTAATGTTTGATAATTTTATTTCTTTTTGCTTTTAAGATTAAAAATTTTGTTTTCGAAATTTATTTTGAATTTATTGTATTCACAATCTTAATGCTCATTTAAAAATCATATTCTATAAGCTTTTGTATTATTGAATTTAAAAAGTCATAAGTCATAACAAGTATATTTCTTTGGTTGCTTCAAGATGAAATTGACCTAATTAAATTTTATTTATACATAATTTACAATTTTAAATGATGAGACAAGTACAATTATCATAGTTGGTTGCTATTGTTTAGAGAATTCTAGAAATATCAATAGAAATTGATATTTGTTACAAAGAGCAATTGTAATTAATCTGAAAGACATTCATCTCATATATAAAAATTAATTTCTATAATAATTAACCTAATTTGCAATATAGCATTAGTTTTTTTTTTAACTCTTTTTAATATATAATTGAATAACGAATGATCCAAAAATCTATTATTATTTTGTTTCCATAATTATAATTGAATCCATTATTATAATAAATATTTTGACAAATTATTGCTTGTTTCCAAATTTATTGTAGTTTTTAATTTAAGTAGTTCAAACAGTTCTATCAATCAAAATAGGATTGTTAATATAGAGAATAAATAT
>NW_019384395.1:427061-460919 GCF_000671375.1 Centruroides sculpturatus
TGTCGTCTCGTGGAATGCATCGCATCCACTCCTCAATCTTATCGCTAGGAGCACGGAAGAAATGTCTCTTCTCGTTCGATGACTTATATCCTGCCTTGCATCCTGGCACAAAGCACGTTGGCATTTTTATGGAGCTAAAAAAACAATTATTATAGGTCAAAATCACTGACTTCAGTATATACCTAGCAAGAACAACGATCTCCTGCTAACAATGGCGCCGACTAGCGGCAAATATTGTCTCTAGCTAAGTTTGAACTATTAGTCGAAAGACCAGTTAATCTACCGACTCTGGTTTTACCCAATTCTCGAACCGTGTCAGAGTGAATCCGTTCAAGTACCGTGTTATACGGGGATGGTACCAATTCTCGAACCGTGTTAGAGTGAATCCGTGCTATAGAAGTGCCGTGTTATACGGGGGTTACCTGTAATAAAGAAGGTTACAATTGGCCTATTAGGAAAAGTAGTCTTATAAATAATGTTAACATGTATTATTATTTCAATGAATTTATAAAAATTGTTATAAAAACAAAACAAAAAAATCTCTATCATAGATCATTGTCAAACTAATGATATCAATACAGGTAGACCTCGGTTTACGCCTCAGTTCCGTTCCTACAAAAGCCGGCGCAAATCGAATCGGCGTAAAATGAACCCATGTTTACAATGAGCTATAGGATTAGGTTCCACATAAGTGAAAAATACCCAAATAATTTTGTTTATTAATACAATATAATACAAAGTACAAATAAATTTAATTTTTAAAATGTATTTTATCATAAAATAAAGTTAAATGTTTTTATTAAAAATTTTAGTTTCGGATCTCTTACATTTTTCGGAAAAAGTATCCATCTTTAATTGTTTACATTTTTGTTTTCTTTCATTGAGAATTTCGGAATATGGTCGAATGGATGCGACGATGCTCCTTTTTACATTCGCACTTCGCTCCCAATCATTGTCTAACTCGCAAAGTTCAACCGTCGAACTTTCCATAGTCGAAAGGATACGTTAAATTCAATGGCGCTATGAATTCGGACGCCATTTATTGGACTATTAAGTTTGATAACTTGACTCGTGGGTACCTAAACGTTTAGTATTTTAATATTAATTTAATGCAACTATATACATACCCAATAATATTAAACAGAAAAAATAAATATATTCAATAAAAATCTTTGTTTTAACGAATGTACAATGTCGCGGCTCGGTAAATACGTCAACATTGAAAAGAAAATCAGTCTGGCATAGGGAAAATCGGGGAATTACACAGCAAAATCGCGAATTGTGCAGCGGCGTTATTGTGAATCGGCATAAATTGAACCGGCGTAAACCTAGGGCTACCTGTACTTTACTCAACAAAACAATATAATTAATGTAAATAAAAATAGAATTGTCGGGTATTAATGTATTGCGTCTACGACCGCGACTATGTAATCATAACTACCTGCAAAGCATATGCGAAGAGGGTTAATTAAAAGAGGAGTACCTCAAGCCAGTAGCATTTAATGCTACAGGTCAGAGGGAGGGCCCCACTAAATATAAATGTAATGTAAAATGTAAAAGTGCCCAGAGCAAGGACACTCTGGAATACATGTTAAATATGCAAAGAAGCTTACTTCCTCTGGCGTGATGTATATGCCGAAGAATCTATCACCCGGTGTATGTGACATAGTCTCGAATTTGCTTTTTGGCTATTTTCATTATTATTTAAATCGACAGAAAAGAAATAATAAGTTACAAGTTCTGTCTACTGAATGATTTGTATGTTTGAACAGTGAAGCCATCTACAACCTTATTACTCATATTTGAAGTTCAAAGTGTCGACTACTAATGCCGTGTCCACTACCAGTGCGTTTACCTTATGTTATCACTTAATAAAAGCCTAAATAAAAAGGTTATTTTAAACACCATAAACTATATACTGTAATATAATATGCACATCCAAGTTAGCATATGTGCAAAAACTGAGTATGAACTGAAAAGACTACTGTCCTTCACCATCCGGCCGTTCCATTGCAGGCATGACCGAACCTGAACATTGAGAGTTCGGTCGTGGGTTCGCGCCTCGTTCGGACGGGCTGGCCACGTGGAGTTTTCTGGGTTTTCTCCACGTCTGTAACGCGTAAATAGGAGCCAGTTTCCCTTAAAAAGATCTCCCGGAAGACATCCCCTAGGCAGATCGCCCAAGTGTTGCGTTGCCATTACTGAACAAAGAAACAAACATGACCGAAGCCACAATGGGCATGGAAAAAAAAGGCGCTTTTAGTGTCCAAAGGACGGAAAGTTAAAAAAAATGTGATTTACTCGTCGAGTGATAGTGCGATCGATACCTGTGTCTTCACTAAGGTTTTTTGGTGGAACAGTTCATCGCCACTCATTGCCACAAAAATTCGCGCACCAAGAAGTCGTACCGCTGCGAAACTTGGTATGCAGATAAGTCTGAAGCAGGTATGGAGTTATAACGTGATGGCTCATTGCGTAATGCTAGCAGAGGGTATTAAAATGCGTCTATAAAAAAGCGCGCAAAGGCATCCTGTCTGCAGTTTATCTGTTGCAGAGGGATGCTGTATCACTAGAGATGCTTTTACGTCATAATTGAAGATCATATCAACAACTAACCGAGTTTGAGAGGGAAAGGATCATCGGTTGTGAGAAGTGGGATGGTCATCTCGTCTAATAGCCCGGCATTTAGGCCGTTCTGACAACACTGCAAGGTGTTGAAACCAGTGTACGAGAGAGAACTCTTATCTTATGCACGGGATCCAGGCTCAGGACGTCCTCGGCAAATCACTAGCCGAGAGGACCGACTGGTCCTTCGACAAGTACGTACACAGATGACGATATCGTTGTTTGCCATTCGTAACAGGTAGTGCCATCATTACAAGCTTCTGTGTCTGTCCTTATTATTTCGAGGCAAGTGGTCAGGAACATTTAGTATCGCAACGGCCATTACGCGTGCTGCCATTGATACCACTCACCGTCGCCACAGTTTGGAGTGGTGTAAGAGTTTTCAATGAGATTGGACTGCAACGGAATGGAACTGGGTCATCTGTAGAGACGAATTGTTGGCATGGTCAAACCCATAATGGCTTTCTAAAAAAAGGCAATCTGGTGTCCACAAGGTAGAAAAAGTAAAAAAAATAATATATATATATATAAGGAGCATGTGTTCAAGCAAAGTGACACCATGTTTAGTCCTTTTCTTTTACCAAAAGCATTCGAGATTTCTAACTTAATGTTTATTTCTTATAGTGTTTTTCAACAACACTACAGTATTATTATTAATATTTATTATGAAATATCACAACACACCTAACATTCAATGAGTAGGTAAAAATACTAGCAACCGAACTAAATATGGAGAATCTTCTTTTCAAGCCGATAAATTTCAGTGGCTCCTACCTTAGAGAAACAGTTATATGTTACAAAATAAATTTGATTTAAAATTATTTACTAGTTAATAATGATATAACAAAGAAAATATGTCAAATAAATAAATAACAATATAAACGGGTTTTAAAATAAATTTTGATATGCTCAGTTTGTATGAAATAAAAATATTTATTGCCATTATTTATAAGTGTTAAGAATATATAAATATAATAATAAAAATAAAAGAAATAAAAATTATTGCTGATTAATTATATACTTTCATACACGATATCTATGAATTAGAACGTGGTTTATAATTTGAATGTCGACTGTAAACAGAAGGTGAGTTGTGGAATTGGGATTTTATTTATCATTATTATATGAAATAATAAATTAATAAACTCAGTTAAATGTATTAAATGTAAACTCAAATTTAACTGTATTAATAAGAGTACAGTAAAATTCGTAAAATAACATGTATTTGTAAAAAATAATACATCAAATTTAGTTAATTTCTTGTTGTTATAAGAAGACAAAAATAATTATATTTAGAACTTAATCTACAGGTTTAAGATTTAATTAAATTACTATCCATTGCTATGGTAATAAATGAAAGAAACGTGATCAACATCTCAATCAAGGTAGTGAATAATGTTTAGTTACTATCTGTTGCTATGATGACTGAAGTGGTTATTTTATATTTATGAACATCTTGTGCTCTTTTAATTATTTAGTAACTGTTCAAGGCTATGGCTCGGTTTATATTTGGAGAATTTATATGTAAACTGAGTAACATCTCTATGTCGTGGCTTTAAAGCTTTGTTGGCTTCAGATTTTAGCAAAGAATATCTGTAAAAATATAGAAATGATGTAATTGATTCAGTTTATTAATAAAGTATGATAACTTATTAAAAATTCAATAATCTTGCAAGTGTATAGATGGACAATACTTTAGATAGCTTAATTTAAAGTATTTTTGATATATACAATAAAATCTTGTTTGGAATGATGAATTTTTTTCCTCCAGGTCCTGCCAAATCAGTGTAATTTTACCTTCTTTTACCAGATCCATAACTCGTAATAACACATTTTTTGATTCTGCTGCATTGAGATTCTACTGTATGTATTTAGATTAGGCTAATCCATGACATAATATTTGCAATTATTGTTTTGAATTAGTAGCAGATGAAGATAATCATCTAAAAATACTATATTCACTCCTGTATTTAGAAAATACTATGTATGCTCTTTTATTACATGTGTTAGAAAACTATAAATAGTTGATTAATTCAAATTATTTTATCTTAATCATATTTTGAAATTCCATTGATTAGAATACAACTTTTCTAACTGAATAAAAGATGTTTTCTATTTCTTAGATATTTGTAGATTTTGTTGAAAATAACTCATATACTTTTATATTTATATTATCTCATAATTAAATAGATTTAGCTCTTAGATACAAAAAATGCAGTGGCTTGCTCTTGCCAAACACAACACTTCTTATTAGATCAATGATTAAGATACTGCTCTGGTACTATCTAAATCTGATGGCACAGAATACTGGGTGGTGCTGTTTAACATATTTAGAATTCAGAGAGACTGGCTGGTTCAGTTTATATAGAAGAGCTGATGAAAAGAAAGAAATTTGCCTATAAATATATGCCAGTTCTAACTGTTACTACTCTGTTTAGGAAGCAGGTGCCAGTCTACACATATAAATAACAATTTGAAGTAGTTATGAGTTAAAAGATGAGCCAAATTGCAAATAAACTAAACTGCAACTTTTCAATGAACTATATCAAAAATATGTAAGAGAGAGAAAGTGATTATTTAAATATACGATGCAAAAAGTTGTTTATACGGCAAGGAATTTTCATTTTCTGAAGTCAAGAAAAAATCCAGCAATGAGTTGCTTAACTTTTCTGGCAACATTTGGTGGCACCATCTATTTTTAACTATTATAAAATGGCAAAAAGTTTAATTTTGAGAGTAGAGATAGGTTTTATAAAAAATTGTAAATGCTAATAACAAGTAAAATTATCATTAGTCCAACCCTACTGGAGATACACACAACCCCTTTTATTTCCCCACTTCCTTGACCTTTAATAACCAAAATTTAATAGCATCAATTCCCCTAATAAAAAATCTCCTTGCAGAATTTCAGGAATTTTCTACAGAAAGCACAGGAGTTACTGAGCTTCAAAGAACAAAATCATGCCCCTCTATACACATACTAACATTCAAACATACAAAAAAAACCCAAATCTTTTTTTCATTTGTCAGCATTTCAAAGTCCCTTGAGTCCAAAAATGTAAAAGTCTGGGAAGGATCATTTTTGACTGATTGCCATTCATTTTCCTCTGTTATATATAATAGCCAGAAAAGTAAAAATATGATCATGTAGCAAATAAAAAAAAAGCTAAAATAGAGAAGAAACATTTTGTTTCCAAAAAATTATAACTACAATTCTTAGCAAATGTAAGAAAAAGTAAAATGTAAAAAAATATAAAAATTTTGCAAAAAAAAGTTGATCATACAATTTGTTTATACAGTGAATATTTCTCACAATTATTAAATTTAATATTTTGTGGGACCTCATTTGCTTTCATTTATAGGCAGACAACATTTTGGCACTGATGCTACCAATTTTTCACACTGATTGGTTGTTTTTCAAACATTTTGTATAAGTTAGTTCATCTCTGCCTTGTTTTTGGTCTCATCTTCACTATCCAGTTTTTCCTTGTCATTCCATAAATGTTCAATTCGATCAACATCTGGTGATTGGGGACACCAATCTAACTTAGAAATGTTATTACATTGAAAATAATCTGTAATAATCTTTGTCATATGCCTGGGGTGGTTATTGTCTTCTTGGAAAACAAAGTTATTTTCCTACTCCATTTTGCAAACTGACTACTACAAATTTTCCTTGCAAATGTTTAAGCAGTCTTCTTTCTTCATTCTGCCATCAATAAATACTAATTTGCAAACTCTTTTTGCACTGAAACACCCCCAACTGCCACTGATCCCTCTCCATGTTTAACAGTTGGCTTTACACAGTTGGGGTTTAACTCTTTAAACAAAATCAGCTTAATTCATTTGAAACCAAATCAGCCATAAGAAAGTTGTTAGACTTGTTTTGCTATACAAGTTTCTCTTCTAGCCCGAGGGGTAAAAACAATTTCATTTCCAGTTATGCAGAAAGAAAAATTTTCAGAGCTTAAAGAGTTGATTGTTCTTTTTTTTTTAACACACTTTTGGTGGACCATCTGCTTCTGGAACCATGTTATTTGGTCAGACAAGAAAAAGTTTAATCTGTTTGGAGCAGATGTTTCATCAAAAGTTTTTTGTGAACTTAGCATAATAGTGAACAGGTTTTACAAATCCTTTCAAGTTGTTCTTAACTTCAGACCAAACTTGAAGATCAAGGTCTAGAAAAAGAAAATCAATGGAATAATAGTGAATCATTCATTGTCATGTAAAAAAATTGGACTTAGAGTTTAGAATTTGAAATATATTTTTAACCTATTGCAGTTAATTCTTGAAAAAATGACATTCAAAATATGATATCTTCCAGAATTTATTATACCTTGTGCTATTGATGTTTTTAGAGAAGTAGAATTAAATTATTTTGTTGCCTATTAAAAATTCTTTACTTATGTACAGTTAAATTCATTGCATTTATATTTAAATTCATAATTATAATCAAACTTTAAATTAGTGCCATCATTTGTTTGCCTCTGAAATTGAATGTGATGCTAAACTAAAGGATCTCAAATAATAAAAGTTATGTGTAGTATTGAGGTCTATACCAAATTTAATAACTATATTTACCAAGGTAAAAGGGTCATATTTAATATTTCATGGGCTGTAATTTAAAGGAATTGTAGACCTATAAGTGTCTACTTGTCTGTCCATCCATCTGTTTTTCCTTGATCTTGAGAATGGAATTAGATAGATGAAAGACGAGACTACATATGGAAAACTTAGGGGCAGGAGGCCTCAATTAACTACAGTAGAGCGTCGATTTTCCGAAAGTCAATCATCCGAAAGAATTCCAGTCGGCAAATTTAAATTTTCGCCAGTGCTGTGGCGCTTCAATCTTTGGCTATGTCTTGGGCTACTCAAATATTTTACATTTTTGATACTAAATTAACATCTGAAGTATAATTTTTTATTGTTTTTATATTTTTCAATAAATTTATTTTGTTTGTACAAAATAAAAAAATAATTTTTAACGATACAATAGTCTTTGTTAGGCTTAACATCGACGAAAATTCAATGCGAAGCAACACGCAATGGATAAAAATTTCAACATCGGATACGTTAAACTATTTTTTCGTACATAAATCGGTTATCCGAAATATCAGTTATACGAACAACCCTAGTCCCCAATTGATTCGGAAAATCGACGCTCTACTGTATATATAAACTGATGCAAACTAGAAGTCATGCTATTTCAATTCAAATATTTTTTCCTATAAGATGTTAGATGATCAGCACAAATTGTTAAAGCAAAAGTATGTTGTACAGGGGCAACCCACTACTAATTTGAGATGGAGAGCACATATTTTTAATGTATTTAATTTAAAATTAAATACATTAAAAATATGATTAAAATTGCAGCCTGGCATTGTTAAACACAATATATAATTGCTCATTACTACTTTTGTCTTCTTATCTCAAAATTTGGATTGTGTTGTCTTGATGAGTTATTGTAACTTTTCTTTCCTTGCATCTTCATTTATCAATCTGTTTTTATTCCATCATTTTCATTTTATCCTGCTATGTCAGTCTCTTTTCTTTGATTTCTTCCTACAATCTGTTTTTCATAATATTTCATGGATACATTATGGATAGATTTTCATAATTCTTTTATTATATTCTATAACTTGTGACTGGATTGAAATCAAGTTTTGTTAGTCAGGTTCATTTGTAATGGGCAAAAGTTGAGACATATATTGTAGAAAATTTGATTCACATAAATTAAAGTCAGATATTAAAATACTGTTAATGCAGTTGTAATTATAAAATTATATATTTATATAAGACATGCCTCAAGGAGGAAGAAAAGTAGCATTTAGTGGAAAAAAGAAGAAAGCTCAATTACTGAAGAAAAGGGAGAGGAAAAGAAATGAGAGTGAAATAGGAGGTATACTTGAAAACTTTATTAGTACTGTATATATTTAAATATGGTAAGGTAAAATAAGAATATGTACTGTACATTTGTAGCTGTTGATGCTCCTGCTAAAGATGTAGCAAGTGCCTCTGTTGAACAAAAAATATCAGAAAGAACAAGTTCTGTTGTGACAGAAATATCAGCTCTAAATGAACAACCAAGAAGAGAGTTAACACAAAGAGTTAATAGGTATTAAATGTATTTTAAAAAATTAATTATTTTATTATACTGACTTTAATATTTTAATTAATGTAATGTATGTAATGTAATGATAATGGGGTTGTCCATAAATTATGTCTTCTTTTTCTTGAAATTTTTACTCCCACTCCCCCCATTGTCCCAGTTTATCCAAGTTTCCATACCCCTCTCCTTTTCAGACATTCAACAAAACTCAATTTCTGTTACAACTTTTATCACTTTATGAATAATAAAATGCATAAACTGTATAAAACTTAATGAAATAAAACAGATGTCCATTGAAGTTCAACTCCTCCCCTTCCCTTGTTCGACTTGTCATAATCCTCTCTTCTTTCCACTGTGGATGTCATTTACGAACAGCCGCTAATATACAAAGTGATCTATAAATAACAAGGCAAACTAAAGGTAAGCTGTTAGTTGCCATTTTGTATTAAATTTTAATAATTATATTAATTATAAATCAAGGGATGTAGATTCTGCATATTGTAATTACAGAGAATGTTATCAGTCAGTTGTTGTTATTAAAATTAGAAGGTACCAAAATATACAAGTTAAAATATATTATAAAAATGCATTTCCAAATACAATAATAAAGGCTACATAATCAATTAATGTATCCCTGTGTGATTTAAGTTACTAAAGAAAGCCAAAATTTAGTAAATTAAATTAAACAATAACTGTTTTAATTAATTTACAACCACTCACAACTGGGTAAACTTGATAAAAACCAAATACCAGCAGAAAAAAGGGGAATAGATTTAACATTTTTGCCCATGTTGAACAGGCATCATCAGACTAAATTACTTCAGCTGTAGAAACAATGGGGGATTGCTGTTCATACGTGAAGAGGGGAGGTGATATAAGATAGAGCGAGGGAGGGGGAGAGGATTGTGAACAACTTCCATGCCAGGAGAAAGGAATCTTTGTTGCAAAAGTTAATGGCATTTTTGCAGGCAGCCTTATTAATTTCAACTTGCTCTAAATGTCTGAGATGTTGTTTCCAGATGGAGCTATATAAGAGGCATACATAGTCGAAATGCACATCTATGTTGGGGTTAGAGGCAAAGATAAGCTAACACAGTGTTGGCCAATCCTTTCAGGATGGAATTCTGATGCTCTTTGAGACAGGTATTTAAAGGGCATGTTGTAGCACCTATATATTTCAAGTTGCAGTTGGTTCTGTGATCAGTAATGGGGATAATGTAGGTGCCTGGTTGGAGGTGCATGTCAGGATGGTCAGGATAGCATTGCAGAGGAGGGTGAAAACTGAGGGACTTCTTCATAAAGCTAAACAAAAATTCTTTTTCCTGGATATTTCTTTGTATAGGGTGGCTAGTCTTCTGTCGTACATGATGGTCTTGTAAATGGTGTCCTGGGTGTGAAAGTTTGGCTTGGTGGAAGTGGCAGAGGAAAGACAACATATAAGGCCTTTAATAATGTATGGAGAATAGTCATTTAGAGTGGCATATCAGGCAATAGTTTGGAGCTTTTTATCCTGTCATGAGGGTGAAAATGTTAGTTTAATCCTCCTCTTTTCTGCTAATAGTAATAAGATAGTAGTTAATGAGTTGATAATTATAAAGTTTGTGCTTCTTTTCTTACATGATATTTTTGTGTTTTTTATAACTGTTTTGTTATTTGGTCACAATATAATACAGTAGTTTAAATTGCTGGTATTGTGCTAGCTGTTAAAATTTTTACCCAACAAACAATAGTGATGAATTACATATTAATTAGTAATAATGATAATTATAATTAATAAATCTTTTAGTTACAGTATATATTTTTTTAAGTTTTAACATGTCCTTTTAATGTTAGAACCAGAAAGTTCTCCAATTATAGTCTTATTTACTTATTTTGAATAATAATATTAATTAGTTATTTTTATCAGTTTATGCACATTTCAAAATGATTACAATAAGCAAAGTCTGAAAGAAAAGGTTGATCCAAAGCAGAACTCAAATCTGTAATTCTTGTTTATTGTGCAGTTTTATTGCCAATTATGTTATCCAAGTCTCTTTCTGATCTTCACTTCTGTATCAATTAATTTGAGAGAGAGAACCACACAGATCATTATGCTGATTGGGGTGAATTTGCACCCACAGCCCATAATAGATAGGTCTCAGCCAACTTAACTTTTACTGTGGCATGGTATACATATGTACTGTATTGTACATACATACAGTAATTGCAACTAAGTTCTAGTCTGAAATTAATCTGATAGTTAATGAGTTGATAATTATAAAGTTTGTGCTTCTTTTCTTACATGCAAGTAATAAGGCAGTTAAAAATTTCATTTTTAGCCAAAAAATATTGTTAGCAGAACATAATATATGTACAGTATACTGTACTATACAAAACAAAACAGTCTGATTACAACAATTGTTTATAAAGTGTAGTCCATTCATATCAATATACTTATCAACTGTTGTCATTGCAGATTTATTATACTTTTCCTTAGTTTTAAGCTTTCTCTATTTGGAGATTTTGAAATCTAAATAAACAAAGTAATTAATAGAATGAATGAAAAACTCATTTAATAATAAAAGTGAAGTAAATTCTCAATTCTTTAACTTAATGTGGATAACATGAGATACCTCAGATAATTGAAAACTTGAATAACTTGGAAGATTTAGTAAATTATTAAATAAATTGGATTTGATTACATTAATGTACTGTACTATATTGTACATTATACTCTATTTTTCATTATGCTTGCTTATTGAACATAATGTCTTAAATTATACAATAAAACACAATTATATTTATTAATGCAAATGTAAACCTATAATTACATCTTCTTTAATTTTTTAAATTTGTGCTGTCATGAAAAGTTGATTGAGATAAATTATTTTTAAAACTTTCAGAGCCTTTTTTTGAGTATTTCACCTGGTCAACATATATAAAATTAACTCTGCCACACTATGTCCTCTTATCTTTGTTGACAAAGTACTTTTCTATAATTTATCTTGGATAATACAGAAGTTTGGATAAACAAAACCTGGTTAATTGGAAATCTACTATAATAATAAATTATAACTGTTTTATTACTTCTGGACATTTAGTACATTATAAATGACACTGCAAACATCAAGAAGAAAAATATTTGGCGAGTTGCACTTTCGAAAATCGACTGTAAAGCTATTTTTTATAGTTATGGGGCATCTTTCCTTAATGTACAGTACATCCATTTTGAGATACTCCAAATATAAAAGAAATGCTACGTATTGAGAACATTTCCCTTTGTAAAACAATCATATTATAGTTGCGTGTTCCAAATATTAATTGAAATACTATAATTTAACTGATTTAAACGTGCTTTCTTTACGTGTATAACGCATAAATAGGATCCAGCTCACCCCTTAGTAATCCCCCGGTGTTGCTTTGCCTTATCTCATCAAGTTAAACCAAACTAAATGCTAATATCAGTTGAGGAAAGGGGAGAAAACTGAGGCATCTCTCCCACAAGCAGAATAAAGCATTTTAGACACTCTCATATACCATGGAAAATAAATATTTAGCAATTTAAAAGAAATATCCTAGCAAAATTTAAATGTGGGGCATCTATTCCTAACGAGAAACTTAGTAAGGAATCATATCACCAGTGAAAGAATTTAAATAATTGCTTAGTATCCATATTAAAAACATACACTTGACGAAGGACTAAATCTTTATTAAAATATGAAGTCATTAATAAATTAATTATAACTTACAATCATTATTTATTTTTTAATGAATCTAATTAAATCTTCGTGATACTTTATTAAGTTCTTTAATGAAATTAAGGTTTATAATATCATTTTTTACTTTATAAAATTCAGCATGCTAATGTATACAAATGACATCTTTTATTAAAATAATAATTAAATCAATAATTAGCTTGATTATTGGATTGAAATTTTCAAATTGCAGAATTGTAAATTCCGGTTCGTCCTTTCTTTGTTAATCTCGAGAAATGAGTTACGTAGATGAAAAACAATAGCAGATATGGAAAGAATAAGAGCCATAGGTCCCTATTAACTATATACGAACACGTGACTACCGGTCTGTACCGGAAGTCACGTGAATTTTTTAAAATAAAATGTGTGTGAAAATTTCAGGCCGGTATTGTGATCACGTTACAACAAGCAATGGCTCGTTTTTTACTCATAAAATTACAATTTTTAACGGTGATTATTTGAAAATTTATTTATTTAAAAATATTTTTAATGTAGATTAATGCCATAGTTTAGTGAAATTAATCGAATTTTTTTTTTTTCGATTAGCACCTTTAAAAAGGAATTGGGAAGTAATAGATGCAAAGTACTTTAATTTATGCAAACAATATAAAAAACAGGTAGAAAAAACTTTATTTGTGTTTTTATTTAGCTTAAATTTTCTTCGAATTAATTTTCACGAGATTGAAAAAGTGATTGAAAAAATTCTCGTTTTTTTCTCTCTTTTTTTTTGCAAATATGCAAAAACTAATTTTTCAATCCCCTTATCTTACTCACCTTTTTTTTATTATTATTTTTTGTGAGCTTAGTCATTTTATTATTATTATTATTCTATTATTTTTTAATTATTTTTTCAAACTCTCTTCTTATTGCTGTTTTCTCCATTTTTTAATAATAATAATTTCTTACAGGCGTTCACCTTTTATTAGTATAATTTTCCCACATTTACTCACTTTTATTACTGTTCGCTCACATTTTATTCTTACTATATAAAATATATATCTCTTTCATTCACTCATTTTTTATAATTATCATCATTCTGTGTTATTCACTTATTTTATAACTGTTCGCTCACACTTTATTATTGTTATTCTCCCACATTCCTTTTCATCACTGCTCCTCACACAAGCACAGTCTTTATTATTATTATTCTCTCACAATCACTCACCTTCTTCGTTCCCTCACATTCACTCACAATCACTCACCTTCTTCGTTCCCTCCGATTCNGTAATTTGTAATAATAAACTGTTTTTAGATATTTACCTTAGTATGAGTACTTTTTTACACTGTTTATTTGTATGATTCTTTTGTTTAATTTTATTTGTATGCATTTATGTTTTTGATGAGTTTATAAAAGTTTTTTTCTTTTGAGTATTTTAAAGTATTTAATGTTTTCTTTTGTTAAAAATGCAGATTTAGGATGTGTTTTAAGAAAGAATCAGAAGAGGAAATACAAAAAAGGAAAGAAGAAGCTAGAACTCCTTTTAAGTTATTGCCTGAGGTATAAGCTATAATTATTTTAAAATTACCATTATTTATTGTAATAAATATTTTGTATCATTTCATATTATTTATATAAATCATTTCATGTTTAATGTTAAATGACACACAAGGGGAGACTAAATGAGCTTGTATAATTAAATCTAGTGCACATTATGCAATGCAGAATTCTATTAAATATTTATTGATTGCTTAAAAGAAAGAATTTGTTATTCTTCATACATTATTGTGGGAAAAATTTAAGAAATTAAATTAGTTGATTTTATCAGTCATATTAGTATAAATAAATCAGAAATGTTGCTAAATTAATAATATAAAAAATTGTTATTCAGAAATTTAGATGAAATTATCAAAAAACTACATTTTGATTTTGGATGTTGTAGAAAATAAAATTTAACATTTTCTTATTTTTTTTATTGTGATCTAATATCTCTTTATCCCAATTTCAGATGATAATTTCAGTTAGCAAAACACTTTCTCTTTAATCCTTATATTAGTGGACAGCTTGTTACTTTCTTAGCATTGTCCTTTTCATAGCAATCTATTTGATCATACAGTAAAGTTTTGTTTTTTTCTCATGTTATTCAAGTCATGTTTTTGGTCTCTTTCTTTCTGGATTTCTCTCAACTTATTCAAGAAGTGTGGTATACAAATCTGAATATTTTGAAAGATGTCTAATCATGTCATAATCAAATCATAAAAGAAATACTAAAATAATCATTTTAGTGCAAATCAAACTGTTTAGCAAAATTTTCCTCAAAATTTAATTTATTTCTTTTAAAATACATCAAAATTTATACTACTGGATATAAAAATAGAAGAAACACTAAAATAAAGTAAAACATGTCTTCCCACTTTGTTCTTTCATCTTAAAAATATGACAAAGTCTTTTGGCAACATTCACCTTTATCTCGAGGCTCTCACTTGCCCCAATATGCAAAATCTGTTTTAAAAAAATTTCCTCAGTCAATAACATGGTAAAAATATGTTATTGATAAAATTTTAGGATAACAAGTATAGTTAAAGTTCATAAAAATAAAAGAAAAACTAAGATAAAATAAATAAAAAGTTGTTTTTATAACTTTAATTATAAAAATATCATATACCTTATTTATTTTAAAACATATGATATATTTCAGAATGGATCTAGAGACTTGGAGACAATTGTGAAACATTTTAGAAATGTTGGATATTTATTTTGATTGTTTGTTTGATATAGATTGTTATTAATTATAAAACAACATTTTAGGATTACTTCAATTTTCAATTTTTCATTCATTTAATTAAGTTACACAATAAGAAGTTCTTATTAAATTGAATTTTCAAAGAAATTTTTTATTTAGAAATGTTCTATTTATGAGAACTACATGATTTATAATTTTTTATCATGAATGATTTGTAATATTTACATCAGTTTTTGATATTATTTGGAATTTTTTTTTACTGTGTTGGAATTGAAATATGTTTTATAATTTCATGTACAGTACTTGGAAAGTCAATTATCTGAACTTAATGGGAGTGGGGCTTTTGGATAAATAAAATTTTGAGTAATGTAGAAATTTGTCTGTTTTTGTGTTTTGGATACAGGAAGCACTGTGCATTTAGTTTTATGAACTACAAATACTGTAATGTAATTACTGTATTTGAAAGTAAATTAATTTACATAAAATCTAACATCATTTTATTTATATGACCTAGTTTTTTGGTGCTACAATCAACAGAAGACATAATAATTTCTAGTTACTTGGAGAGTTTGGTTTCTGTGTATTTGTACTTTACAGTTCTAATATTTTTTTAAACCATTTCATATAAACTGAAGTTTCTACTGTATATGATTACAAAGCTAATTTGTGATAAAATTAATGGAAATAATAGCATTCCGTTTAAGCTATTATTCCTGATTTCATTCGTTCTGATTTCATTAATAATTTTTATCGTGTAGACTTTTATGGCTTGATCAAGCCGTTTTTTTTCTTTTCCTTTCTTGAACCCCTCCTTTTTCTAGAAAATTCTACTATTTCTGATTTGGGTGTATCTCTCTCTTGGCTAGTATTGGTTGGCTTAAGGTAGCACTTCTGAAAAATAGATCACGGGGCAGGTCCTGAACTGAGGGAGAAGAGGGTAGATCAAGGAGGGCTCTGAAGAGTGAGGATGAGAATGAAGAGAGTGGTGTTTGTTGCTTAGTTGTGATTTAAAAAAAAAAGAAGAAGGTTGGTTCTTTTCATCTTTAATCTTGTTAATGTGTATGTTGCCACATGTAGCATGTGGTCATTAAGTGCCAATCAAACTTTTTCACCCCTTTTCTTTTTTATGTTTCTTACAAAGAAGGATTAAAGGAGATGAAAAAAAGAGGATCTGGTGGAAGTGTTGCCAACCATTCTTTTCTTGCTTCTCTTTGTAACTTTCAAAATATTCTATACTAACTAATCTGTACCTTTGTTTTCCCCAATAGGAAAAAGTTTTAGATATCAGTTAGAAGTAAGTTTAGATCTTTTAAGCTGTGATTAATATTTTAGTTTTTTTCCCTATATTTTTTTTTTGTATGTAGAAAACAATTTTTTGTATAGTATAATTCTGTCACTAAAATCTCAAAAAAAATTATTTAATTTATGTTGGGTGGATTTTTGGGTATTATTTTCTCCTGGCTTACATTTTAATGTTAGTTTTTATCTCAGTTTTATAACTCAATCCAGAACAAAAACAGAAATCAATAAACTATACTGTTCCTTACCTTCCATCAAATTACGTTCAATGTGAACAAAATATTTATTTCAGTTATTTTTTCTTCCCCTCATTACCTCTGGTTCACAAATCTGATTTTATTGATCTGATTCATGAAATCATTATAAAATAATAATATGTATATATGAAAAGGTAAACAAATGTATTCCAGTGTGCAGTTTTATTAAATACAGTAGATTGTCATTTCAATAACTGATTGATTCATGGAAAACTGTCTTAAAATAAACCATCTCTAATGGACATGGGCAAATGCGGCTCTTGCTGAAAGTGTTAATTTCTGCTTTTTATTATTATTTTTACAATTTTATTTCCACAATTTTATGAAAATATGTTTATTAAAAAAATTCAATATTTGTTTTATATTATATAGATAAATGTTGAAGGAATTAGATGTGATAAATGCAAAGAAGGATATTATCATTTAGCAAAACCTACATTTTGGCTCCCACTGAACTCTTGCTTGCCCACCCCTGATTTATAAGATTAGTCTCATAAATTGAGATTATATCCCTGAAAATTCAGTTTGAATTATACTGCATAATGTCACACAAAGATGACCAATAATAATTGTAGTATTTAAATATTATTTTAATAGAGGTATGATAGAAAATTTATAATAATCTACTTATAAAATAAGCAGTTATAAAGCAAGGCATCTGCTCTAAGTATAATGTTATTAAATTAGTTCTCTTAGAGCTTTTCTTTTTTAATATCTTAAAGTAAAAGGAAAATTACCAGAATTCAAATTTTTAAATTAAAATTGACACATTCTTAAAAAAATATATTAAACTTGTTATTAATTTTACTAATTTATAATTAATAAATATAAAATAATTAAAAATTTTTCCAGGAAGTTTTAGAAGTCAGTTTTGAAGATATTTATGATAAAGATTGTAAAATAGATATTCCAAAGCGACCTGCTTGGGATTTTATTATTTCAAAATACGAACTTGAAGCTAAAGAACAAAGTTATTTTCGAGTAAATATATTTTGTTTAAAAGATATATGTCATCATTTAACAATAATTTAAATCTTAATTCAATTCTAGGAATACTTAGAAGAAATTGAATTTAAATATAAAGAAAGAAATATCAGTTATTTTGAAATGAATCTAGAGACTTGGAGACAGTTATGGAGAGTTTTAGAAATGTCTGACATTATTTTGATTGTTGCAGATATTAGAAATCCTGTAAGAATCTTAATTTTGACAATTTTGCTATTTTATTTTCTTTTTACAGTTACTGTTCAGTTAATGTCAAAGTTAAAAATAAAAAGCTCTGCTAATAATCATATTTGGCCACTAATTATTCAATTAGGATACATGTCTTCTATAAGAATCTATGATCAATAACATTTTAATAAATTGTTAGAAAATTTCAAAATATACTCATTTTAGTATAAATTTACTAAAATGACATATTACACATTAAAATGAGCACCAAGTTTGTAAAATGATTTTATATATATTGTGGAAAGATGTTCATATGATATTTATAAGTAATATTATACATGCATGAAATGCACAGAGGCTATTGTTGTTGGCATGTCATACACATTGTTTGAATCTACACATGAACTTTAATGAACATATAATTGTAATTATTAAATTGAGAATTAGTAAACATATAAAAATGTGATCTGTTAAAATGCATCATTGTTAAACATATAGAACATTAACTGTGCAATGACTGTGATGTACTTATCTATTCAATGTTGACATTTTAGATTAAATGACTTTTATCTATTTTACCTTCTAATTATTCAATGCTGATATTTTTCATTCTATTAAGAATATTTTATTTTATTTGCTATAAAATAATAATTTTATATTTTAATTTATAAATTATTAACACTGATTATTGGCAATAAATGAAATATTAAGTATTATTAAAGTTATTTTTATTATAGGAAAATGTTCCAATTGACTACCATTGTGATCTTACTTTGTAATATAAACTTATACCCAATGTAAAATGCTAAGTTATTTTTCTGCCTTTTACAATGATTAGCGACATGACTTTGTGCCGGAAATAGCTGTTACCTAACAGGTACTTTATGCGGATTCGCATTAATGTGCCAGGCCTGAACTTTAAGCGTGCACTGAAAGAAATAATGACAAAGTTAGTCAAAAAACAATCCAATATTTAATAATAATTCTAGTAATAACTATATACAAAATTTAGTAACAATCAAACAACAATTTATTCAACGAAAATCAATAAGGATCAACCCGACAAAACTCAAATCAATCTATTTGCTAACTTAAATCTATTCGCCTTTGGAATTCGACAAAAAATTCAATGACTTAACTTATGAACAATTCTTATGAACTAAGGTCCTAATCATCACCTCAATATACTAGGAACCTTTTTCTTCAACTCTCAAGACTTTCTCTAATCTTCGATCCACAAATCAAATTGCCTTGGAACCACTTTATCGCTATCGGACACCTCTTGTCATTTGCTGCTATAAAGCTCACCACGTTCATTGCTAACAGAAGCTCACCTCGGTCATCTTCACTTGAGGTTCGGACTTTATACTGTGAGGTGACGTCACAATTCTGATTGAGATCACTCCCCTCATTTACATACTTATCGCTAACAGTAAACTTTTCCTTTCTGCCTAGCAGCCTATTTCCCAACAAATTCTCACTAACCTTTTACATTGTTCTTTTTTACAGTTTTTCAGGATGTTTTATTCTTTAAGGTTTAGCAAGTTCCTAAGTTGTGCTTGTGGGGTCTCCCCCCCTCTTTCTTGGTGCGGACTTACTTTTTCCGCTTGGGAGCGCGAGTTTTTCTATGGCACTTTTTTTCATCAATGAGTTGGTTCTCTTTCTTCTATTTTTAAGTTTCTAAGGTGAGTGGTGAGGAAACCTTCCTCCTAACAAAACATAAGCCCCAAATAAAATAGAATAAAAAGCAAAATAAAAAATAACGCTCGGACTTGGTTCCTTACACCAAATACTTTTCTTATGTATACTAATAACTTTCTGACTGACTATAAAGTTATAACAAAGCATTTTGTAATGGGAAATATCAATGTGCAAACTTGCTGTTCTCTTATGAGGTCTTTTTTTGTTTGAATTTAAAAGAAAGTAATTATAGTTATACAAATAATCTCAAAAGGTACAAATACAGTAGCCCCCTATAACAGGGTAGATACGTTCTGTTTTATGTGAATTCCGTGTTTTACAAGTCACTTAAATACATGAGCCAATCACAGCCTGGCACGCATGCAGTTTAGGGACTATGGCTGTTTGAAAGGTTTTCTTCCATAAGATTAATCGATTCTAAAGTAATTTGACTCAACATTTCCAAAACACGTATAATTTTTTGGGAATAATCCATATAAACCATGCTATAAACAAAAAATTGTAGGATTACTTACCAAGTGTGCACCGTTCAACGATGCCATTGCTTAAGGTTGTTTTCATCGTGGAGCAGCGCGTCGAACAGCGGGTGCATGTTTTCTGATCAGCGAATTTTTTGCAGAAAAATAACTTAACTTTGGAGACATTGTTAATATAAATATAATTTTTATGGCTGTTAAATAATAAATAGTTTTTAGTAGGCCTGCTGCTCGTTTAAAGTCAACCGTTTGTGCAATATCTGCTATTGGTCTAGATTCGACCAATCCTGTCGCGACACAAGTTGGCAATGACGTTTTACTGTATTATACAAGTCTCTCTTAGCGTGTTTATACAAATACGATCGCAATTTTTTCTCCGTTATATACGAATCCGTATTATATGAACTCGTTTTATAGGGGGTGTACTGTACTAAAAACATTAAGAACTATTCTTCTATAGATTTCAATTTTAATGATAAATTTTAAAAAAGTGTCAAGATAAAATAAAAACTGTAATTTTTAAATTATTTATTAAATGGAAAATTTTATAAAATATTTAAACAAACCTGTATACTTCTATAAAACATGAATTTAATTTACAGATAAATTCTTTAATATTTATTCTAATCATTGATCAATGATGTACAGGTGACCACATCAATTAAATAATATATATACAGGATGGCATAAAAGAGTCTGATACATTTTAAAACAATAAAATTTTTTTTTTAACATTCTCATAATAAAGGCATCATTTTCAGCACTTAATGGAAAAATCTCTATAAACAAAACTTTAATTTTCTGTTTTAATTATTTTTTCTTTTTTATTTCATGTTTTATAAAAGAAAAAATATATCAGCATTTTTATGCCATCTGATATTAAGATTATTTTAAGAATCAACTGAATCACAAATAACAGGTACTGTTTGTAACTGGTTTTAATTATTTCTAAAGTAATTTTAAAACATATCAGTTACTGTAACTATATTTTCACTGTCTTTCAATCAAGTTAGAAATTAATTTTATTTTTAATAATTTAAATAATTGCTAGAAATAGTAGAAATAATAATAGATTTTTTAAAGATAAATTATA
Organism: Centruroides sculpturatus; assembly: GCF_000671375.1. Lineage (NCBI taxonomy): Eukaryota > Metazoa > Arthropoda > Arachnida > Scorpiones > Buthidae > Centruroides > Centruroides sculpturatus. The sequence continues at coordinate 448,210 of NW_019384395.1, forward strand.
ATAAATATAATACATATTTTTGTTATTTTATTACTAATAATTTAAAATTATTACTTTATATAACATGAAAATCTTCTAAAATAAATATATAATTTGGTTTTAAAAAATTACATTTAGTTTAATTATCTATAATCTTCTTATCTATAAAGTTTAATCTTCTATTGACAATAAATATATTATTTTATTTAAGTGCAGAAAAATTCTTTGAGAAATTGTTATAAACATTACAAACAGATTGTAATGTGTATTTTTCAAATATATTTTAAAGTAAATTTTGATTTTAATATTCTGAATTTATTATTTATTATTATTATTAAATCTTATATTGAAGAATGCAAACAGACACAAATTTTAAAAAGGAAATTATTTAATATTGTTACTTTATATATGATACTGTACTGTACATTATGTACAATATTTATAGTTTCTGAAAAATTGATTAAATGCTTTGAATATTTTATTTTATTAGTGTATTGGGTAATTAATTACTTTTCTCTTCACAGAAAAGTAATTAAATACAGTCAACTTATATCATAATGGTTCATCTCATTAATATTGAACTTAAATGATTTTGGAAGAAAAGCTCATTGCTAAAATTAAGGTTTAATTTTATTTATTTTTAACTAAAATTTTTAAGTTTTGTAACATTAGTCTCTGAATGATTATATTTTAATTATTCATATATTTGCTGTTTTGCTTTGTAATTAAGTATGCTGTGAAACAAGTATTAATAAAAATACTCTAAATTTCAAGTTTCTGTTTAAAGTTTAAGAATAGAAATATATCCATAATTTTAAAAAAATTTTTAATTGATTATTGATTACTCAAATATATGTTAATAAAGATAAATTGAAATTGTGAATATTCCTTTAAAATATAATACATAATACAATTATTTCAAAAGTAATAGTTGACTAAAAGATTATTTAAAAAGATTGAATTATTTATAAGTTTTTCATGGCTTACAACATTTTTAATTTATAAAATTTTGAGATTTTATAGATATTGAAAGAACCATTTAATAGCTATCTAATATCTTATATATAATAATATATATTATATATATATATATAGTAATAAATTTTTGATGTCTAGATGAACTGAAAATATTGCCATAAAGTGCATAAAGTGGATTTCTGTCAGTTAGAATTATACAAGGTCTGTTCAAAAAGTATCGGACCTTATTTTTTTCCGCGTAAACCAATGATGCGAGAGAGGCCTCCTTCGGTGGAGTTGTGGAGGGGACAGTCATGCACAGCCCTGAATTTTTTCCCGCCTGCAGAAAGCGTCAGTCGTTGGCAATCGGCGTATGAGTGAGGTCATGTAGTGCGCTCTCGTCGGATTTCACTAAGCTGGAAAATGACTGAACAACGTGAGCAGCGATATTACATCAAATTTTGCCAAAAACCTTGGCGATACCCGAGTGTAAACCATTCGCAAGATTCAGCAGGCTTTCGGGGACGATCCTCGAGGCCAAAAAAAGCGCGGCAGGTCCGCAGCAATATCAAAGGTCATGTTGACAGTTTTTTCGACTCTCGTGGGGTGGTGTGTCGTGAGTACGCACCACAAGGCCAAACCATCGCAAAGGAGTACTACCAGGAGGTCCTTCGTCGTCTTTCCGATACAGTGCGATGCAAACGATGGGATCTGTGGTCGATCAAAACTTGGCAGCTCCATCGTGATAACGCATCCGCCCATTCTGCGCATCTGATTCGGGCTTTCGTCGCCAAACACAATACTCCTGTGGTTCGTCACGCTCCGTATTCTCTCCACATGGCTCCGTGTGACCTTTGGCTATTTCTCAAGCTGAAAATGCCGCTAAAAGGAACCCAAATTTAGTCGAGAGAAGACATCGTGCGAAATGCGACGGACCGGCTGATAACCATTCCAAAAGATTGAAGTTCCAGCAGTGTTTCCAGCAATGGCAGAAACGCTGGGAGAAGTGTATACATTACCAAGGAGACTACTTTGAAGGGGATTAGGGTTTTGTTCCTCAAAGTCAATAAATTTATTTTTGCCGACCAAAGGTCCGATACTTTTTGAACAGACCTTGTATTTTGATTCTGTAAGAGAAGTCTATACTACTACACTAATTTTTCAAAAAACTGTGTGAATGGAAAAGAAAGAACTTTTAGGGAATAATTTAATTCTAGGATTTTTTTGAGAGAGAGAAAAATTGCAGTCTGTTTCCTCCCATTTGATTTAATGTTAATCAATTTAGTAAATGAGGTTTTTTTTAGATAATGAATATACTTGTTTCTAACATTATCCATTATTCTATCAATGAAAATATATTTTTAATTCATTAAGTTTTGGTGTATAAAATATAAAGTCTATATTAAAAAAATTAGCTTTTATCTAATAAAAATTTTACATAAATTTTTAACAGCAACAGAAGATAATTTATTTTTATTTTTCTTTTATAAAACTTCAATGTTCAGTGAAACTTTTCCATGTAGATATATAACAGAGTTTATAACTCTTATAAGTGGTATACATATGAAATATCATATTTAAGTGCTGAATTTTTTTTATTAACCATCTCTGTAATGTATTAGTCATAATTTAAACTGTTACTATCAGAAATGTAATCTCAATTTTTGATAGTGAGCTTACAGGATGTTGCATGGCATATAATGAGCCATAAACCAATAGCTTATTTTTTCAAGAATGTTAGATGTAGAATTATATTTTTTTTTCTGTTGTAAGTCTCTGACATAGAACTAAATGTTTTTATATTAATGAATGGTCACAGAGAGGTTCTTTTTAATCACTTAAGCTGTATCTAAAGTTAGTCAACAAAATATATGTGAGAAAATAGGATGATTCTATCTACTTAAATAAAAAGACATCAGTTTTTTGTGGGGATGTGAAAGCAAATTTTAAAATTTCAAGGAGTATAGGTGAGAGAAAGAGAAAAGGTTAAGAATTACTAATCAAATGTGCAAGTAAATTGCCAATTACAGTGATTGATTAATTATTTGAAGTGAAAGTTTTATTTCTAAGTGGTCATGATGTTGATCATCATCAGGCCCATTAAGATTATTATTATGGTCTTGGTCAGCTCGGGTAATCTTCTGATGGACATCTTTAAAAAATTATACATAAATAAACTTTTTCTTATGATATAAATTTAAGAATATTTTAGCAATTTTAATTGTTTGAATTCAGAAAAATTCAAAGATTTGAGTTTGAGAAACATTACTGGTATTAAAATGTTTAAAGAGGATTTGAATTGATGAGTTAGTTTTAAAAGCCAACTAGGAGAGTTACTTTTAAGAAGAAGTGTTGGATCTCTCCTCCAGGGTTTTTGTTTTGTTCAGTGATTGAGAACTGTAAATAATTTGTCATTTTGTTTTGTTTATTAATTTGTATAAATTGGAAAAGAATCTGTTTATATTATTTGGAACTGGTAAACAAAGAGGACAACAAATGGAATAAGAACATTTTGAATTTAATCTTCTTAAATTCTTTTATTTTACAGATTATACATTTTCCACCCGGACTTTATAAGTATGCCACTGAAGAATTAAACAAAGATGTAATTTTAGTGTTAAACAAAATTGATTTAGTCGATGCTTCTGTTGTAATAGCTTGGACACACTATTTGAAATCTCTATTTCCTAAATTATATATAATGTGTTTTGCATCTTATGCTGGTGCATCTAATACCATTGGAAAGCGAGGTAATGAATTAAAAATTTAGTATATTTTGTATTTAGTTTCTTTACATGATTCCTTTTATGTTGTTTTTATAGGTCGTCGGAAAGGAAAACTTCACATGGCTATAGATGGTGCAAAAGAATTATTAGGGATATGTGAACAAATTGTTCAAAATTCAGGTTAATTTTGTTATTAAATTAATTATTTAAGTAAAAGTCAATAGTTAAAAATTTATTCTACAGTAAATCAATATATTTTATAGTGGATTTATCAAGTTGGCATCAAAAAATTAAAGATGAAGAACAAAATTTAGAGTCAAAAAGTGATAGTGACAAAGATGATAATTTGGCAATAGATTCTAGTACAAAGAATGAATATACAGCCAGTATATCATCATCCGAATCAGGAAAATATAAAGATGGGATACTGACTATTGGATGTGTTGGTGAATCAAATTAACAAAAATATTAATATATATTTTTAATTTTTATCATGATAATTTCAATTTGATTATTTAATCAGGCCATCCAAATGTTGGAAAATCATCATTGTTAAATGCAATTGTTGGTAAAAAGGTAAGATTTTTCTTTAAGAAGTTTACTTTCATATTCAGTTGAAATTAATTAATTTCTTAATTGATAGGTTGTCAGTGTTTCTCGGACACCTGGTCACACAAAACATTTTCAAACGATCTTCATAACAGATTGTGTTCGCTTGTGTGATTGTCCTGGATTAGTATTTCCATCTATGATACCAAAACCATTACAGGTATATTCTTAACTCTTAATGAAAAGTTACAGTTCCAGTTTTGCACTGCATATTATATTCCATAATTTTCTCCCTGATTTTTTTAAAATTTATTAACAAATTTTAATAAAGCCTTACACACGCAATACTTCAAATTTGTAGATTTTCAAGCAGATTTACTTTTATACCGCTTGTTCTTGAAAAAATTAATTTATTTTATTTTTTATTTCATCACATTTCAGAAGCTGTTTGAGTTGTGTAGGTTATCTCTATATTTAGACTCATTATGAGAGTCTGGCATGTATCTGCACAGTTTTCGTAGTGTATATTTGGAATAGAGATAAGAACAATGGGTTTTTAAAATATATATTTAAGAAATGCAAATCTGTTTTTATATTCACCAGGAACAAAAACAATTTTTCACCACAGAGACAACCTTTTATTTGAGACTTCACCTCTGTGACGATATGCAGAAAGCAGTTAAAATATCCTCTGATGACAATGCCAAAATTTAAAAACAATTAGTTTGATTAAAAATGGCTGATAGCATTTAAAACTTAACACATAGATGATGTACTGTACAAGAATTACCCTATCTTTTAAAAAGATTTTAGCTTGATTTCCTTGTCTCACCAGATGACAAAGCACCTGCACACCTGGTTGGACTTTACCAAGAATTGAGGCTTAGTTTTCCCATCTGACATATGCTTTTTACTTTGTTCTAGAGTTTTTATTTTGAGTATTATTTGTATATTAATGAAATGAGTATAATTTTATGATTAACTTCTTTAAGTTCTTTAACTTATAAGTTTTATATTTTTAATGTTTATACAGTAGAGCGTCGATTTTCCGAATCAATTGGGGACTGGGGTTGTCCGGATAACTGATATTTTGGATAACTGATTTACATACGAAAAAATAGTTTAACGTATCCAATGTCAAAATTTTTATCCGTTGCGTGTCGCTTTGCGCTGAATTTTCATCGATGTTAAGCCTAACAAAGACTATTGTATCGTTAAAAATTATTTTTTTATTTTATACAAACAAAATAAATATATTGAAAAATATAAAAATAATAAAAAATTATACTTCAGATGTTAATTTAGTATCAAAAACGTAAAATATTTGAGTAGCCCAAGACATAGCCAAAGATTGAAGCGCCACAGTACTGGCGAAAATTTAAATTTGCCGACTGGAATTCTTTTGGATGATTGACGTTTCGGATGATTGACTTTTGGAAAATCGACGCTCTACTGTATATTATACACTATTCATAAATTTTATTCCATGTTCTTTAGTTTTTATAATTTACATGCATAATTATAAGCTTTTTCTGTCTTTTGCTAGTAATCACAGGCTATATTGTTTTGATAAAATATTTTTAAATTAAAACTATTTTATTATTAAAAAGTAATATTAAATTATAAAACTTCAGGTTCTCTCTGGATTATGTCCTGTAGCACAGTTAAGAGAACCATATACATCAGTAAAATATCTTGCTGAACGTTTATCGATTCCACGTATACTTAAATTAAAACATCCAGAAGAAGAGGGAATTGCTGCATGTGCAGTCAATTGGTCTGCCTATGATATTTGTGAAGGTAAAGAATATTTTAAATTAAAAATATTATAGCACATGTATGTTATTTAATTATTTTTGTACTCAAGCAAATTCATACTCAATTTTTTAAATTATAGCTTGGGCTGAGAAAAGAGGATTCTTAACTTCAAGAGCAGCTCGTCTTGATACATACAGGGCTGCCAATAATTTATTGCGTATGGCTTTAGATGGTCGTACTCTTTGCCTTGCATTTTATCCACCTAATTATTGCCAACAAAAATGTAAGTAATATTACTTATTGCATATATCACCTTCTATATGTATTTGTATATTGCAATAGCTAAACAGATGATTATAAATATCACTATTTATAATCATCTGACAGTGATATTTATAATTCATTTATGTTTCATGTCTACAGTGCCATTATATAATTCTTAAATATATATATATATATTTAAAAATTTAACATTTACTTTGCTTAGGTAATTTTACCTAAGCATCCATCTTGAATGGAATTATATACTGTAATTAAGATATTTCTAATGTTCCTTGTTATTTAAAGCAATTCGTTTTTTTTTTTACTGATTTATTTGGAATCTTGGATTTTCAGTAACATGTTTTATACTTGACTGAAGTTAATAATGGATAGGAACAATTGATGACAGTTTTCCAGGGACTAGCTAGCCCATAAACCACTGTTAAACTTTGAATTTTTATTTAATCCTTAATACAAATGTATTTCAATTTGTCAGACCTCTTCTGTGTATTTTATAGAAATGTCGTTATGACTAATTGTTATAAAAGAAAATTATATAATGTTTACTGTTTAAAAAAATAAGCACATTATTTACAGTATTCATGTATACTGTTAATAGTTATATTCAGATTGTAATTATAAAACTTTATAATAGATAAATTTACTAATTGAAATAAACTTCTATTGGATATTTACTTTAAAATATAGAAAATATATTTATAATTATTAAATGTATATTTTTAATTTTAATAACTTAATTAATATAATACATTTTAAAAACAGCTACTTGGCTCATCCATTCTGACATTGGAAAAATTATGAAAATTCAAGGTGAGAAGAAACTAGAATCAACATTAGATGATCCAGGAAATGTCGATGGGGAAACAGATTATAGTAGCAGTGATGAAGATAAAGTGGCTCCTTCGATGGAAGAAAAGTGTGGCAGTGGCAATTCTGAGGAAAAGTTAAAAAATCGTTTTGCATTGCTTTTATCTTAAACAATAGTCATCCAATTTTAAATTCTTCCATAAATCATTTAAAATTAAAAAGTGAACAGTATGTTCAGGTTTTAAAAAAATCTCTCTGGTTGTTTTAATTTTTGTTATATATGTTAAAATATATATAATACTATAATTGGATTTTGCTCAGAAAACCCCGCACAATTTCTCAGTAATCATCAGGGTTTATTGTAATTTATTGACTAAAAATAAATGAATTATTTATTTTAGAAATAGAGAATGTAATCTGATAATATGAAGCTAATTCGTGTTTTAAATATATATTTTTTTATCACACAGTTTAATGGAAAGTTGTTATATTAGCTTTTTAAGAGTGAATATACAGTATGTATAATATATTACATCTTTTTATTATATTGGATAGTATTAGAGACAGTCAGATTGTCTTATTGACATCTTTTTAATTTGCTATACGGTGAGATCGATGATACTAATACAATAGAAATCGGGAAAAATATTTCAGGAATCTAAGGTATAAAATCAAAACTTGCCAAGCAAGAAAGAATTAAGCATTAATTCCAAAGGCACTTCCATCTATATATGAGTGCAATTGCATCTAACATAAGTTCAATGTTTATAGATTCTAATTGGCATTTAACAAAAATTTCTGTCATAAATGCTTATTGGAAACATAAACATTTTTTTTCTCAAGTTAGTAGCAATAGCTGTAAGAGAATTATTTTTAAAGTGGATTCAAAAGTGAGCATTTAATACTAAGCATTATTATTATTATTCATGCCAAATAATAATAATTTATATTTTAATGTAAATTGTAAGTTTTTACATAAAAATGTTATTTATAACCATTAAAATGTGTTTTTAATCGTTTGAAATTGTATAGACGTTAATTAATAAATGAAAAGAAGGAATGAAAAATATTTAAATTTCTTTACAAATAATGATGAATTTTGGATTTCAAATTATTATGACAATTTTTTCTGAATTTTTAAAAAATTAAATTCGTAAACTTTGTTGATTGTAAGTCCAGTTTGATTCTTATGAATTATGTTTATATATGTGGGAAGTTTTTCTACTAACCAACACAACAAAACTTAAACAAAATTCTTTTTTCACTGCTTACAACTTTTGCTAAGTCTAACTACAACTTCATCACAGCCCTTTACAACATACTCTGACTTCATGCCCAAACTTGAGATCTCCCTTCAACTTCATCCCTGCACTCCACACTCCAAACCCTTCTCTCACCTTTGACTCCAAACTTAACATATTTTCTTCTCAAATATCCCCAGCCATCCATTTGGGCTATCTTCTTGAATCACATATATTAGGATATATATTAATATATATATCCTAATATATACATATTATAATTATACATATACAGATATGTAATTTATACTTTTTTAAAAGACACTTATGTAAAAATATACATAAACACTTTATATAAAGTTTCAAGAGGAACAAAAATTTAAATTACTATAATTATTTGTTTTCAAGTTCTGTTGAATTATGAAATACATCTCAATGTGGATTCTGTATGCTTGAAGTTTTTTTAAAATGTTAAAATATTTTCTGTAAATTCTTAAATTTTAAAACTGACTGATTTATTATTATTCACCAAATAGATCACTGGTATTATTGTTTTGCTATTGGTATAATTTGATTTAATTTTTGAAAATGCTCAAATATTTCTAATTAATAATAGATAGAAACTATCCAAAATTATCAGATTTATTGAATAAAATCATTAAAATTTACAAATAGCATAACTGATGACAAAAACATCATAAATAGGTAAAGATTTCAAGTGATAATATAATAATAAAGTTTCTCTAATAATCTCTACCTACCACATGGGCACCAATAGACCATTTATGACTTTGACCAAATTTGCAATAGAGATAGGTGGCTAATTAATGAGAAGTGGTTTATGTATGCTATTTGGAAAAAAGTGATTGAACATCCTTATCTGTAGCGATATGGAGCATTTATACAAATTATATATTCTTCCTACTTAATAAATACCATGCATACAATGGTAAATATGGAAATCTGTATGCTTTGTTATGATCAATTGTTGGAGTTTCAAAAGGGTGTGATTGTGGGGTGTCTCACATTGCAAGCAAGCTACAACATGCAAAATTCACTGTGGCCTTGTATGATGTAGAAAGATGGATAAGTCCAGCATAAACCAGGGTCAGGTAGATTGATGTTAATAATGGACAGAGATCATAGAGCTCTGAAAGGATACAGGATGAAAAGCTTTGTAACTTCAGCTTTCAGCAGTTTACAGGAGCATCTGTCTCATCTAGGATGTTACAAAAGAAGACCCGTGCATTTGATTATTATCATCAGCCATTGATTACTAAATCAAATCACACAGGTTGGTTGGCATAGGCAAAGGAGCATCACAACTGGACCATGTAACACTGGAAGCATGTGCTGGATCGACAACTTGAGATTCACTGTACAGATCAGATGAGTGTGTTGTTCCAACAATGAAATTTGGTGATTAGGCTGTTTTTGTTGGGAAGGTGTGGGATCCCCTCATTGTGGTTCTTGGCATCTAAATGTTGCCTCTTATTGTGAGATACTGGACAATTGGGTGCTCCTTAAACTGTGGATTTGAGAATGAGTATTATCTATTTCAGGATGACAATGTCCCATGCTATATTGTTATCTCTGTGCTTATCTGTGCTATGCAGTGGCCTTATCTGAGCTTCTTTGGGGCATCATACAGTGTTGCATCTGGGACAGACTGGACCAGTCAAACATCACAGAATTGACTGCTGTTATGAAGGAGGAATGGCAGAATATACTACTGGCAACACTTCATAATCTTGTGGACAGACAGACAGACAGACAAAATAAACTTTATTATGCCCGACACCGCTAGGCACAGTCGGGATGAATATATACAGTGTGTACATAGAGGTGACATGCCGAGCAGTAAAACCGACAGTGAGCGTAAAAGAAAAGAAATCAAAATACACGTAGATATAAAATCCTGATGTCAGGAGTCATGCGGTAAATAAAAGTGAGGAAAAACGTTTATCAATGTATTAATGTTCTGTTAAAGTAAAGCTTGACCATCCTTTGAAAAAGGGAAAAGTACTTTTTACTCGACACTAAAACTTCCAGCTTACACGGCCAATTGAGATTATCTTCTTCCACGTAAAGTTTGAGCTCGTTCCTTATGTCCTCCAGCAGTGGGCAAGACAAAAGATAATGCCTTACTCCATCACGCACATCGCAGTTTGGACAGCAGTCAGTGTCGCTGTGTAGAAACCGATGTAAGTATACATTGAATTTACCATGTTCTGAGAGCAGCTGTGACATCTGGTGTTGAGGGTGGACCCATTTCAAGCTGAGGCGTCTTGCTACGTCTGGGAAGAACTGCCGGGAAATGTGCTGCTCTGGGATACGCTCCCATTCTTGTTGCCACACTACAATTGTATGCTGCCAAAGGAGCTGCTTTAACCTGGAGACCGGTAAATGGCTGTACTTGTGGAAAGTATGCCCCATTGTGTTACTGTTGTGATAGTATTGAAGGGTGGACATGTTACTAATTGTTGAGGGGACAGTGATAAGTCCATGTGTGTCCAATAACCTTTTTCCAGGTAGTTTATATGAAAAAACTATCCATGTAGATTGAGATTCTGACCAGGACTTAAACCCAGGTCTTCCCAGAGTAATAGGTTGAAATTATGCTTTGTCATCTGGCCACCAAAATTAATATTAAACTTCTATTGAAAATTATACTTTGAATATTGTTTTTAATTGTAAGTATATTTTTTCCATTATTAAAAAAATATTAAGTGTTGAAATAAAATTCCAACACTTACAATATCAGAAAAAATTGAAATAAATTATCTTGGATATAATTATATAGATATTCATTTATCAATGTCATGTATGAAATATAAGAGAAATGTTAGTACAAAGTACCAGTATCATTTTTGTTATAGTTTTTAGCTAGGATTTAATTAGAATATTTTGTAACAGAATTTAATTAAATCTTCTTAGAAACTATTTTGTATGAGTATCATTTTACAGAAGATTGTTGCATTTGAACTTGCTAACAACTAAATCAATAGATGTTAATATCCTCATTAAAGAATAATTTAATGATCACATAAACCTGTACAACTACTTATCTAAGATTTTATTTAACAAGATTATTAAATGTAACAATTTTGTAATCACTATTTGATATTTATAACCATAATATAAACCTAAATTAACAGTCATTAAGGAAAATAATTCATTTGAATATATGCAAATAACATATTTAAAAGTTAAATGAACAACAAGAACATGTAAGGAGGATAGCAATGATTGATTTAATCATGATATTACTATAATTGCTATGCTTAGCTATTTTTGCTAATGTTATAAATTATCTACCCTTGAAAGAGCATTATGTTAGACGATAAAGATGTGGATATGGATGATATATTTATAATGGATATGGTTAAAATAAATTTCTATCAACTATATCATCAATTTTTTTAGTTAATATATATATATATATATATATATATATATATATATACACTAAGTAATTCATACTGTAAAGGTACTTAATTAATAAACTACAAAAATTTATAAGCATTGATGCATAAAATAAATTATGTATTTTTCTGTAAGTTGCTATGCATTTTTCTATTAATGATATTTTTTTTGTCCATCAAATAAAATGAAAGATTCAAGACAAAAAAAAACTCAATTTTAGCTTCTGTGACTTGTTTGTCAAGGTAATTAGTTATGAATAGTTGTAATATCTGGTAAAACAGTTACAAAAACTTGTAATTTAGAGACATTTCTTGAAGTTTCCACTCCTTAACATTTAAGTAATTTATAAATCTTTTACAAATAAGGAAAACTGAAGATGATAGAATAATTTTTAAGCAATTTGATTGTGTTATATGCCTTTAATTGTGCTGATAATTATGTATATTCATGGACTGAGATGACAGATCCTACTCTATTTACAAATGTGGAATCTTGCTCTTGGAAAATCATAAAAATGTATGAATAAAATAAGTAAAAACAGATTTATCATCATTTATCAAAATAAAAGTATAAATTAGCTTTTATCACATTTTTACATAAAATATTAAATTTTGAGACCCTTCTACATGTGATATCAATCCAAAATGGTCTTGCTGGGCTTCTCCTATTTGGTCTTTTGTATATAAATTTTAAATATATTCAACATCATGTAATATATATATATATTTATAGTGGAAGATTGAATTATATATTTTGATTATACTGAAGATAAATCTTTATAATAAACTGATATTATTTATACTGTAATTAAAAAAATAAAAACAAATTATTGTTTATTTAAAATATTTTCTTGTAATGTATATTAATTTATAAAATTAAGTATGAAAAAAAAATTTTAAATTAAATATTTGTCTGGAAGGATTATTAAAATATATTAAAACTTAAATAAATATTTTCCATATTGTTATAAGCTTAAATTAATTGT
>NW_019384395.1:461115-556797 GCF_000671375.1 Centruroides sculpturatus
GAATACACGCCACTTTGAATAATTAAAATTTCAATAGCATTTTACTCAATAAATAAGGAGAGAAAATTAGATAGATAAATATCACCATTTATTTTCTATTAATTTCCTTATTATTTTTAATGGAAATAATTTGGTTTTTATATTCTAAATTTATAATTAATAATTAATCTATATAAATTATATCCAGAGGAAAATAACTGGAGAACATTTTGCCCTATTTTAAGTGTTAAAGTAGGTCTGCCATACATTAAAATAAATTTTGTTTTTCTTTCTTTTTTAAATCTTCCGTATGTCCTAGATTGTTTAATTTAGTAATGTAATTTAATTAACGATAATACTTTGAATTTTTTTTATTATGTTTATAGCAAATTTTAATATTTTAACAAAATTCATACATATTTAGTGACGGTTTTAGGCGAAAGATGGTGCCACTTATATACAAAATTTGTTGTACTGTATATAATTTAAAATTTTAAAGAAATATTTAAATATATTAATAAAAGTTTTTGAATTTATTTTACATCAAATTTAAATACATTTTAAATTTTTTAATAATTGAGCGTTTATTATGATTTAAACAGAATTATTAATACTAAATTTTTATAATATAAAACTATTATCTGAATAAAGGTTTTTAGTTATTCATTAATTTTATATTTATTACCGAATAAATATTTTAAAATGAATAACTTCAAACACGTTTCGATCGTTTCAAAAAATAAATAAATAAATAAAATATCGATCTGACGTCAGAGAGACGTAAAAGCGGCAATGACGTCACGAAATATTATTGCCCCTGGCGTGGAGGAAGCGAACTATATCAGTCAAGTAGTTCTTCCGTACAGAAAAGCATGGGAAGCGTTTAGGGAGAAAAATATTCGAAAAAAAATCGATCAAAACTTAACAGATTTGTGTCGGTATGTCGAAAAAAAGATGCGAATATCCTTGTAGAGTAGAAGGATGGTTAAATATATGCGGTAAGTACACTTTTTAAACGTTTGTGTAGAAGCAGTTCAATCACCCTGCATGTGGGCTAACGCGGTGGGTCTTCACTTCCTCTTTTAGTACCTTCATATCTTCAATCTACTATATTTATACTTTACATACTAATTATAAGTCGGCATTTTTAAGGATCCACTCGAATATATTATTACACCTCATTCTCCAGTTTTTTTTACATTTTCAATCTTTTTTAAGGTCATCTACTTGGCTCATCCATTCTGACATTGGAAAAATTATGAAAATTCAAGGTGAGAAGAAACTAGAATCAACATTAGATGATCCAGGAAATGTCGATGGGGAAACAGATTATAGTAGCAGTGATGAAGATAAAGTGGCTCCTTCGATGGAAGAAAAGTGTGGCAGTGGCAATTCTGAGGAAAAGTTAAAAAATCGTTTTGCATTGCTTTTATCTTAAACAATAGTCATCCAATTTTAAATTCTTCCATAAATCATTTAAAATTAAAAAGTGAACAGTATGTTCAGGTTTTAAAAAAATCTCTCTGGTTGTTTTAATTTTTGTTATATATGTTAAAATATATATAATACTATAATTGGATTTTGCTCAGAAAACCCCGCACAATTTCTCAGTAATCATCAGGGTTTATTGTAATTTATTGACTAAAAATAAATGAATTATTTATTTTAGAAATAGAGAATGTAATCTGATAATATGAAGCTAATTCGTGTTTTAAATATATATTTTTTTATCACACAGTTTAATGGAAAGTTGTTATATTAGCTTTTTAAGAGTGAATATACAGTATGTATAATATATTACATCTTTTTATTATATTGGATAGTATTAGAGACAGTCAGATTGTCTTATTGACATCTTTTTAATTTGCTATACGGTGAGATCGATGATACTAATACAATAGAAATCGGGAAAAATATTTCAGGAATCTAAGGTATAAAATCAAAACTTGCCAAGCAAGAAAGAATTAAGCATTAATTCCAAAGGCACTTCCATCTATATATGAGTGCAATTGCATCTANATCATCTTAAGTAAATCATAAAAAATTAGAGTTAATTCTTGCTATTCATCACTTTTCTAAACTCGAAGAATAAAAATTCTACCTCGTTCTTATATCATGAGCATCTCATAATGTGATAAGAAGACAGGCGACTCTTCCCAATGGATAATGATAATGGATAATGCTTCCAGATAATATTTTATACACCGAAAAGGAAAAATTGTGAGTTATGAGGTTTTCTAGATGCTCCTCTTTAAACAATCTCATGCATTTTAAAATGGTCGAATAGAAGAAAAAAAAGAGGTTGTGGATAATCAATTAAATTCACGCCCATCCTATTTCATTATCATAGATTATATTGGATTTTAAATAGTTTTGGCATGTCTTTTATGAGATTTTTACTATCTTGTGCCTTATAAATCTGTAGATATTCATTATTTCTGTAGAAAAATAAAGATTTATCATCTTGATAATTAATAGGATTTCTCGTTTTTCTGGATTTTATAAGAAAAATTATTTTGTTTGATTATCTCCAATTGAACTTTATTCATTTTTTAAGCACATTATTATATTGCTCCAGACCGCGTATGATAATGTGTAGGCTACATAATACACATTACACGAATTATGTAATATTGGCACATGATGCAGATTATGTATAATTCACATATTAATAACAAATTATTATCTGGAAAGTACAAATGTATCGATTATCTGTATATTAAAAGTGTGTACATGCTAGATCAGAACCCCACTTTACGATCGCTCCCTTTACAATCCCCCTTTCTTACGACTGATATGGAATTTCCTGTAATTATAATTTTATATTTCCATTTCGATGTAGTTTTATACGATTCAAAATTTATTCCCAAAAGTAGAATTTCAATTTATGATATAAACTATGAAAAATTTGAGTTTGATTTACGACGTTTTTTATGATAAAATTAGGTCGTAAATGCGGGGCTCTACTATATAAAAAATATTTAAAAATCTTCAAAATTTAATTTCCATTTAAAGCTGCGATTTTCAAATATTAATCCGATTTATATATTTATTAAGGATTTCTGTAGACGCGATCGTTGTGTTGCATTTAGAATATTTGTTTTGGAAAATAAATGATCCGTTATCAATATTCCAGAGAATAAATTAATTTGATATTACTCATACTGGAACATACGTTTTTGTTTTTCATTCCTAGATTTGAAGATTTTCTCTAGAAATAGTTGATGTATTCTCTAGAATGTAGAGAACAAATTTTAGAATCTCTTTTGGAGTAATATTCTAAATTTATTCTAGAACAAATTAATTACAAAATATTATTTCAAGAATATTCTGCAATGAGCTTATTTTATATTTTATTATTATTATAGAATAAAAGAATTTTAATAAATTCATCATAGAACATTTTTCGAAGAATACTCTAGAACAATCTGTAGAATAACTGCTTATTTTAGAATAAATAGTTTTAATTTGTAACGCTCGGATAATCACTATTAAAACATTCTTCTAGGATTATTATTATTAGCCTATTATTATTATTATATCTAAAGTTAGATAAAGTAAAAAATGAATATTACTGTTTGTAGACGTGTATAAAATATTTATACGTGTAAACCTGTATAGATCTTTAGGCCAGTTTAACGAAGATAGGCACCAAAAAAATTTTAATTATATGTTTTTATATGAAGCTGTAGATAAATCGTTACGGGGAATCTTCGATTTAAATAATCTGGAAGATAATCTGCTCTACTTTATATTGATCGCTCTGTACAAAGGCTAGTTTTTCTAGATTATTAGGTTCCATTTTATAAAAATTATATTAAGCCAAGATATTTTGATTATTCGATTCGTCTACTCGAAGATGAATCCGGATAAGCGAGACAAGTAAGAGAAGGATAGTCACGGGGTTACGAAGTTTTATATAGTCACGCGACTAATAAGAATAACAGTCACGTGATCTGAATAGATTTCGGAAGTCGTGTGATCAGAATAGCTTTATTAGGAGTTTCCGGAATTGCGCGGTAAAGGTGAAACATGTAGAGGTTATAGTCATCGCTTTGGCACGAACACTTCGAGGTCGGTTCTTTGGGAAGTCTCTCGACGCTCACGTGACCAATCTTTTCCATCATCATTGTAACTTGCACACCTCTGCTGTAGCACTTCTTGAGCTTGTTTTCTTGCAGTCGCGTCACGTCGAGGTGCGATTTAAATCATTGATAAGTGGGGGAACTTGTGGACTCTACGTGTTCTCTGCTCCTATAGTAACAAAGATGATTCTTTCTGATATAATCGTCTTTTTGATTATTTTATATTCTAGTATGGTAATAACAGAGATTTTTGTACCTCTTCAAAGAACCGATTGTTTTGTAGGTTGTTTAAATATTTATGATTTAGCGAGTATAACACACGCTTCTGTTTGGATTTTATCGAGTTTTTTTCCTCCCCTGTTCTCTACTATAATATTACGTAAAATTTGTTCTTATTACTATCAACACCAATTCGTGTCTATATTTGTATACGAAAAACTCGTTTTCTGTTGTATTAACAGTGTGGCACTTGTCTCCAGTTGTATCATAAAATGTTGCAGAGTAACGTGTAAAGATGCTATTAGGTGTTGAAAAAATGAATCTACTACACGTTTTGCAGGGGGTACACGTGCTGTTAGGCGAAGAAAAATATATTTGCTATTATTAGGTGACGAAACACATACTGTAGGTCCAACATCTTTCTCGTCAATATATTATTATAACAAGATAGAATTATGGTAATATTAAACGTTCAGAAATTCCGTTAAATGTACTAATGAGTCACGTGACGGTGCTATTTTATGAGAGAAACGCTTTACATTCCTTCAATTAATCATCATTTAAAGTTGCCGTTGACATAACGTTGCCCCTGAATAAGTAGGAGCAGCAGCAGCAGCAGCAGCTCGTAATAAAAGATCGCAAAGTGATTTGGATCGATTTTTACAGCAAATTTTATTTTCCTCTCCCGCATAAACCGTTTTCTGACAGCTTTATTAGTTAAATTAATCTACGAAGCTCTACGTAACAATGTTATAAAAAAATTTGATTGATAACATTCATGATACTTCACTAATTAATTTAGAAATGTGTATTATATATACTCTTCGAGTCGATGAATATTTTATTAAAATCCAGAAAAACAGTTTTAATCATAAATATATTAAAATTTATATAAAACCTTTAAATTACATCTTTTTAAATCGTCATTAATACATTTTAAGCTAAACACACACACATATTGTACGGTTGGATAATGAAGAATGAGATGATTGAACTAGATAAACAAGAACTACGTTATTTCTCATTATTAAAATGTCAAAGTGTACAGATTATGACAAGTTATCTCTTTTGGAACGATAACAAAATGTTTATTGGATTAAAAGACACGATGAATATCAACAATTCTTTATTTGAAAGGCACGTTATAAATTACAACTTCCTAACCGGTAAGTCGCGAGCCCCTGTTAATTTCCCGCTTGTTTCGTCAATCCAAAAGTGAATAAATGAATAAAAATTGTCAGGAACGTTTCTAGAAACAGTTTTCAAGGAGATAAATGTGATCGAAAATGTGAATAGATCGATAAAGATGAATATTATTATTATTATTATTCTTTCGAGTGCACGTAATTATCGATTCGGATGCAATATAGTGTATTAGCTGTGATATAAGAGGACAAAGAGTTGCATCTTTTTTACTCCAGTGTTGCTTAACAATGATCGTTTAGTGTGTAGATGAGTACAGTAATTATCAAGTTAACATTTTCGGATGAGAAAACATCTTTATTCGATTCACATGGGGACAAGGATTGTTAACTATCGTACCATACAAGCTGGTATCTGTAGCGCATAATGTCACAAAGCCATTCATGATGATGGTTTATATATGGTAATCCGATTCATTATACTATATTAACTCTACAATGTATTATCTTCGCTCGAATATCAGTAACTCATAAACGTGTAACGACATTTTCGAGTAACTCGAGCTTCGTTATCGTTCGAAAACTTGCAGAACAACTCTGAAACTTGTGTTGTTAAAGCTCATTGAAACGTGGTCCAGTTAGTAAGCCGCTATGTAGATGTAAAAGTACTATTCGTCTATGCGAGATGTTGTGTGTGACATTAAAAATACATTGTCATAAAATATTAACATAGTAACATAATATGCTAGATTATGTTACATTGAAAGCATGCCGCAATATGTTGGTTTAGTAATGATATACAAGTGATATCTCATTGAAAATGTATGAGAATCTGTCACTAGATTGCAAATTTAATGTCATTATTAACCATAATTTTAATATTATTTTAGGAAATTGTCACGAAATCAGATTTTCTTCTATAGTTTTCGTGATTTTAGCGTGTTTTTGCATGTCTTTACATGCCTTTTACAGATTATTTTTTTAAATGTAAAGTCACGAAAAACGCGTATCATTTAATGGTTTGTTGTCATTATTGAGTAATATTTTGTTTAAGTTTTAATTTACTATCATGATTTTATAGTACAGTACAGGTATACCGTGCTTATTATACTGTAAAATATTGTATAGTCTATTATATAGTCATACTGTATTATAAAATAATTCCACATAACTTGGGAAGTTAAACAAACAAAGACTTTGTTGTTAAATATAAACTACATAAAACTATTATAATTGTTATTGTAACAGCAATTTTTAATTGCTATATTAGAAACGATTTAATTGTTTCGCCTAAGATAATAAAATATAACGGTACTACTACTGTACAACTACTACGGTAATAAATTATATTGGTTTTTTTTATTTTAATCACGTGGCCGGAAGAGTGACCGTTTTGATAGTCCGTTAACTATAGACGATTAAAATAATTATCTCAACATGGACTTACGAAATGGTCTAATAAACAGCTGGACCATTCGATTACTAAAACAGTATGGACTCCTAATATTATATGGATTACTAAAATAGATTCTGTACTTCATTATGGAGTAGTGTAATGAATTTCTATTTATAATTGGAGCCTTTGAGTTAATAAAACATATACATCAGACCAGCATTGCTAATCCGGCCATTCTTTGCACAGAGGGATGCTAGATTAGCGAACATGCCGCATTACTGAGAGTGTATAGGCCTAAAGCCATGTACCGAAGACCGACAGGTCACGGCTTTAGGTTCTGTTGGAACTGTACTGATTTTATTGTAAAATTATGTACAGTATATTGATAGGGTATCTGTAAATTTGAATTTTTATTAAATTAATGTTACAGCTTGTATGTAAGACAAGCATATTATAATGGGAGTATGCCGGATTATCAAGAGTGTACTTTCTCTTGATTGATTAATGGAATGTGGTAGTAAAATAGGTATCTCGATAGGGACTTCAGAAACGAGTGCTTTGATATAAATTATTAAAATGTTTCCAGTAGGAACTACTGAAGAGGAATAAATATTTCTTTGTATTAGTTCAGAAGGTAGTTTTATATGAACTATTGAAGCAGATACTCTGATATGGAGTATTAAAACAAATAACTTATATAGAATTATTCAGGCTAATACTCCACAATGGATTATTTAAACGAAAGCTTTAGGCTATCTATTTTAGTAGTCCTTACCATTATGTGCTACTAGATATATCTTTTTCAATATTCTACATCGAGATAAGCGTGGACTGTTGAAACGAATACGCAGACGTGGACTATTAAAACAGAAGCTTCAATCAAAACTACGGCAACTGAAATACCCCAAATTGTTCATCTGTGTAGAAATTTATTTTACTAGAGAATAGAGTTAACCTACTACAGTAGTGATATGACTCGTTACACAATTGGACTTTTCGCTTTATTAATTAAAATCAAATACTCCGAGATGTAATAGAAAAAACAAACTACTCAAATGGATTCTTAGGATAATAGAGCGATTTGGCTATTGCAAATGCTTGAAAAATTTGTATCCGAATTTTAGATGTATTATTTGCGTGAAGAGGAGGTAACAGGATATTGTCAAGGACAGAGATAGTCACTTACCTGAGAGAAAGAGAGAACTATATACATCAGTGAATATGAGAGATGATTTCATTTCGTTTCATTTCAAGCGTGGAATTCTCAAAACTTTTTTAAAATTGTTGTTTCGATTGAAAAAATGCGATAAAATCTATTCGCGATAAGCAATTTCATACAATTATTCATTAGTTTTGAGAACTGAGTTAACATACGAAGAGATAAACGTTAGAATTAAGTTATATTAATAGTAATATTATTTTTTTCTTGTTGTTTCTGTATCATTAATCATTTATTTGGTTATTTTTTCAGATTGTGACGTGATGATATTTTAATCATCTTTTAAGCTCTTTCCTGTTTTAGGTTACAAAAATGAGTCCCATGGCGCAATTATGTACTTCAACAAGTCGCCATCTTGATTTTTTATCGCGTGATCGTGATGCGTGATTCCATCTCTAAATCCCGCGAGAAAAAGGCGAGATCTCTCGCTATCACGTGATAGCGCCTACCACATTGTATAATGTGGCTGCATGCTCCCGAGCTTCTTCCTCCTCCCTTTCCCTTCCCTCGAGTGAAATCGATGAATCACGTCCTGTGACGTCACACTCAGTTACCCTTCCGTGTAATTGCCTACATTAATAACGTCGTATCAAAGTTTATCGATCAGAGTCTCCTTTTCTATTGTCTGTTTTAATCTTCTGCTCGTCATTCCGACGTTCAAAATGGCGTATGGTTTTCTCGAAGGATTCGGGTTAGGTTCGATTGTGTAATTAAATTTTAAATGCGTTTCGGATAACAGAAACTAAAATCAACTTTTATTATTATTAAACTTTATTGAGCTTATAAAAACAATGTAATTTTTGTTGGAAAGCATCATGCAACTATTTTTAATGTTAGCAATTACAAACTGTTCAGATGAAAGGTCCTTTAGCACACTGAAGCATGTAAAAAGTATTTATATACAACATTAAAGCCAGAGNAAATGTGCTGCTCTGGGATACGCTCCCATTCTTGTTGCCACACTACAATTGTATGCTGCCAAAGGAGCTGCTTTAACCTGGAGACCGGTAAATGGCTGTACTTGTGGAAAGTATGCCCCATTGTGTTACTGTTGTGATAGTATTGAAGGGTGGACATGTTACTAATTGTTGAGGGGACAGTGATAAGTCCATGTGTGTCCAATAACCTTTTTCCAGGTAGTTTATATGAAAAAACTATCCATGTAGATTGAGATTCTGACCAGGACTTAAACCCAGGTCTTCCCAGAGTAATAGGTTGAAATTATGCTTTGTCATCTGGCCACCAAAATTAATATTAAACTTCTATTGAAAATTATACTTTGAATATTGTTTTTAATTGTAAGTATATTTTTTCCATTATTAAAAAAATATTAAGTGTTGAAATAAAATTCCAACACTTACAATATCAGAAAAAATTGAAATAAATTATCTTGGATATAATTATATAGATATTCATTTATCAATGTCATGTATGAAATATAAGAGAAATGTTAGTACAAAGTACCAGTATCATTTTTGTTATAGTTTTTAGCTAGGATTTAATTAGAATATTTTGTAACAGAATTTAATTAAATCTTCTTAGAAACTATTTTGTATGAGTATCATTTTACAGAAGATTGTTGCATTTGAACTTGCTAACAACTAAATCAATAGATGTTAATATCCTCATTAAAGAATAATTTAATGATCACATAAACCTGTACAACTACTTATCTAAGATTTTATTTAACAAGATTATTAAATGTAACAATTTTGTAATCACTATTTGATATTTATAACCATAATATAAACCTAAATTAACAGTCATTAAGGAAAATAATTCATTTGAATATATGCAAATAACATATTTAAAAGTTAAATGAACAACAAGAACATGTAAGGAGGATAGCAATGATTGATTTAATCATGATATTACTATAATTGCTATGCTTAGCTATTTTTGCTAATGTTATAAATTATCTACCCTTGAAAGAGCATTATGTTAGACGATAAAGATGTGGATATGGATGATATATTTATAATGGATATGGTTAAAATAAATTTCTATCAACTATATCATCAATTTTTTTAGTTAATATATATATATATATATATATATATTCAGNTTGGACTTTTCGCTTTATTAATTAAAATCAAATACTCCGAGATGTAATAGAAAAAACAAACTACTCAAATGGATTCTTAGGATAATAGAGCGATTTGGCTATTGCAAATGCTTGAAAAATTTGTATCCGAATTTTAGATGTATTATTTGCGTGAAGAGGAGGTAACAGGATATTGTCAAGGACAGAGATAGTCACTTACCTGAGAGAAAGAGAGAACTATATACATCAGTGAATATGAGAGATGATTTCATTTCGTTTCATTTCAAGCGTGGAATTCTCAAAACTTTTTTAAAATTGTTGTTTCGATTGAAAAAATGCGATAAAATCTATTCGCGATAAGCAATTTCATACAATTATTCATTAGTTTTGAGAACTGAGTTAACATACGAAGAGATAAACGTTAGAATTAAGTTATATTAATAGTAATATTATTTTTTTCTTGTTGTTTCTGTATCATTAATCATTTATTTGGTTATTTTTTCAGATTGTGACGTGATGATATTTTAATCATCTTTTAAGCTCTTTCCTGTTTTAGGTTACAAAAATGAGTCCCATGGCGCAATTATGTACTTCAACAAGTCGCCATCTTGATTTTTTATCGCGTGATCGTGATGCGTGATTCCATCTCTAAATCCCGCGAGAAAAAGGCGAGATCTCTCGCTATCACGTGATAGCGCCTACCACATTGTATAATGTGGCTGCATGCTCCCGAGCTTCTTCCTCCTCCCTTTCCCTTCCCTCGAGTGAAATCGATGAATCACGTCCTGTGACGTCACACTCAGTTACCCTTCCGTGTAATTGCCTACATTAATAACGTCGTATCAAAGTTTATCGATCAGAGTCTCCTTTTCTATTGTCTGTTTTAATCTTCTGCTCGTCATTCCGACGTTCAAAATGGCGTATGGTTTTCTCGAAGGATTCGGGTTAGGTTCGATTGTGTAATTAAATTTTAAATGCGTTTCGGATAACAGAAACTAAAATCAACTTTTATTATTATTAAACTTTATAAGGTAATTTAAATTTATAAAAGCACTTTTATAAATTTAAATTAAAAAAAAAGACTATTCGTTGGCTTAGTGATGACGTCATACTATTCAGAGTTTAAAAACAATCTGAATAAATAAGTTTTATGAATTATTAGTAGTATAATTTCAATTAAAATAATAATATAAATAACTATTTTCATTTATTTTAAAGCTGAATTACGTAATCGTTTGCACAGAATAAATTTTTCGATTTACTTTTTTTTATACTCACTTCGTTCTTTTCGCAACGTTCGATTTCGCACGAGATCGGTGACGTGACGTTGCTATGGTTACGCGAAATTGAACATTTAGCGTCACGTGACTAAGTAAACAATGAGATGAACATAATTTCGATAATCACGTGGAATTCCTCGTATCGAAAATTGATCGATTGTTATAGGTGACTTTTAAAGAATTTATATATTGTTCTTTTAATAAGGTTTTTTATTTAATATAAAAAAAGATTCGCCAATTATTTAATGTAATTCTTAAACAAAATTATTACATTTAATTACCATCATTAAGTAGTCTTTTCTACATAATTTAATACCATTTTAAAAATCTTTTAACCAATTTAATTGTCAAAAAATCACTGATTTTGATTGACGCTCCGTGTCACGTGACAGGATTTAAATTTCGTAATGACATAGTTCCTATTTTAAGGAGAATATAAAATATCAAACTTTTGTCATCCCTGCCCGACTTATGACAGTATTGTCCGCATAAATTGTGACAGTCGGGCGTGTCTACCTGTCTGTAAGTAGGTCAAGGAGTAATGTACCATTGGAGCTACAACCGGGACGTAGAAAATGTGAGTGTAGACGAGTTAACTGAATCAGAAACATCATCTTTAGATTCTAATTTAGATAAAAAGGACATGAAAAAGTAAAAAAAAAATACTCCCTCTTCATGAACTAAATTGAATTTTAAAATACGAAACACACCTCTTAAAAAATACAATAAAATAATTTTAAATAAAAATACAAAATATTTTTTTCATAATTGAAGTTGTTTTAGAACACGTTAAAAGGTTTATTTTACACAAAACTTTTGTACTTTAATGAAATCATCTGACATTGTTTGAGTAAGAAACCAGTTTTCGTGAAAAAATCTGGTAATTGGCGAAGAAAATAATGATTTCTTTCTGATGTCATATCATTGTCATACCACGAAAGAATTCGTGGCAATATCTGAATACTTCAATATAAAAATACAATAATTTATTTTAAAAATATTAATTACGTATAATTTGAAAGATGTACGTCATTTAATCAATTTGAATATTTTTTTAAATTTCGTCATTCGTGAAACTTTTTATTTTAATTACCTCCTGAATAAAAAGAATAATAGTTTGTTTAACTTAGTGATGACGTCATACTATTCAGAGTTTAAAAACAATCTGAATAAATAAGTTTTATGAATTATTAGTAGTATAATTTCAATTAAAATAATAATATAAATAACTATTTTCATTTATTTTAAAGCTGAATTACGTAATCGTTTGCACAGAATAAATTTTTCGATTTACTTTTTTTTATACTCACTTCGTTCTTTTCGCAACGTTCGATTTCGCACGAGATCGGTGACGTGACGTTGCTATGGTTACGCGAAATTGAACATTTAGCGTCACGTGACTAAGTAAACAATGAGATGAACATAATTTCGATAATCACGTGGAATTCCTCGTATCGAAAATTGATCGATTGTTATAGGTGACTTTTAAAGAATTTATATATTGTTCTTTTAATAAGGTTTTTTATTTAATATAAAAAAAGATTCGCCAATTATTTAATGTAATTCTTAAACAAAATTATTACATTTAATTACCATCATTAAGTAGTCTTTTCTACATAATTTAATACCATTTTAAAAATCTTTTAACCAATTTAATTGTCAAAAAATCACTGATTTTGATTGACGCTCCGTGTCACGTGACAGGATTTAAATTTCGTAATGACATAGTTCCTATTTTAAGGAGAATATAAAATATCAAACTTTTGTCATCCCTGCCCGACTTATGACAGTATTGTCCGCATAAATTGTGACAGTCGGGCGTGTCTACCTGTCTGTAAGTAGGTCAAGGAGTAATGTACCATTGGAGCTACAACCGGGACGTAGAAAATGTGAGTGTAGACGAGTTAACTGAATCAGAAACATCATCTTTAGATTCTAATTTAGATAAAAAGGACATGAAAAAGTAAAAAAAAAATACTCCCTCTTCATGAACTAAATTGAATTTTAAAATACGAAACACACCTCTTAAAAAATACAATAAAATAATTTTAAATAAAAATACAAAATATTTTTTTCATAATTGAAGTTGTTTTAGAACACGTTAAAAGGTTTATTTTACACAAAACTTTTGTACTTTAATGAAATCATCTGACATTGTTTGAGTAAGAAACCAGTTTTCGTGAAAAAATCTGGTAATTGGCGAAGAAAATAATGATTTCTTTCTGATGTCATATCATTGTCATACCACGAAAGAATTCGTGGCAATATCTGAATACTTCAATATAAAAATACAATAATTTATTTTAAAAATATTAATTACGTATAATTTGAAAGATGTACGTCATTTAATCAATTTGAATTTTTTTTTAAATTTCGTCATTCGTGAAACTTTTTATTTTAATTACCTCCTGAATAAAAAGAATAATAGTTTGTTTAATCGATAATAATTTATAAGAATTCGAATTTTTATAAGAAATTATTTAAAAGATTAAATAAATTTGAATTGTGAAGTGATATTCAAGTAGAGAAAAACTGGTTTTAGTGCTGTAAATTCGATAATTTATCTTCCTTAATTAAAGAGTGAATATTTTGAATTTTTCAAGAGAATAATTCATTCATTAAGTAACGAATATTTAGGTAGAAAAATAATTGGCTTTTAATACTGTAAATTCTGTAGTTTCTCTTCCTTATTCAGTTTGAAATTTTGAATAAATAAATTTAAATTATCTTTACAAAAAATTAACACTAAAATTGAAAATGTTAAATTAAACCGAACAAAAAGTGCATGAAGTTACTTACTCAATCAAATTGGAGTTTTTCTCCAGAGACAATATGTAATGTTAGTTTAGTGAGTCACCAGTTGGCCCATAATTCCTGACCCAACGGAAACAATGACGTAATTCTCACAGTATGTACTACTAAGCAACCCACCTTATTTATTACTTAAGTGGGAACATTAAAGTGCTTCTCGAATTTTACTAATTGAAGTCTTAATTGTCTAACTCAGGATTTTTAAAATATTAAATTGATGTTGAAAGTCAGTAAATTGATCCTTCGTTCTTCTTTTTTTTCCTTCCTTTATTTCCTATAAAATATTGCCATAACAACTAGTTGCTATGACAACATTGCCCCTGTTGTTATAGTTATTGTGTTGGTGTCGCGATCTACACGTATATGATTTTTTTTTAAGTTATGTGTTGTTTGTTATCGTTTCTTTTTTTCTTTTTCATAATTAAATTTTTGGATACATCTTTGCGAATATTTATTATTAAATAGTTTAAAGTTTTTATGTATTTTTTGCTCGATTGTTTGTCCAATCACAAGTTTTTGCGTAAAAAATCGCTAGAGTTAAAATTTTCAGGTGTTATTGTATGTCAAGATTATCCAAATAATTTTATAACAAATTACATCTCTTTTTGAAAAATGATTTTCAGCAGCTTATATACACACACAAAAAAATCTATTTTTCTAGGAAATTACGAAGCTAGAAAGATGGAATTTATATTCGTTACATCCATGTACTGTACAGTATTTGGATGTCTGGCCGTAAAATCTCTCAAAAACTTATTTTCGTGATTGAAAACAGGATAAAATTCCTCCTAATTAATCGACTGACAAACCAAAGTTTCAATGCTTTTTGATTTAAAATCGTCACACGAAATTGCAACTAAATTCTAAAACATTATAAATTTAAAGCTTTCAACACGCAATTTAACGTGTAAAAAAACAAGATATTTAACATAGTTTTAAATTTATATTCACCTTATAAATTTAAAACTAACATTTCGGCCTTTATCCTGTCTCGTATATTTTGAATTAATTGATAGTTTTTGTTAGATTGTTAAGTTAAAATTGTTTCCTTTGTGAATAATGTCTTCTGGGAATCTCTATCCCTCATTTTATGAGGGGAGAATCACCCAGACAATCTCATCGTGGGAACTATAAGTTGTCAGGTAACCTATACCGAGTGAATCTATGACCGGATGTGACAGAAGGTGAGCAAGCCACTTTCCCAATTCATTTTCGACTCGAACGACACGAATTCTCACTATGGCTGTTAATGTCCTTACACCATTTGGTCGTCTCGTTGATGGAATATAAATAACTCACTTTAATTGATGTTATAATTATGTTTTAATTAGGTTTAAAAAACTTTTTTTTTAAACTACTATAAATGCGTGTATATATAGCGACAAAAAGTGTAAATTATAACAATTGTGTAAGAGTTATTTTTATTTAAATTATAAAGTGTTGTATTATATAATTTTTAAATCTTTAGGCGAATAATTTAAAACATGTTTAAATCTAAATTAATTTTGTCTAAAACAAATTTTACTTTATTTAAAATGACAAAAATATGTAGTTTTAGCAAATGCAAAGAGGTTATTTTCGAATGTATTGATATGTAAATGCATACCTTTTATGTATATGATATTTGTGTAAAGATATATATTAAATGTAGTCTATATTTTTACAAAATTACTATAATTAGGTATACATTAAGGGTATACATTTTCAATATCTTGAGTATAGTGTTGTAAATTATGTTTAATTATAAATAAATGTCTACAGACATATAGGACTTATATATAGGTAGAATTTTACAGCGTAAAATCTAAATTAATGAGATCTAAAAACAGGTTTAATTTATATTTAAATGTATTTATAACGATAAAATGCAAATTTAACAAATACAAAGGAACTATTTTTATACAGATTTAAATTTGTAGACTCTAACTCTTTCAGAAAATGATTTAAAGCACCAGATATTAAATTAATTAAATATAAAAGCAGTTCTTAAATATTTTAAATGATAGAAAAATGTAAATTTAGTGAACATAAGTATCATTTTTATTCATTTTTATAATATAATGTATTGCAAAGTAATTTTTATAAAAATGATTTAAAATAATCAATTTATTTTAATTATTAATACTTTGAAATGCATTTTTGACATATTTGAACAAATAGTTAAGAGTTATACTTCAAAATCTGAATCAAAATGATCTATTGAAGCTTATATGTAGTTACACAATTTGTAAGTACAGTACATGTATTACATATGTAAGTAGAAATGTATGCCTAAAGCCTTATTTTAAAAATCTTTTAACCAATTTAATTGTCAAAAAATCACTGATTTTGATTGACGCTCCGTGTCACGTGACAGGATTTAAATTTCGTAATGACATAGTTCCTATTTTAAGGAGAATATAAAATATCAAACTTTTGTCATCCCTGCCCGACTTATGACAGTATTGTCCGCATAAATTGTGACAGTCGGGCGTGTCTACCTGTCTGTAAGTAGGTCAAGGAGTAATGTACCATTGGAGCTACAACCGGGACGTAGAAAATGTGAGTGTANGAATATTATAAAGGTTAAAGGTGTAATTCGAGTGTTATTTTTTTAAGTATAAAATGAGCAGTTTAATAACACTC
Organism: Centruroides sculpturatus; assembly: GCF_000671375.1. Taxonomy (NCBI): domain Eukaryota; kingdom Metazoa; phylum Arthropoda; class Arachnida; order Scorpiones; family Buthidae; genus Centruroides; species Centruroides sculpturatus. The sequence goes on from NW_019384395.1 coordinate 477,916, forward strand.
ACATCGATCGTATGATGTGAAATATTTGAGTATCGATTACTGTATATTTCTCGTGTGAGAAAAACAAAGTTCACATACATGTAGATGTTTTAGAATGGTTATTATCAGAAGAGAAAGAATAACGAATTCATTATACCCCCGACTTATTACGAAACAGTGTTGCTTTCAAGTAACGTTTTTAGAAGAAATAATAATAGTAAGTGGTAATTAATAAAGAATATGTGGGTTAAATTGTGTTTTTAGATAACTACAATGCGCCTTATTATCGTCAATGATGATGGATGATAAAGTCCCTTTTTTTTGTCTCCTTTATTACGAAGAAAGGATGTTTATGAACAATGCAACGTGAGAAGAAGGTCAGAGACGAAAATACAGACAGGTGGTGGTGTTAGGAGAACAAGCAAAACAACCTGCCCCATTTCCGGGACCTCAAACGTATGACCTCGACATAGTGCTAACACTAGATAATTTTTTTTTCTTTAAAGCATACTCGTGGCACGCTATGCGTGATTTCCTAAATAAACATTGGGCAAATTCACTATTATCCTCCATTCATGGTCACTTTAATAAAATCTATTCACGTAGTGTTCATTGTTGAGGTTTTTTTGTTTTTATGAAGTTACATCTATATACACAGACGTACGCTTTTAAGTTTCATTAATGTCTTACAATAGTTAATACTGGTTTGTTTTGAAAGTATTTTCATTAGTTTCCATTATGAAGTAATGGATTTGTGTTTTTGAAAAATGTTTTTTATTATAATATTTCAGTAAATTTGAGAGTCTTTGTGGAAAATTTCATAAAATTATGATAATGTCAGTTGTTATTTTTTGGAATTTTTTTTTCAAATTTCCTTTTTTACTTTTGAAATCGGTTACTTTCATTACTGTACAGTACTTTCATTAGATTATCTCGAGGTTATATTTCACTTTCGCCAATTCGTTATTTTATAGTCTTAGGAAAGAAATTATTGATCCAAAAATTACCACCAAAATTAATATAGATCATCTCTTCACAATTTTTGGATTTATCAAGATTAATTACTACGATAGATACTGGGTTTTTTAAAGATTTAACTGTAATAAATTAAATCTCGAAGAGTACAAAATTCTGCAAAAACCACCATAAATCCTTAATTATAATTGATATTTAAAATATTGATATAATTGATATTGATATTTAAAATATTGATATAATTGATATTGATATTTAAAATATTGATATTGATATTGATATTTAAAATATTGATAAATAATTGATATTTAATTGTATTGTAGAAAAATACACGAAAAATAGATTTTTCGTGTATTTTTCTACAATACAATTAATTAAGAATTGGGTATAATAAAAGATTTCAGGTTATTGAAGTTTACATTGTTTAATTGTAAAAAAATAGTTATAACTAAAAATTCAAGGTTTTTGGAATTTCAAGATTTAATAGTAATGGAAGTTTCCGATGTTTGGATTTTTAAAAATTTAATTATAATAAAAGATTCCGGAGTTTTATAACATTTTCTTGGTTAAATATCAATTATAATTAAGGATTTGTGGTGGTTTTTGAATTTCCTTTTTTTATAATTTAATCGTAATTAAAGAAACAGGCGATTGCTGTAATCAAGTTATTTTTAAATGTTTTAGTTTAATTTCAACAAAAAGATTTCAGGATTTTTTTATGATTTAATGTAATAAAAGACTTCAGATTTAGAGTTTTCAAGATTTATTTATAATTAAACCTTGAAAAATGTAAAAGTCTGGAATTTTTTTACTATTATAATTAAAGATTCTAGGTTTTTGGACTTTTTCAAGACAATTGTAATAAAAATATTCCAGATTTCTGAATGTTTCAACCTTCGTTACCACGAAAACGTTTACAAAATATGTTCATTTTTGTTACAGATTTAATTTAATTAAATTTTCATGAGAAAACCGAATTAGTTTTTACGTTTTATACTCGATTGTTCATTATTCAATTTAATTCGAATCGATTATATTTATTGGTGTCGCCATAGAAACCCGAATGTCTGGTCATCATGGCGTCTACGAAGTGTGTGTGTGTGTGTGTGTGTGTGTGTGTGGGAAAATAACATGTGATCGTTCGAAATTCGCTAACAGCTTGGAGAAATTGGTTTGTTTTGTTCGCACGTGAGAACATCAAATTCCATATTTACAGTTATGTTAGGCAAACAATTTCCACAAACTCGATATCTTATTGAAGTTTTCGAACTTAAAAAAAAAATTTGTAATCAAAACTGATCTTCGAATGTATTTTTAGTAATTTGTTTGATACGTACGAGTGCATTTCTGCTTCATAATTATGTTACACACGCTTCGGTTCCTTCTAAAAACATTCGCTAGACTTTCATTTAGAGAACTTTCAGAGAAAGTCGATCGACTAGAGGAAAAAATAACCTAAATTTTGTTTGTTTTTTTAAATATTTTGTTTGTTTATTATTTGCATAGCATGACAATGTCTTTGCTAAATTTAGGCCAATATTTGGATTTTTTTTATATGTATATGCATAAAGTTTTTGAACTATATTTTGCTAAAAATATGAATTAATTTAGCAGACTAAATCTCTGATATAGTTTAATATGCATTTTTTATCTTGAAAAACGCACAAAAAATTTATATATTTTTGAATTTATCTTTAAAAATGTGTCACGTGTCAATGGCGTTATTTAATGCTACAGTTGATTCAAATAGACTTTTATTTATTATTCTGTCCTAAGAAATTAAATTATTTCTATTATTTATGTCATAAAATGCAAAAACTGTTTTGACGTTTTAGATTTTTTTTTCGATTTTGAATTTAATGTAAGTCATGAATGTAAATCTGCCTAAATGGATTTTTAATCAGTAAATTAATTTACCAGATTTTAGAAAAATCTGGTAAATTAATTTACTGATAAGACAGACCGACGGACGTTCTTACACTTCAAATAATTTTATTAGCTTTAATTATAATACATTTATTTATTTGTTTGTTAGAATATTATAAAGCAGGTATTCAAGACTATGAATGTCTTATTTTCTCTATTAATATCGTAAAGTTACATTGCAACTTTGAACAAAACAAGTTTATTTTTTTATAAAAATAATTATCTGTTAATAAATTGCAGTCTAAATTATAGATAAATAATTTGTCTGTGTTTTGTAAATATTGATTTTAAAGAGATTGAACTAAGATTATTGAGAGAATAGTGCTAATAATAATTGTTAGTTGTTTTAGGAATATAATGGACAGACTGACAGACGGACCAAGGGAATGCAAAATGTGTCTTTTCGTTTATTTTGGGATGAATTTTTATTGTACAATACATATATATTTTTTCACGTTTATTGATAGTGCAAGTGTTTGTTTCTCACATCCTTTCCATTAACTTCACTAATTTAGTTTTAGAAATCTTGGAGACAGACTGACAGCTGGACAAAAGAATGCAAAATTTCAATTCTACAGATGATTATATACATTCACTTAAATGAATACATATAAAGTAGAGTTGGTGGCACACGTACTTGTTTCTCACACTCCTTTTCATCAATCCCACTAATTTAATTTTAGAAATTTTACAGACAGACTGACAGATAGATGAAAGTAATGAAAAAATTCAGTCCTTTCAATTATTATAAGGACAAATTTTTTATTGTAATGTAAAAATTGGTCCTTCCTATTCTTTGTTTACAGTAAATTCTTAATATAGTCAAGGGCGATAAGAGAGGGAAGGAACACAATGTGCTAGGCCCCAAGGAATTAGGACCCCTATACAATGTTTTTGTTTATTTCCTTATTCCTGTGTGGTTCCAATATGTATTTTATCCCAGGCCCCGTTATCCTCTGGACAGCCCTGATTATAATAAATAATTTATTCAGTCCCTTGAGTGCCCACTACATCGAGAGTCATCACGAATGCTTCTCCACATTATCAGAGACTTCTCATTAGTTTAGTTGCACTTTACGGACAAACGAAGTGAATACAAAATTTCCACCCTCTAATTTCATTTTCTGAGAATGAGTTTTAATGATTCTTAGTTTAGTAGACTACAGACAGAGACGAGCTGCGATGCGAAATTATGAGTCTGTTTAATTTTATTAGATTGTGAGCAGTTTTATGGACAGGCACACAAACTGACTAAGAGATAAAACAAACATTCGAATCCTTTTTAAAATTAATTTTTAATTTTTAATGCTGAACAGTTAAAATCCTTTTTATTCATACATTTAGCAACATTAATTCGCATAATAAATTTGAATAAAATTATAAGAAAAATTAAGTGAATATCTGTTTTCACTTTCAAGAGAGTTCGCGAGCTACTACTTGGGAAATTAATTCCTTTTTCGTTCTGTAGTTATTCATTAGCGTTTTTTAATCTCCACCGAATAGTATGCGATCTACTTGTTGGGAATTAATGTACTATACCTTTCAATCCTTAATTTATTAATTAGTATTTTTTTAAATCTTTCACAACATATAATTAGAGGTTTTAAAAGCAATTTTTAACAAATAGCTGCATCATACTGATTGGAAGATTAATATCTTTTTTATCCTCAAATTATCAGTTATTTAAGACAATCTATAGCGAATAGTTCGCGATCTACTAGTTGGGAATCTAGCGTTCTTTTCGCCCTTAAATTATCAAGTACTGTTTTAAAAACAATTTTCAACTAGTAGTATGTGAGCTACTGTTTGATAAAAAACCATTATTGTTCTGATTTACAATATTAAATTAACTAGAAAACAAAGAAAAAAGTATTAATCATTTCATTAAAAAGTAGAATAAAATTGTTTTAATATTTTAACTAAATGAACAAAATGAATTTACTTTTTAAAATATTTAATTACAATTAGAAAAAATAAAGTAAGAAAATAGATTAAAAAACAACACTGACACAAAAAAGAGCAGAAATTCAATTTGGATTATCTCCGTATATTGTAATTTAAAACTAATTTATTTTTATGATTCCTTTACATAATTAATTATATCAAATTTTAAATTTAAAAAAAATATGTGTAGTATAACTATCATAACTAGAACCTCTTAACTCTGGTAGCATTCTGGTATTATTTCGTGTACACGTGCAACTATTCTAATAATAAACCCTGCCAGGCTTTTGATAAATGGTTGACGTTAATCTGGATAATCTCACTATGCAATGATGAGAGGGTGTGATAATTTCTTCTGGGGCGTTATCGTTCTATCTTGACTATAAATCGAGTAATTACCTTTCTTTGTAACGAAGTGAATAAAAAGATATCTTACACAATGTGCCTTTAGACTTTTTGCCATTCTAATATATCTTTCTATCATTTAAATGATCAGAATCTATACCATAAACTATTGCTAAAGTAATTGTTTGCTATTTTTTTTGTTTTTAGTGAAGGTCTTAGTCTCAAGGCCTTTTGTCATGTTGTAGATTTTGATATCATGGCCTGAGAAAGGTGAAATGAGCCTAGGTTAGTCACAATTGTGAGTCTTCAAAGCTATAAATGTATCAATTAAATCAGTAAACAAGTAAAAACTTATTTTCACAGATTTTTCGTGTCGCGTTTTTGTGCAAAAGGCTAAAGTTTGGGGCTTCTTTGTATTAGAAGCTCAGATCAAGTGACCCCTCTCTGTCTGGGCCCTAAAGACATTTTATATGAATTTATACAACTGAAACTTTCAATTATATTTCAGTTCTCTTGATGTCTGTTTTCCTATTGTAGATTTATCAGGATCTGAGAGAGACGAAATGGGGCCTCATTCTTCTTTCAGAGCCATAAAAATATATGATTGAAATCAATAAGATGGATAATAACAGATTATTTCGTCATTTATGAGAAGAAGCTTTAATTTATGTCACTTTCGTGTCGTGCTTTCTTATGTAATTACTAAATTTTGAGCCCCTCTGTTCAGGTTTCGGGCGAAGTGACCCTGTTTTTTGTTCATCTATCTTGGTCTGCTTGCATCTAAAATTTTTTATATGAATTTATGTAATTAATAGTGTTAACTGATATTTTTTAATTTGCAAACTCGCATTTTTAAAAATATTTTAAGAATAATTTAATACATTTTTGTAGGATCCTATAATTAAGTTCATGATAAAGTAAGCAAGTTATAGTTTTTCTTTAAACATATTCAAGTTACAAGTTAACGTAATGCATTTCCTATAAATTCACAAATATTTTAAAATTACAATATTTATGGCTTATACGATGGAACGATCTTGAAATTTCCTCAACAAATAAATCGCGAACTATTAGCTGAGAAATGTTTTAAAGATACTAGTTTAAATTTTAGGTTATTAAGTTTCAGTCTGTTGATCGCTACTTCTGTATTAAAATCTAGATTAATTTACTTACTTTTTAAAAGAATAAAACATATATTTGTAATTAAATTTCAGATCTATTAAATTCCCACATGAGGATTTTTTTAAACACTGTATTTAAACATTAATTTTATTACAAGGAAAGCATCTAATTGAGCGTAATTTCTTGACAATAAATATTCTATTTAAGTCTACTTGGCTTTAATACGAAATATCAAAATTTATTGAAGCTAAAAAATATTAAGAAAATTGAAAAATTTATATTTTCTCAAATTTGAAAACATATAATACATTGAAAAATATAGAAAATTGATAGAAATCAAGTTTATATTCTGACTTTTCTTGGAGATTTGACCGGGTCATTGATACAGACTTCTTGGCTTAACCATTGTTTACTTTGTAACGAAAACCATAATTGGAGATATCAATCAACAGACGTAGGTTATACGGCGCCATATTAGTCCAGTTATACCTAATTTTTACGCCCTAAATGTTTCGGTAAAGTAATATTTCATTTTTATATACGCCATTCATTAATTAAAAACTTTGATTTTTTAATGATAAATTTTTAAAGTATGGATAGTTATCGTATAGATATACAAACACTCTTATGAGCACAGACAAGAGCATAAGTTTAAGTAAAAGATAATATTATAAAATTGAGTTACTACAGCTTCAAATTTCTTTACTTTTATACTTTACGGCAACTAAAATTGTATTTTATGTTAATTTTGCATTAAATCAGTTAGATTAAAATAAATTCAACTGTAACTTAATTAATGAATTTTGCAGAATTATTTTTATATAAAAAGCGTTTTAAAAAGTAATTTTAAAAATAATACAGTTATTTAGGCGTATCACAGGGAGACCACGTGAGAGAGCTTGAATACAGCAGAATTTTGTTTATTTAAAGCTACAAACCTAGGATCTCTCTCAACAATATTTGTTTAAGAAATCTGTTAATAATAAAAAGACAAAAGTAAAATATATATTATGTTTTGGACACATTTAATAATTATATTTACGAGTAAAAGTAAATAACTGTAGGACCTTTCAAATTTCAGATGTCAATAAGGGCCCGAACTATTTACTTTTTAAGGCCCTAGTATATTAAAAGAAAAAAAAAGCCGAAACAGCAGTAAAACTTGCATTACATTTTTTTAAATAATAAAATTTTGCAAAAATAAAAGTTGTCTTCTCCTTAATACTGTATATAAAAAAATTCATGGAATGAATAATTTGTAACAATTGTTTTGAGACCCGTAAAAGTGAAGTCTGTGCCAAATGGGTCTTGATGAGAGCCTGAGTAACTACTATCTCTTAAATTGATTTTTAAAATTCTCTTTGTATGGATAGTGTTAGTGACACGTCTATTGAAAATTAACTATTCTTTTTATAGTTCAGAACGTTGTAATTATAAAAATTCCTTTGTCACCGAAAGAAAGACGAATTGACAAAGTTGAAATACCTATCTTGCAGCCGACAGTTGGTCCACTTTGACAATTCCGATTTTTTTTATTGCTTAGGACAAATAAGCATTTTTAATTTATTAGTTTTGCACTAAGTCATTTGAATAAAATTGATTTCAACATTTCTTATAGCTGACATGCTTGTAAACTTCTACAAGAAGTACCAGAAATTCTTTTTGATGTACGAGAAATACATAAAAAGTCGTTAAATTGAATAGTCTTTTGTCAAAACAGTTATTTTCTATTAACTTAGAAAATAAAATTGGCCAGAAAATAGCTTAACTTTTAAATCTGTTCGTAAAACATCTAGTTCCTGTTACCAGATTAAAACTATTTGTGTTTTGTTGTCTGCACTTACTAGTACAGAGTGTATATTTTACATTTCTTAATCATTATAGCAGTTTTAAAATCACACTTGAATGATAGAATAATAAAAATTTAGATTATTTTAGTGCTTAGGCTATTTATTCCTTTGGAATTATGTAATAAATCCACATCGAAAACAATCGATGAAGAAAAACAACAATGTCAGGATAGATATCGTCGTGTCAAATCGCCCATTATGAGATTAACTGCTTTTCGCTTAGAAGAGAAAGTGTCATGTATACTATAGACGTCCACAAAAAGTAAATAAACATGTTCAGAAAACAATTGTTTAGTAAATTCTCACAGATTTTACACAAATCAGTTGTTCTTATTTAAAGTTTTATCACAATACGTAAGAAAACAAGAATTGTAGACGAAAATACTAAGCATTGCAAATATGTCAAGAGTTCAGCAGAATGCATTTTACAATACTAGGAAGTATCACGTTCTTGGCTCGGTTATCTATGATGATTTATTATCGAAGAGTCATAGTTGCAATTTAAAGTCATGTCATCAGCATAAAAAATTGTAGGAACATATTTTAAAAAATATATGGTATTGGACGATAGGTGAAGAAATGCCACGTAAGTAATGAGACAATACATCATATTACATCAAATTGCAAACTCTCGTGCAAATGTATTGCAAATTAGATCATGTAGCAAAATCATTCATCAAAACTAAGCGTTGAATGAATTGCAAAACATTGAACGTCATTCTCAAACGGAACCGTACTTCAACTTAAATTAAATTTCAGATGTAAAAATACTGATGGTCCAAAAGTCAGTTAACCTTTTTTTGTGTTTCTCGTTTACTTGTGAATATGAATTGTAAAGTTTGTAGTTTGTTTAGAACAACATGTTTTTCTTTCATAAAATTCGTGGAACATGATTTAATAAAAAAACGCAATAGTTACAAACACGTTTATTGAAAAACATTCATCAAAAACTGTTGATCTTTTCGTTAACTGACTTTTGAATACCCTGTACATCAATTCTGTTGGAATAAAGCAATAATTAAACCAAGACAATTCATCTTAACAAGCGAAACATCATAAAATGACATACTTGAGTGGTAAATAACGCAAATTAACATACTTCATCGACGTAATTGCTCCTCATAAAGATCATTTTTCAAACTGTAGACATTACGAAATCACGATACATAGTCTCATATGTAAGAGTAAGAAACTAGTGGATAAGATGATTGCAACTGTTTCCATTATCATTTTCTATCAGTGATGTTGTTCTTATGTCAACATACTTTATATAAACACTAGATTTACCCAAGAACATTTGCAAGACGGAGCAATTTTAAACACTTGCAACATAGTCACATCACGCAAACCACATTGCCCAGTTATGTGTGGAAAGATCTTTATCTCTTTAGAACCTAACTGATATTTGACTTTTGCTAGAGAAGTGGTTTGTTCCAGTTTAACCTGTGGTTAGTAAATGTATCTTTCTTAAACCATAATAATCATTTATATGTATGTATGCAAATAATTGCAAGTGACAGGAATATCATATTATCAGCCAGTCAACTAGCCAGTAAAGGTAAATATTGTGTTAAAAACGCAATATGTATTTTAAAATCAAATAAAATTCAGATACAATAATGAATTAAATATTACATAATACAGTAGTATATTATTGAACAAACATCGAGATATGGATACTAAAATAATGAACGATTGCCTGTTTCAATATACAGGATGTGCCAAAAGTCAGTTAACTGTGTATATCGCTCGAATAAGCGTTTTAAAAAACATATAATTTAATTTTTTAAAGCATTGAACGATTTTTTTCAAGTTTATGAGAAATAAAGCATTTGAATAAAACAATTTCGGACTTTACAATAGTTAACTGATTTTTGGACCACCCTATAACTGAGCATTAGAGAAAATCTACATTGGACATTTATAATTAGATAAAATGCAGTAGTTTTTACCGAATTTACTAATAATTACTTAACTATTGCATAGTGATTCCCTTGTGAATCCGTTAAGGTACAGTACATTTACTAATGTACTCGAAACAGTAATTATTATTAAATAAATTTATGAATATTTAAATCTTTAAATGCTAACGTATAGCTAATAAAGCATATAGTTAACAAATATACAAATATTTTAAATATTATTGGATGTAGAAGTATTTAAGGAAATTTTGTTTTTTTTAATCGAAATATGATTGAAAGATTCTATGCATAAGAAAGAGGAATCTTCTGCACATTATTCATAATTCTCATTAATGCTTTTTAGAATTATTATTGAAAAATATAGAAGTAATTTCTTTTTTTTGGCTTAATTTTTTTCAAAATTTATACAAAAAGAACTGGAAAATTAATAAATTATTAACAATTATTAACCCAAAATTTCCCAACAAGTAGATAGCGATCTCCGAAGTCATGATTTTCACCGTAAATGGAGTTTGACACTTAAAATACACTTCTTTTGCTATAGTTTAAATGTAATTAATTTCATAAAGGTTTAATTTAATAGACTTTAAAAAACAAATGAAAAGTTTTTTAAGTGCGTATGTACTGAGTTACTATATGTAAATTATATACTGGAGATAAACAACTTTCAATTTATTATTGGATGCTTTATATGTTTTATGTATTATAAACAGCATTTTTTCCATAGAAATTGGTTGTTTCGCATGATTCGTAGAGCGTATCTTAGTTAATGATCTCACAACTGATTTACAATTGTCGACGAACAGGATTTTGATTTATTTGCCTTGTCCCATATCATCGTTTTTAAAGAGCACAAAGACCTCTTCTAACAATAGATTAACGAAACTGATAAGTTTATTAAAATAAAAAAAAATATGAGAAGAAAAATCCCCTTAACAATGGTATTTTTGAAGAATAAAAATACCATCTTTTGTATAAATGAACCAATTGCCTTCCAGCATAAGAACCGATCATGTAGATTAATGTTGGTTTATAAGCTTTTGTAAGTTTTGGTTGATAACTGGAGAGGCTATGAATGAGCAAATTGGTGCGGAGATCCGTAAAATGGATGCTTTTCATCTCCTATTATGAACACCCTGATCACAATTGAATGGGTTTGATTATCGCTGTAACAATATGAGAAATTTTGGTGAAGAATAATCCTTGACCTCTGTAAATTTTTATATTTCGCTAGAGTATTTTAGCTAATTTTTTTAAAAGAAAATTTCTTAACAGCTTCCTAAATTAGGAATTTGAATTAGTTTGAATCTAAACTTCACATTATTGCATTTTGCAACCAACAGAAACTGCTACTATATGTACTGTACACAGATTTAGTACAGTACAGTAGAGCGTCGTTTATCCGAAAGCGTTCCCGTTGTACTGTGTCGTGCTGAATCGAACGTTTTTGATACTAGATTAACTTCTAAAGTATAATTTTTTTGTTTTTGTATATTGAAAAATAAATATATTTTTCAATATATTTATTTTGTTTATACAAAATAAAGAAATAATTTTTAACGATACAATAGCTTAACATTGCTTCAACGTTCTTACTGTAATACTCTGTTCAGAACTGGGTGAATTTAATTGCGTAAAATTTTGATGAAGAATAAACTTTGACTTTTGTGAATTTTTATACTTTTCTGTAATATTTCAGCTAAATTTTTAAAAATAGTTTTTTTAATCGCTTCTAATTTAGAAATTGAAGTTTACTTGAATTTAGATATCATCAATTATATTGCAACGAATAGAAATTATTACTAGCCATGAAAGAATTAAGCGGTTTGACGTAAATAAAAAAAATCCAGCAATGAGTTCCTTAACTTTCCTCGCAACATTTGGTGGCACCATATATTTTTAACTATTATAAAATGGCAAAAAGCTTAATTTTGAGGGTAGGGATGGATTTTATAAAAAAATTATAAATATTAATAACAAGTAAAATCATTAAGTTCGACCCTACTGGAGATACACACGACCCCTCTTCGACCCTTAACAATCAAAATTTAATAGCATCAATCCTCCTAATACACAAACCTCTCTGCAGAATTTTAGAAATTTTCGACAAAAAGCACAAGAGTTATTAAGCTTCAAATAGAGTGAACAAAATCGTGTCCTCCACACACACTAACATCGATACATACAGAAAAAAACCCCGAAGTTTTTTGCATTTATCAACGTTTAAAGTCCCGAGTCCAAAAATGTAAAAATCTTGGGTGGGGGTTCATTTTTTGACCCATCTCCATACTTTTTCTTTGTTATATATAACAGCCGAGAAAATAATAGATAGATGTTAGTGTTTTTAGGTTTTTTTTAATAAAAATACGAATTATGATTTAGTTTTATTCTTAGATTTTAGGTCGAACAGTATTAAAAAATAAATTTCTATAATTGTTTCAATGTTTTTCAGATTATAAAAAATACAAATAATTTTAGATATATTCGCATATACGATGTTAAAAGAATTCATTTTTGAGTGGTTTTATTAATTGTAACACGGATTTTTTAATGGACGAGTGAAAATTGCAATCTACCTCCAAGATCGATAAAGTTATGACGATTGTAATTTTGTAATATTTGATGTCACGCCATTTCCTATGTTTACATTAGACTTTACTATTGACTAAACCACAAGCTGGTGGGCGCTAAGAAGAAATTGACGATGACTCGCAATAAAAATGTTGATTTTCTTTTGAGGATCAGAAAAAGAAAAGTAAATAATATATTTATAGACATGATTCATTGTAAGTCTCTTAAGAATTCACTGTGAAAACATTAATTTTCTTTGTTATAATGTAAGAATTTCAGGTAGTTAACTTTCAAGGAATTTGATGGTTCTGTGATGAATCTAACCATTAGAAAGGATTAGTAAAGTCCATCAATTAAATAATATGCATTTTTAGATGATTCTTCCTATTATTTAGTAAAAACTTTTTTATTGATGCAGTTTTATAGTAAAATATTAGTCTACATAAAACATTATAATGAATCTTTCGTAGAATGTTGTAAAAATTAATTTTCTTCATTATAATCTAAGAATTTCTGGTATGTAACATTTAGAGAATCCAATGTTCTAATGGATCTGTGACGAAACTTAAAAGATTTTCCATATTGATTTATATTTCTTTATTGCCTATAACAATCAAGTGTTATATTTAAAATTTTTATAGAAAAATATAATAAATTTTGAATAAAAAGTAAAATAAAATGAAGGCTATCGATCTGAAGATATGATTTAATTTCGTATCTTTACATCTTGTCTATCAAAAAATAAAATAATATAAAATCAAAGTAATATACTGTACTGTAATTGGAAAATTTTGTATAAACGGGAAGTTTTTGAGAGAAAAAATACGATTATTTTAATTCTGATGATTATTTTGTGGCTTAAATAAAGAGCAAAAAATCCAGAATTTCGAAAAACTGTTGCTACGGATTATGGCTTTTTGTTTTCTTCCTAATTTCTGAAATGAAAGAAATGTTCAATATGTTTAAAACAAAAATGAAGGATGTAAAAAAACATTTACGCTCAGAAAAAAATTCTAATAAATTTCAAATGATCAAGTGAATTTTGTTTTAATGGAGATGCTTTGAAAATATTCGGTTTTTTTTTAAATTGAAAAACTTTATGCGAAAAATATAAGAATTTATTATAATATAATTTCTAACATCTTTTATATTTATTTTGTGTAAGATTTAAGTAGTTATTTATTTAAGTTATAAAAAAATTATTTTATACTTTCATTAATTTTAAATTGAAAAATAGGAATATATAACTTTAATAGTGGTCTTTTTTTTATTTGAAAAATTCTTATAAAACATTTTATCTTTACTATAAATTACATTTCTAGAAATTTAAAATAAGATTTTTATTTTGTATTACATGAATAGATAGATACTCTTATTGACAGAAAAAAGGTTACGCATTAATTAATTAATTAAGGAGACGTAGGAATCGAGTGAAACTATTAGTGTGAACATAATAACGATAAGTGGTTTCAGTATCCCAGCAAATGGACAGTTTCTTATGAAGAAACGGTACAGTTTAAAAGAACCTTTAGTAACTTGTCGGACTGCCAGTTGTCTAGATACATGCAGTGATATGCTCGAACAAGGAGGCATATAGACACCATATGCTCTCCTGCAATAGGTTTGACCACTTTTTCAACTGATGGTCCAGATCCTTTACACTCATAGATGTGCGAAGCAAGTGGATCTAGAACGTGACGGAAACATTCATGATAGAGTCCAGCTGTGTGTGGCCGAGCATTACTTTGCTGGAAAAGGACTCTTTGCAACCGTGCCATGAAAAGCAACACATCAGGGCGCAGAATTTCTTGACTACTGAGCCATCAAAGTCTCTCGTGCTATTAAGCGTGGCCGGCCGACTGTCATATGCGATGGCGCTTTAGATCAGCACTGCAGCAGTGGACTGCAATGTGCCACTCAACAGTAAAGATGGGATTGAAGCCCTCGTCAATGATCGTCCGTTCCCAAACTGAACCGAGATTCATCGCTAAAGACCATACGTTGCCAGTCAGTCCATAGCAGTTCATGTTTCTCTGTCACAGCACCACGGAAAACGAAGCCGACGATATTAGGATACTAATGGCAGGACGCTGTGCATGCAAATTTGCCTCTGGCTAGTTGCCTGCCAATGGTAGGTTCATCCAGAGACAGGTGGAAGCTTCGCTATCACCTGTCTCTGGATGATTGACAAAGATGCCGTTACAGCTGTTTGTGCTTGACTCAATCAGACGATCATCTGTCCTGGCAATCTATCTACGGCGTCCTATTCGTTTTATATGTGTGCCTTCGCGTATCCATTGCCCTAACATCTCATAGTCAGGTCAGAACAGATAAAACAATAGACACTTCGGCGAAACAGCCGTCCTGCTTCCCTCAGCCTGATGATGCAGTCTTTATCAAACTCTGTCAACTGTGCATCCAAACTTCGTCTTTGACTGCATCGTACAGGCATGCTTGGCGTTCGAAGACCTCCAACAACAGGTACTGAAAATTCTGAACACAGTGAGCTTCTGAAAACCTTTTTTATAGGATACTGGAGTAGCAATTTTAAGACACTCTAATGGCATTACCTGGCATGCAATCGAACCACCACTTGTAATCATTTACAGTTATAGTTCGACATATGTGTCTGAAACAAAGCTATACGCAGTTTTGCAATACTCGGACAATTCTATCTGTGTATGTAACTTTATCAATGAGTTATGTATAGCACCTAAAATGTTAGGTATCTTGCATAGGTTATATTAGGCACTATTATGTGAGATTACGTTGTTACTTTAGATTGATCAATCCTATCAATCAGATGGAATACGGCAACGCAAAACTTTGGCGATGTGCGAAGGTATGCCTCCCGGGAGGACTTTCTATGGGAAACTGGTTCCTGCTTATTTAAATGTTAGACACATGAAGGCCCGGACAACTCCATCGGCAGTCTTTTGGACAGGTGTAAACCCACAACCAGCTACCAGTGTTTAGTGATTTTATACACTTGGCTATTAGTGAATGTTAGATCATAGTCGCCCGCAGGAAGATAGAGAGGGCACGTGGCAGGAAGTCCACGATATTAAAGGGACCTTGATGAGGACGCATAATGGAATCTTTGTATTGATACAGTGCCCATAATATAGCCTAATATATCAAAATTTACCAGGGGATTCGTAATTTTTGCAAGTAGTCTGAGTTATGTAAACAAAATATATCTATACGCCTATAAACTATTTATATAATACATTCGGAAAACAGTAAGTTAAACTATAAAAATAAGCTATTAATAGGACTTGTTATATTGATTTAACTTTTGGATGAAATTAGAAAGACTGAATCAGCCTCTTGGTTCAAAAGAATAAACTTTTATATAAATAAAAGTATAATAAGTCTTATTAACAGATTATAGTCACAATAAACTAATAATATTTAAAGGACTAAAAGCATTAATTAATGAAAATAAGCGCATAAAAACGGAGTTCTGACAAGCAAATTTAAGAGAATTTATATGTAAAATAGATGGACTCTTCATTTTCGTAACATAATTAGTTGTGGTGAAACAGGTAACAACAAATATGATTGTCAAGACAAAAGCGTTACGCCGTGATTGTTTGAATCTCTCACCCACTAATCAAACACGATTCGCCTATCTAACAATCACGCCTATTATTATTTGTTTTCACTTCCAATCAATCATTGTTACTAAAACTCACGATTTCTGTTTACTATAGATGAAAGTATCCATTATATTCTATTGAATGAATCCAGATTTTTTAATTCAGTTTTCCTTTATTTTATTTCTCCTTTAATTTACTAAAATATTTGTAATTTATTCCACACAATTTCGCACAGCTTAAACGATATAAATTATTTTTATTGAATATTCAGCATTTTTTTGGGAGGGGAAGATATCTGAAGCTAAGTAATGAAGTTTGGCACTTTTCATTACTTAAGTTGCGGTTATTCCATTAAACTTTTAAACTTTATCTGCAGTTCCAACTCTTCATTTTGTCATTTATTTTTCCTTCTTTTCTTTCTAATTAAATACGAAAATATTAATTTAAATCTTTTCTATTCATTAAAGTTAACCCCGCATTTTTAAACCAACTTCTTTGTTTAGAAAACTCAACAGATGTGATTATCTCAATGAGAATAAAGCTAGAACAAAAAATAAAAAACGTAATTAATGGAAATGAAAAGCAGATTACCCGAAGACAACTAATGATAATAATTTACAGCGCAATTTCCTGCATGAAAATTTTTGTACCAGAATATATATCCTGGATTTAATTGAACTGCTATTGCTACAATTGCTATTAAGAACACTTTTTATCGAGTTTAAGCTTCTTATTTAAACTTTTATACTTAAGTAAGTGAATTTATGTATATATTTTGAATTCTAGATTATTTTAATACTTCTATAGGTTTATATAATTTTTTTATGTGACCCCAATTCTTTTATCTTTCTTCAATTTATAACATCACCTTGTAGATCTCTTTCCTTAATTTCCTACAACTTTTTATTCTTTAATTTTAATATTATTAATAGATATATTTAGATACTTTGCTCTTGATTAATTTATACGCTTACTTCTTCACCTACAATACTTATAGCCTATATATTGGAGTATTTTGTGGGATACACGAAAGAAGTGAATGTTCCAAAAAAAAAGTTCTTTCCAGGATGGAATTTCAGAATTATTAACTATTTCAAAAATAAATGGCAGTTATTATAGAATATCGCATGTACTGTACAATACAATGTTGTTTTATGTATAAACCTTAAGTTTATACAAAAATAAATAAATAAATAATTACAGATTTTTCTAGATTTATGATCTCATCCTTCAAAAAATGTAACTTATCAGGTCCTCGCTTGCACTTATAGAATTATAAAATTATGAAAATTTTGTCATATTTTTACAAAAGTAATTTTAGGATTTTAATAATTCATTTGAAAATTAATTTTCCTCGTACTTCGTTTTATTTAGTAAAATTTTTGAATTTTTATCTGTTTGAAATCTTCATATTTAAAAATTGTAAACTTTTAGAATATTGAAATTTGTTAATCTTGCTTAAATACGGTATGTAAACTAAATGGTAGAAAGATAGTTTTTAACTTATTTTTTATTAAACAAATATTCTGTCAGTGGTGTATAAGAAGATAATTATTGGGGAAAGAAGCAGGAGAAATGCATTAAATATTTTCTTATATTTTGGAGAAATTTACTCCCATGTGCAAAAGTTGACAGTTATCTGACAAAATTTTACTGTCATAACATTATGTTATGATTTAGTTACATAAATAAATTAGGTAGTGCTGAGTCTCACAATCTATAAATTTCCACTGTGTGTCAGTCTGCTTGTCTGTCCTTCATTAATCTCAAGAATGGAGTCAGATAGATGAAAGTCAAGACCAAATGGAGAAAGCTTAGGGGCAGGAAGCACCAATTAACTATATATAAACTTCCAGTTTGTACTGGAAGTCTATTACATTATTTCAATTTAAAAATTTCTTCCTGAAAGGAGTTAGATGACCAGCACAACTTTATCGCTAGCAGGAAAGTATGATGTACAGGGTCATGCCATTACTAAATTGAGGAGGAAAGAATATATTTTAAATTAAATAAACTAAAGATATGGTTAAAAATTCAGCCCAGCATTGTGATAATGTCACAATAAATGATTGCTTGTTTGTGTTAAAATTTTTATGTAGCTTAACAAATTTTTCATAAAATACCGCATAAATCACCAAACACCAGCAATAAACAAGAAATTTAATGCAAAAGCAAATGTTTTCCATTGTTTTTAAGTCGCCATCAGGTTTCTAAAATTGAACAGAATACAGATTTAAATTAGAAAGAACAAAAAACCATTATGGACAAGAAGCCAGGCATATGTCTAATGCAGAAGATATAGGAAAGCATAACAAGATATAATTTTTTTATGCCTTCCTATGAATAATCTATTAACTTTCATAAAATTTTTTATTTTTTGTTTAGTTTATTTATTTCTTATGCCTTCCACGACAGATGCACCAGGCTCTTCTACAACATTTTTTGTTTGTTCTAGTTTAAATCTGTATTCTGTTCTTGTTTATTGCTGGTTTTTGATGATTTCTGTGGTTATTTTAGTACATTCATCCAGTATACTGTTGGTAATTGACAAATTTCTCATATTTCTATTTACTTATAATAAGCAGGCTTTTAAATCTACATAATATTTACTTTAGTCAACCAAATGGTTGTATACTAAAAGATCTTTAAGATTCAATTCAAATCATAATTTAGATTTTAGTGGAGAATTTGTATTCAGACTTGAATCTCTTATGCTGGCTTGCACATAAAGGTCCACTCTTCCTATAATGAACAAAACTGAGTCACATTAGATTTTTTTTTTACACAATGTAATTATGTTGTGCAATAATGTGAAAAATAAATTGAATATAGTATGATTAATTTTATAAATTATAAGTGAAAATATTTATTAAAAATTACATAAAATAATTTTTATAATTATATGATTAAATTAAGACTTTTTTTAAATGTATATAATTTTTGTTCAGGAGGAAAAAAGAAACCATTAAAACAAGGCAAGAAAGAAAGATCTGAAGAGGATGAGGTAAATTAAAACCTTACAGTTTAAATTTCAAATATCTTTAATAAAAAGAATTTATTTTTAAAATGTACATAATTTTATTAGTATTTTAAAATTATTGTACAAATAACAAGGAATGTCATCTAAATTTCTCTGATTTTAATGTTTCTTATATATATATATATGTATCATAGAGCTTCGGTGCCCAACCTTTAGTTTATCTCGAGCAAATTAAGAATTTAAAAACTATAAGTTGAGCCACATATAAGAAAACAACATTTTTTTGAAAAAATCATCAACAATAGGTAAAAGAAAGCAATAATATTACACTACTACTATTTATTACTACTAGTAATCTACTACAAATTAAATACAATACAGGACAAACAAAACTTATTAATAACCAATATGAAGACTGACATTGCATATCTTCAGCCAGTATATTGTACTTTGGTACATAAGGAACAATTATTCAGATGCTCATTTGTTACTCTGGATCTGAACTTTGATTTTTAAAATTTCATTGTCAGAAAGCCAGTTTCAGAAAGGTAAGTTGATCCAAAGCAGGAGTTTAACCTTTGAAGTTTCCTTTATAAGTGAATATTTTCTCTCAACCACAATATTTTCATTTTTATTCAACATACTTTCAATCTTTTGTGATATTTCATAAATACTAATTAATATCAACAAATGGATTTAAAATGAATGAAATAATTGGCTGAATTTTACAAAAATTAGAAAATCTAATTTCAAAATTATTTTTAAGTTCAGTGAGATTTTCAGAATATTTATGTGATTAAATTTCCTTATATTTATGAATATATTTCTCTAAATTTTGAAAATGGTGAAGTTACATTCTTTAATTTGGGATATCCACACATTTAATTTTGACTGAAATGCATTTACACTTCCTATTAACTTAATTCAAAAAGAGTTGTTTGTTTCCTCTGAAGTTTAAGATTGAGTTTATTCATTTTGATTGTTATATCAATAAGAAAGGATAAATCTGACACCCAGCAATGATCATAAGTTTCGTTTCTAGATTCTACAAAAGTTTTATCTGTGGAAGAAACTGTACATATCATTGTAGAACTTTTCCCTTACTAAGCCATCTAACTTCAGAATGTAACATTAAAGTGTCATACTTATCATCAAGTTCATCAGTCAGTATTGTGAATAATCTGCTCTGAAGTGGTCTGGCTTGAATAGAATTTACAATTTTTAGAACAACTTTTATGACATGTTCATAATCCAATACTTTTGTACATGATGCCTGTTGATGAATGAATGATGCAGTGATAATGAAAAAAATTTGGAAACACTATCATTTTTATATAATGTGATGAAGTAAACAGCGGAACCAATCATGGCAGGTGCTCTGTCAGTTATTATGGACACAAGTTTTTGAAGTGCAGATTAATTTTTTAATGTAGTTTTTAATAACTTTGTATATGTCCTTTCCACATGTATTTTCTTGTAGTGGCAAAACTGAGATTATATCTTCTTTTACTGAGCAATCATTAAAGACTATCCTTATGAAAATATTTATTTGAGCAATATTGCAGATATCTGTTGATTCATCACATTGTAAACTTAAAAAAATGCATTTTTCTAAATATTTTTTTCTTTATAATTTGATGTTTTCAGACGTTGCTTATATTCTACGAATAACTGAATTTCTTGACAATTAAACATCTTCAATAACTGATATAATTTCCTTCTTATTTTCAAATTCTTGAAACAATGTTTCTGCTGCAGCAAGCATTACTACTTTAATTGTGTTGCCGTCATAAAAGGGTTTTTTGTGCATTGCAAGTATATGTGGAATATTAAATGAAGGAATTGTAGCAGCTCTTGATTTAGTCATGGACTTAATAAATATAGATTGTTGGGCAACTAATGTGATTTTCAATTTTTTTACTTCAGATTATCTTAAATTGCTGTTAATAGGTTATTCAGTATCATATTTTTATGAACTGTTGTAAAATGTTTTACATTGCACTTTTTTCTAATAGCAACTGTTGAACAGCAAATCAAACAAATACACTTGTTCTTAAAATAAATAAAAAATATATTTCTTTTCCTAATCTTCTTGAAAATTGTAAGTGTGTGTCCATTTTTTCTTTTTCTCCAGCTCATATTCAGACATAATTAGGGTAATTATAGGATAAATATAATTTTTAGTATATTAACCCTTAAAATAAATCAAACAAACATTTTTATACCTGGTGGAAACCATCCATCAGTTCATACACAAATTCAAAATTTGTTCTGTGTAAATAGGAAACATGTTAAATAGTATGAAAAGAAAAACATACAACCACTATTTAAAAAATATACATATACTGCATTTGTAATCAATGCTAACTCACTGCATTAAGGGGAAGGAGATAGGTAGGAGGTGTCAAGCGTGCATTGTTCAAGGCTAGCTGATTGTTAAGCATCTCCTGGAAAGGACGTATGACCTAAATGGCCACTAATAAAAAATTAATTTATATAATATATACAGTGGGTGATCGGTTAACAAACATAATCTGTTCCAAGACTTTGTTAACTGATTATCTATTTGCCATAGGTTTTTATGGGAATTTGATTAATTTGTTCCAGAGACTCCAAAAAATAAAAAATATATACTTTTTTACTACATTTATTTATATATAATAGTAAAAATACATATATATGCAGTCTTTTATTAGTCATGTTTTTTTTGTTTGTGGGGGTTAAAGAATCTGTCCAATGATTCAATNTTGCAAAATATTCATAAATTTTTTTCCTTTAAAGAATTTGACAAATAAAATAGTACAAATGAAAGGAAATACTTTACCAGTTCCAAAGAAGTAGAACACAATACAAAAAATTGTAAATCTTTCATAAAAATTTATCTTAAATTCCATCATTATAAGCCTAATTTTCATGTGATGATATTTTAAAATAACTTATTTAATTTAACCATTTTACAAGAAGTAGATTAATAAATTAATGCAGATATTTGCAGATGGTCCAAAAGTCAGTTGACCATTGAAAGACTAAATTACTGTTTTATTCAAGTACTGCACTTACTGAATTCCAAATAATTGTTTTCCAATTTTAGATACACAGAATATAGCATAAAAATATTTTTTTCATTTATTTATTTACAAATTTCTCATGAAGATTAAGATAAACAAAATCAACAAATTCTTGTTACTTTATTTTTTTTACAAGAATAAGTGTAATGAAATAATGCAATATAAAATAGTTTCGAGTTTTGGATAAACTGTTACTAGTTAAAAGAAAGTGCATTTTTCCTTATTCATCAATAATTTACAAATTATTTATGAAAATTTCTCTTATAAGAATAAATTTTATCATCATATGTGATAATACTTTGATTCATTAAATTTCAATAAATTTAAAATAATATCATTTATAAAATCATTTTATTTTTATGTTTAATTCTAATTTAATAAATAATCATAAAGTTTAAAAATAAAGGTGTGATTTTTAAATTATTATTATGTTTGCAAGAATCTTATTGATAAATTTATAATAAAAAGCAATTTTTTAGTTTGATGTAATCAGTAAAGGATGGCCCATAAGTCAGTTGATCATTGAAGGACTTAATTACAGTTTTATTCAAGTACTTATTGAATTCCAAGACAGCAATTTATTCTTTACAATGGTTATTTGACTTTGGGTCACGCTGTATATGATATGATTTTATTTAAGACTTTTTTGTTAACCTTTCTCTTACATTTTCCTCAAATACATATCTAATTTTGTATGATATTTTAAAATTTATATTATTATTATAAATATTTTATTTGCATTGAGGCTAAGCTTTGTTACAGGGGGTATATTTTTACAGTAATTTATTGGTATACATTTGTTATCTAACAATCGTTCAATATACATTTTCTTCAAGATCATCAATAACATTACAATAATCATTTAGTAATACATTTTGTCATTAGTTTCTTTTAACTATTTTAATTTAAGTAACATAATTAGTAAACAATATAAAATTTTTATTATACTGTTTATTCTGGTTTTAATAAACAGGATATAAAAGCTAAAATAAAACTATCATGTATAAAGTACAGTATTAAAAAAATTTATAAATAATGGTTTTATTATTTATAAATGATAGTTTTATTCTAAGTTTTATTATTAATCCTTGATTTAATAATAAAACTGTCATTTATAAAATACAAGAGTGTTATTTATAAATGTATAAATTGTAATATTAAAATTCCAGCTGGCTAGAGTTTACATTTCAGTATTTATCAAATGTATTCTTTTTATGTTATTCTGCTTTTTTCCCTTTCTTTGAATGTTCACCTATCATAATCTCTTCCTTTTTATATCTTCACATTTCATTCTTATTCGTGTAGATTTTTTACCTCATTTCCAGATCCATATACATATATATATTTTATCTTTGACATTTTTCTTCTATTTCACTCCACATAACACACTTTTTTCCCCTTCTTCTTCTCCTTCTTCAACTTACACATTCAATAAAATGCAACTGTTCATTTTATATTTAAATAAATATATATTACAGATATATTTGTGTATGTAAATTGTAAAATAAATTAAAAACAATGTAGTTTTTCATTTATGAAATTGATGAAAACATGATTTAAAAATATGATTATTTGAGAAAGGTAGCAATTTAGGTTTTAAAGTGGTTAACTGACTTTTGGGCTATCTTGTATATAAAATGAAATATATAAATATATCATTTTACATCTGTACACTTGGAAGGTATAGGAGATGATGATAATGACAGTAATGAGGAGGAGAGATGAGGAAATAGGTGATTTAAACAATCTTATTTTAGTGTTTACTTTCAACAAGCTATAGTTTAAACTCTAAAAAATATAATTTTCATGTTAACTATTAATATTTTTATAAAGAAAATATATATTGATATATTGTTCATTTTATGTAGTATATATTTTAAAAATTGCTTTTTTAAAATATATTACTATACTTTTATCAAAACATAATAATCATTTTACACAATATAAAGTATCAAATTTCATTTTTCTATAACTTTGAGTTTATAACATTTAGTAATTGTTTTCTTTCATATCTAGACTATTTTTGCTGTTAGAAATACTGTAAGATACTTATCTATAAAATACATTAAATATATAGGCTATATATAATAGATTACAGTAGTACATTGTTTTTATTTATGATGTTTTCAAAATTGCCTTGATCTTCCAAAAGCTTTTAAAAATGTTCTTGAAATAAATAGTTACATTAATTTTTTTTTAAATCTTTTATGTAACTTATAAAATTTTATAAATTTTAATTTTTTTCTCAGTACTTTAACATTTTTGTACAGAAATAAGTATTATTATTATTATTTTTTCAATACAACTTTCATATATTTAGTTTGTTTATAGTTTTTGAAGGGTTGTAAGTATCCATAATGAGATCTAAGTAGATGAAAACTTACATAAGATTATAATTTTTACGACTTTAATTTTTTACGACTTAGAAAAAATTCAGAATATATTTATTTGCAAAATCTTCCAGTTAGAATATGTTACTCCAGGAAGTGCTCTGCGGCTAGAATTTAATAGATTTAAATTGAATACTATTTTGATTACAAGATATGTCAATTGGCTAAAAAAAATAATTAATGCAGAAGACTTATCAACAAAACTAATGTATTTATTGTACAACAAATCTAAAAATGATAACATAAAACGAAACTGGATTACACAATTATCAGGGATATTCAATGTATATGGCTTTTCCATAGAACTGGTGTTTGACTACCTTATTAATAGTGACCAACGAATGAATCAACTCTTATATAAAGCTGCGGAATACTCAATAATCCAGGATAATGAAGATATACAAAAAAGAAATAAGTTACAGTATAATGTTATGTTTAATTATTTATATATTAATAATTACATGTTTGTAAATCTCCCATTTAAAGTGAAAAAGTTCTTCATTCAATTACGACTTAATCAAAAGGTTTAAATAATGAAAATAAATATATAGATTATGATCAATCTGGATGATCTAAATGTGGTAAAAAAATTGCCAAAATTTCATTTAATTTATGGATGTAATTAGAAAAACAAACAAAATGTAAACACTAGTGAGAATTACCAATATAATCAAGAGATGGAAATAATTATGTATAGTAAATTGGACAAAATGAACATCAATGACATTTACAATTTATATAATATGTTAAAAACAACATTTTTGAGTGACAAGTATATTGTTAATTAGCATTATGCATTATTCAATCATTAAATTAAATAGACATTTAATGATAAAATTTATTGAAAAGTTTATATAAAACTAAGTAATTGTTAAAACATCCCCTTATAACAGGCTACTGCCTTTTTATGTTAATAAACATTTGATTATG
Source organism: Centruroides sculpturatus (assembly GCF_000671375.1). Lineage (NCBI taxonomy): Eukaryota > Metazoa > Arthropoda > Arachnida > Scorpiones > Buthidae > Centruroides > Centruroides sculpturatus. The sequence goes on from NW_019384395.1 coordinate 503,520, forward strand.
ATTATGATTATATAAGATTATAATTATTACTTTCATTATTTAATAAAATAAAATTTTTAAATGAGTAATTAATCAATTATACTCTTAATTATTTCTAATTGTCTCACCATTGAAATGTGTTTAAATTTTAAAAATTAATTTACCGATTATAAATAAATTTTTTAAAATGTAATAAGTAAAATATTTTCATTAACTAAAAAATATTTTAACTTTTAAAAATTAGAGCTTTATATAAACTTTCAAGTAAATTTTAAATTTTAATCCATGTAAAATTTTGAACGAAAGTAATATTGATAGATCAGTTTTGCAGCATATTGTTTAAAATTTACGTTATTATAACTTTTTAAAATTTTTTTATAATTGATATATTTTTTATTAAATGGAATTTATAAACTTGTTATTTATAAATAAATAATATAATTTTTTTACATAACTTAACTATTTTAATTAATTTTATTTTTCTATGCACAGAGAAAATGAGAAAACTCTATATATACATTTATTTTAATTTATTACATAAAAAATCTGTTTCTATTTAATCAAATTACAATTTCATGTATACAGAAATGTACAAATCTTTTAAAAAACCCAAAGAATATAAAACTAAAATATTAATAATTTTGTAGTTTTTCGAGGAAAAATAAATATATTTTACTGTAAAATTTTATTTTATAACTAAAGTAAGAGTGAAATTCTAATCATTTCCCTTTAGGAATGCCACTTTAATATACTTTCTACATTTATTTATTTATTTTAATTCATCTCGTCGATAGAAGGAAAGAATCGAGGAACACACAATAACTACTAATTTGGAGGGGGATATTTTATCTTTGGTAAGCATTTGCCTTATTAACCTTATTGTATCGTTTATCGGATTAGTGAGGTGTTTTATCACGTGCGCTTATTCTTTCTGTAAATGAAAAACATTGTGTCCTATCTATAAATCAATCCAACGAAGTTTTTAGAATGATAGGCGGGCCCTTACATCTTCTTTAGGGGCGTTATATATCTTTTTATGACGTAAAATTCTTTGGTTTTATTTTTTAAGAGGTTTGAATTTTATATAAATGGATGATTCAGGTTAATTACGTGTAAAAGTGTGACGTAATAAGAAATTACACCCTCGAAATAAGGGCTGAACCATTTTGGATGAGTTTGGAGTTTATTGTTCGAAGTACAAAAGAAAGTGAAGTTTATGAAAAGCACAAGCTGTGAAAGGAGAGATGGACCGCAACATCTTTAAAAAAGAGCTGAACCATGACTTTTAAAAGAGGAGAATTACTCTTATAACTACAAAAGGATAGAAGTGTGCTCTGTAAAGGACATTACTGTTTTGAACTCGTTTAACCAATAATTCATTTGGGAGGCTTATACACCGCATCCTATTCTACAAAGGTGTTTATGGTGTATCTAGCTTAATTTCTGGGTAAGCAAAGTAGAAAAGATCAACGGGACCGTACCGATTTTCTTTGGAAAAGGGGTGCAATAATCGTATTAACCTTTAAACACGTGAGGATCTTAATGATCATTGATGGCTGGTAGTAGTTTGACCTCTCAGAGTAGTCTGAAAATAGTCAATCTCAGTTCAACAACCGGCGGATGGCTTTCATCAAAAAGTTTCTCTCATCCAGACAGGTTTAATTTAAGAAGCCAGAATAAAATTGGTTTCTCTAATTCCTATTCTCCAAACCGCCCATTCAAGCCTCAAGCTTAGTTCTAAAGTAAACTTAAGTAGGTACAGTAGTACCTATGAATTTTAAAAGCTCCATTCCGGCTTCCGCCTGATTACAGTCATAGAAACCAGTTTGAATGGACTCGAGAAAGAAATTAACTTGCTGGTGGAGGGAAAAAGAAATGAAGTACTTAATACTTAAAGCACTTCAGCGAGAGATCAATAAATATAACCCATATACTATATAAATTGAACAGCAAGTTTGTTGTCCACTTGAACTAGATACAAAGGTTACAGCTCTTAAGAGGAGAAATCATTTTATATACAACTTTCATATATTTAGTTTGTTTATAGTTTTTGAAGGGTTGTAAGTATCCATAATGAGATCTAAGTAGATGAAAACTTACATAAGATTATAATTTTTACGACTTTAATTTTTTACGACTTAGAAAAAATTCAGAATATATTTATTTGCAAAATCTTCCAGTTAGAATATGTTACTCCAGGAAGTGCTCTGCGGCTAGAATTTAATAGATTTAAATTGAATACTATTTTGATTACAAGATATGTCAATTGGCTAAAAAAAATAATTAATGCAGAAGACTTATCAACAAAACTAATGTATTTATTGTACAACAAATCTAAAAATGATAACATAAAACGAAACTGGATTACACAATTATCAGGGATATTCAATGTATATGGCTTTTCCATAGAACTGGTGTTTGACTACCTTATTAATAGTGACCAACGAATGAATCAACTCTTATATAAAGCTGCGGAATACTCAATAATCCAGGATAATGAAGATATACAAAAAAGAAATAAGTTACAGTATAATGTTATGTTTAATTATTTATATATTAATAATTACATGTTTGTAAATCTCCCATTTAAAGTGAAAAAGTTCTTCATTCAATTACGACTTAATCAAAAGGTTTAAATAATGAAAATAAATATATAGATTATGATCAATCTGGATGATCTAAATGTGGTAAAAAAATTGCCAAAATTTCATTTAATTTATGGATGTAATTAGAAAAACAAACAAAATGTAAACACTAGTGAGAATTACGAATATAATCAAGAGATGGAAATAATTATGTATAGTAAATTGGACAAAATGAACATCAATGACATTTACAATTTATATAATATGTTAAAAACAACATTTTTGAGTGACAAGTATATTGTTAATTAGCATTATGCATTATTCAATCATTAAATTAAATAGACATTTAATGATAAAATTTATTGAAAAGTTTATATAAAACTAAGTAATTGTTAAAACATCCCCTTATAACAGGCTACTGCCTTTTTATGTTAATAAACATTTGATTATGATTATGATTATATAAGATTATAATTATTACTTTCATTATTTAATAAAATAAAATTTTTAAATGAGTAATTAATCAATTATACTCTTAATTATTTCTAATTGTCTCTTCTAATTTGAAATGTGTTTAAATTTTAAAAATTAATTTACCGATTATAAATAAATTTTTTAAAATGTAATAAGTAAAATATTTTCATTAACTAAAAAATATTTTAACTTTTAAAAATTAGAGCTTTATATAAACTTTCAAGTAAATTTTAAATTTTAATCCATGTAAAATTTTGAACGAAAGTAATATTGATAGATCAGTTTTGCAGCATATTGTTTAAAATTTACGTTATTATAACTTTTTAAAATTTTTTTATAATTGATATATTTTTTATTAAATGGAATTTATAAACTTGTTATTTATAAATAAATAATATAATTTTTTTACATAACTTAACTATTTTAATTAATTTTATTTTTCTATGCACAGAGAAAATGAGAAAACTCTATATATACATTTATTTTAATTTATTACATAAAAAATCTGTTTCTATTTAATCAAATTACAATTTCATGTATACAGAAATGTACAAATCTTTTAAAAAACCCAAAGAATATAAAACTAAAATATTAATAATTTTGTAGTTTTTCGAGGAAAAATAAATATATTTTACTGTAAAATTTTATTTTATAACTAAAGTAAGAGTGAAATTCTAATCATTTCCCTTTAGGAATGCCACTTTAATATACTTTCTACATTTATTTATTTATTTTAATTCATCTCGTCGATAGAAGGAAAGAATCGAGGAACACACAATAACTACTAATTTGGAGGGGGATATTTTATCTTTGGTAAGCATTTGCCTTATTAACCTTATTGTATCGTTTATCGGATTAGTGAGGTGTTTTATCACGTGCGCTTATTCTTTCTGTAAATGAAAAACATTGTGTCCTATCTATAAATCAATCCAACGAAGTTTTTAGAATGATAGGCGGGCCCTTACATCTTCTTTAGGGGCGTTATATATCTTTTTATGACGTAAAATTCTTTGGTTTTATTTTTTAAGAGGTTTGAATTTTATATAAATGGATGATTCAGGTTAATTACGTGTAAAAGTGTGACGTAATAAGAAATTACACCCTCGAAATAAGGGCTGAACCATTTTGGATGAGTTTGGAGTTTATTGTTCGAAGTACAAAAGAAAGTGAAGTTTATGAAAAGCACAAGCTGTGAAAGGAGAGATGGACCGCAACATCTTTAAAAAAGAGCTGAACCATGACTTTTAAAAGAGGAGAATTACTCTTATAACTACAAAAGGATAGAAGTGTGCTCTGTAAAGGACATTACTGTTTTGAACTCGTTTAACCAATAATTCATTTGGGAGGCTTATACACCGCATCCTATTCTACAAAGGTGTTTATGGTGTATCTAGCTTAATTTCTGGGTAAGCAAAGTAGAAAAGATCAACGGGACCGTACCGATTTTCTTTGGAAAAGGGGTGCAATAATCGTATTAACCTTTAAACACGTGAGGATCTTAATGATCATTGATGGCTGGTAGTAGTTTGACCTCTCAGAGTAGTCTGAAAATAGTCAATCTCAGTTCAACAACCGGCGGATGGCTTTCATCAAAAAGTTTCTCTCATCCAGACAGGTTTAATTTAAGAAGCCAGAATAAAATTGGTTTCTCTAATTCCTATTCTCCAAACCGCCCATTCAAGCCTCAAGCTTAGTTCTAAAGTAAACTTAAGTAGGTACAGTAGTACCTATGAATTTTAAAAGCTCCATTCCGGCTTCCGCCTGATTACAGTCATAGAAACCAGTTTGAATGGACTCGAGAAAGAAATTAACTTGCTGGTGGAGGGAAAAAGAAATGAAGTACTTAATACTTAAAGCACTTCAGCGAGAGATCAATAAATATAACCCATATACTATATAAATTGAACAGCAAGTTTGTTGTCCACTTGAACTAGATACAAAGGTTACAGCTCTTAAGAGGAGAAATCATTTTATACATCTCGATATTTTAAACTAAATTTTAATAATTTTTTATCTGTTTTTTTAATATGTTGGCCTGTATTTTATTATAGTTTTTGACTATTTTGGCTATAAAGGTTGTAAACCCTTTTTTTTTACTAAAAAGTAACAGAAATAAAGAATAATCAGGGATATTGGAAATATTATTTTAAAAAATTTAATTTATTTTCCTTTTGTTTTTTTTTTTTTTTAATTTGGTAAGTGAAATAAATACTTTTTCATATAGGAAATTTGTGACACATATTTTAGATACTTATTAAGGGCTGTTTGTTTAAAGAAAGTAATTTGTTTGAAAGGATTTCGTGTTATAATTTTAAAAAAGAGAGAATTTTTCCTTATGCTTCCAGGAAGCAGAATTGTAGAATTTGTTTATAAAATATCCAGTTTTAAATAAAACTTCGATGATAATTTTAAATGTTCTTATATAGATTAGATCAATGGCTTTAATATAAAAATGGTTGAAGAATTATTTTAAATTAAAATTGACTTTTTTTCGAAATTGAAATTATACATAATGAAATTGAACTAGAAAATTATTTATATTGTATCTTTCTTTTTTTAGTTATTTAATATATGTGCTTTTTAATTTAGCGCCCGGTATTTTTATTTTCTAAAGGTCAAAACTCACATAGCCTATTCTCATTTATAAAATATATATATAAACAGCACCAGTAACTTCCTTGTGTACAAGGTTAATAAATGGTCGGGAAATAGCTACACCATATAAAAAACTAAGTATTGTTAGTATGACAATAGGTAGCTGTACATTATAAAAAGAAAGAAAATAACGACAACTTTTAAGGACTCATAATTCTTAACATAATTAAAGTCAATACCGGTAGAGACTTAAGTTTTAGATAATTCTTGATTATCTTACTTAAACTTTATGTGGTTTTTTACTCGAAAAATCTATCTGTTCTTGCCTTATCAGCATTTTATCTGTCGTGCACTTAACAGAATTGATAGAGCTTAAACGAAAATATTCGAGGAAATGGAAGTTAAGTTAGATTTTTTAGAAATTAAAGTATCGCTATACCTCTACAGTTCATGGTTTCATACACTTGGCTATAAAATATGTAAAATTATAAATGATAAAGTGTGGCAATTATCAATATAAAAATTATCTGTTTATTCAAATTATGTTTTATCGAAGTTGCTTAATTTCCTTGATTTAGGCTAATTATCCTTCCTTAACGTCTAATTAACTTTTTGTTTTTCTATTCGAAGATGTGCTAATTATTCACAACACGATTTGTTTCGGAGTTTACTGTACTTTATTTGTTACATATTGATCTTTTTCTCTTTTTAATTCGTTCTCGTTTCCCTTTGATCTGGAGTAAATTTAAACTTTTTCGTGTTAATGACACTTGCAACTTTACCTTATAATACTCTTTTACACATTTTTATAGTTTCATTCTGATTTAAGCTATAAACCTACTTATTGCTTGCTCATCAGATATCAGCAATAACTTGATGTAGTTTGCATATAAAGTAATTTTTTGCTTCATGTGCACACCTACTGCATCATCCATTACCTAGTTTTTAATCTTAATTAAAATATAAAGTTTCAAGAAAATTATACTGTATTTCTAAACCACCAGTTCTCAACTAAGAGGCATATGCAATTTTTGGTAACACATCGACGAGCTATGTCGCATATTATATGTAAAAACAAAGCACGGCGTTAAAGATGTACAGTTTTTTTATATAATAACATATACAAATAATACAAAAAATTAGCATTTTAATTAAAATGATTTTTCTGAAATTCGTGGTACTGTACATCGGTTGAGAATTATTATTTTAAAGTATCGATTTTTTTTTTTTTTAATAAACTTTGCACTAATCAACTGTAAAATTTAGCTCAGCCTTGAAACTGTAATGTTATATTTTATTTATGTTAATAAATTCTTCGAAAAGTGGCTTAATTTTTATTATTTTCAGGGACATTTTGTGTTTTTACAACTCCATAAACTCTTGTAAACTTATTTTAAAGTCACTTTAATGAAATTGTACCGTATATAATTAAATATACCTTAATGGCTTCACTTGATCAGGCTATTATTAATATAATACAATTCCGTTTTATGTAATCGAGTAAGTTTGAATTGATGTTATGTTCCATAATTCTGTACCTTACCACGATATACTGATGTAAACAATGAAGCCATTCGAAACCCATAGGCACTTACTCGATATGATCTATAATATTATGAACGTTGACTTAATGTAATATTTGATATATAATATAATTTAATTGCTGCGAACAGTAACTTAAATAAATTAAATATTAATACTTATCAATTCACTGAATTAGTTAGAATGAAACCTTTACTCTTAATTCTATTTAAGAGTGAAGTTTTCTTTCTCCAAACTTACAGTTAGTATTTATTCCGATTTGTGATGGAAAATTGTGCAAAAATGAGTGAAAGAAACAACCCGAACAGCATAATTAAAACAGTAAATTACACAAATTATTTTTTGTAAGCACTCGATATACAGTATTATCAGAGTAGAACAATATTAAGTGATGTAGTATCGAGGAAATTGTTATTATTTCCGGTTTGGATAGTAATTAAAGCACTTTACTCGATAAATTTAGTTCTTTTGTATGGAAGACAATAGTACATCGACCTGTCACTTGTTCTTTTCCTCGTTTGAATACTTCGCCTTCAATTTCTGTGTCTCAAAAAGTAAAAATGGACCCGTAACTCTACTATTGGTTTATCATTTCATATTATTGACCGAGATACGTGTATAAGTGGACTAATGAAAACCGATAAGATAGCCAGTTTTAAAATATAATGCGGGAATATTCAGCGTCGTGTGACCATTAAAATTAAAATTATAGGAAACTGATCAATTGATAAAATGGTTCTTAAAATAAAATTACTTGCCTACAAAACTGGTAATTGTCATTTCTTAAATAAAATTACTTGCCTGCCAAATGATAATTTTTAACTTTGATTCGGCTGAAATGAAAGATTTTTATCGTTTGATTACTTTTCTACTTCTATTTTTTTGAAGCTCAATTGCCTATTCTGGTAATTTTTTACGTGCTTACTCTATTCAACTTTAAGTTAGATTGGAACAAGGATAAAAGCTGCGAATCATTTTATTCTATTTTATTTTTTTATTTTTTTTATCCTTTCCTAGATTAAGAAATTAAATTTATTTGATNTTCATTTATCATCTGATGAATCATATTCAACTGAAAACCTTCTAGAATGTGGATATTCAATAAAATATATACCAAAAATAGATGTATAGATCTCATTTTTGGTCTAAATTCGTGAATATTTTAAAATAAATAAGTTGACTATCCTATTGGTTCATTTGTTTACGTCAATGTTTAAAAATTTCAACAAACCAATCACAGTTTACAATTTGAATTTCTCTTAACCAATCATACGAAAAGATTTAAATTTTCCGTTAATTGAATTAAAGCTGTCTTTGCAATTGGCTAAAATTTTAAACCTAATTAGATGAAATTGAATTTAAAGTAATTTTAATTAAATATTGAAGAATTTAAAATGATTTTAAATTTTAAATGAACTTTATTTAATTTATATTAAGTGTATGAAATGCAATTTTTGATCTACATGTAGAGTTAATAGAGCGATGAAATATAAGTTTATCCTTATGTTTAAATTTATTAAAAAGTTATTTTTAGTACTTTTATGCTTTTACCGTTTCAACGAGACCAGGAAGTAAACACGATTAATGTTATTCAAGTAGCTTTTGTATACTGTTGATGCAAAAGTGATGGTTCTTAAGACCGTTACCTTTCTGAAACAGGAAAACTGGATTTTTTTAACGTTATTTTATTTCTTTAACTCGACTAGTTCTTACTTTTATTATTTTAAAACAGGTTTTTCTGTGTAAAAATTGTTAGAAAAAATTCTCCTCGTTGATTACTTTGTAATTTAATTTATTCGTATTTAATCACAATTTAATTTACATTTTTTTAAAAAATTTAATCTGCTAAATTTACGTTGAAAAACAATTCAAAAAATCAATTTTAACGTATTAATCCCAATTTAAAAATTAAATTAAATTTCAATTTTTTATTATTTTTCTGTAGTTTGTTTGAATTTCTTTTTAAAGAATTACTTCATTATTTTTAAAAATCGAGTTCCTGCATATGATTGGTTTAAAGATATTCAAATAATAGACTGTTATTAGTTTATTTATTTGAATTAATAAACATTTGCATAAACTAATTAACCAATTGAAATGATTGTATCTATCTCTCATCATGCTGTCAAGTTGTATATATATATATATATATATAAATGCTCTTAGCTACACAATAAGAGTAATTTAAATGTAAATTATTGTATTATCAAAGGAATAAGTCAAATGTATTTTTTTCAAAGTAATCAACACGCATTCTTATTTTGTAAATTTGAAATTACGTATTACGTTATGCGATTGGGTGATTTCAAAACCTTTCTTCACAATGAAATTTGAATTTAAATTTTGTTTAAAAAAATTTCTATAACCTAGAGAATTCGTGGGACAAAAGTAATTACTGCAACTTTATTTTATTTATATTTAACTGTATTTACATTTTAGAACCATTTGTTCAAATTTTGATATTATAAATCGAAAGATGTCATTTAAACGATTGATTGATTCTGATTTTAGTTTACGATAAAATAATTATTATAATTACAGTATTTGAAAAACTTACAGCCTTAAATATTAAAGCCCTAAAGCATGAACATGTGATCTGCCAACATGGCGTAATTATGTTACTTCGATGAAGGAAAAAGTTGATTTATGGATAAGGCGAATTACACTTTCTGAAACTATGTTTTACTAATTTATCAGCTTTCATTTCGGTGCTAATTAATCATCTAGTATCTGATGATTAATTAAAAGCCAAACATTTTAGAGAATTGAACCATTGAAGAGCCGAGAATTGTGTACCCAAAGTTTGAACAATTAAAGATTTCAAACCAAATTATTAAAAAATTCAAACGAATATTACAGTGATTTAAAAATTTGGAAGAAAAATAAATATTTTGATTAAGTTCGAAATTTGAATTTGAAATTAACCAATCAGGGTTTAGGAATTTAGAGTAATAAAAATGCTTATCCAATAAAATTTTATGTTGCTTGTTTATTTACAAATTATATATATCAAATTCCGATCATAATTTGGAGAAAAAAATAGGCATTTGAAAAAGCATGCCGAAATAAAACTTTGAATTTGAAATTATCCAATCAGGAATTAGAAATTTATAGCACTAAATACCCTTCAAATAAAATTTAATGTCGCTTGTTTATTTACAAATTATATGCCCAACTTTAATCGCAATTTATGTGACGTATCATAATTTATTTCAAACACGCTAAAGCACGAGTTATGCAATTAAGAGAAAAATCTTATTCTGTTTATAGCGTACTGTAAATATAAACTTAAGTAGAATTTAAAATATTTATTTATAAAATCATTTAGCCTCGTAATTATGCATAATTAGTTTGTTATACATAGTTTATGCTACACCGTTCCTTTATTAGATTTACTCGTGATGACGTCATGTGGTTCACAACACAGAACAGTACAATGACATTAGAAATTTGAATGGAGCGTGAAGGATGGCATGTTTAGCATATTTACTATTCGTACAACTAATAAATACTCTTTTATCATGTTGTTATGTAAAATATTTACTTGAAAATTCGCATATAATTGTTTAGTAAGAAAAAAAAACCATCTGAAATCAATGCAGGTGCTCATTCTTCAACCCGGAAGATCTCGAGATCATCTCGTTTCTTCTCACGTTTACCAATCGATGACGTAGGAAAGAAAATTCCACTGTTTTATGAATTAAACGGACTATTTAATTTACTACTGATGCTTTAACATTATTGATAAATTAATGACGTACAATTATTATTCATTATTAAAGTTTTAATATTAGGAAGAAAAAAAAGATACCTAACAACTGATAGTGGCTCCATCTTATGTTGAAAGTATCACTGCTTCCGTCTTGGCTTGTTAGATTGTTATCGCCCTCTGTTGAGAATTACCGTATATATTATATATTAAATAATTATTTCAAAAATATTTTGATTGATTATGTCTAAAGTCGTACGAAGAGGGTTATTCATACTATAATAATTACGAATGTTAAGTGTGTCAGCTGCACCTGAACAGCTGACCACGGTATTTGTAAGCAGAATCGCCCGAGGAAAGAGCAGCTGTAAAGCAATGTGTAGTAAATTTACTAAAGAGAGCAGCTGTTTGTGAAGAGTTGAGAAGAAAAATAAAATAAACTACATTTTATGTACAGAAATCCTAAATTGCAAAGGAATCTCTGTTATTTTGTCAGGAAGAAAATTTCTGATTGGAGATATTCGGAGTGTTACATGCCACATTGTAACCTTGATCCATGAAAGAATAGAATCACCGAGTCAAATGATGCAGTGAGATTCCTAGAATTTCAATAAAAGAAATTGCCCCGCCATGCTGAATAAATTCGGCATGGATAGAAATGGATAGGAAATGGTTTCTTCGTGAAAAAATATAACGGTCCCGTGGTCAGAAAGAAAGCAATTTTCAAATATATCTTCAGTAAAGTAGAAAATTCTGTAATGGCCTTTTAAAAACATTATTATTATTATTATTATCATTATTCTTGGAAAAATTACAATAAATCTAAAACAAAATTGCTTATTTATGTAATGTATTTTATAATTGTATTACACATAGTTAATTTAAATGTAACGAATGAAATAATAATAATAATATTATTATTATTGTTGATAATACATACATTTTTCTTTTAGCTATAAAAATTTAAATTAATTGAAAATAAAAATATTTATTTTTAGACAAAGAAAATCCTGTAACCGACCAAACCAACTCCAGATGGCGTAACGTTCCAGTCCAAACGAAACAAGACCACGGGTTACCATGGAAACCGCATTACTGCGTCTTACTTCAAGACGATTGTACTTTCACCCATTATCCAACCGAAGAAATGAGTGTAGGTTATTTTACAGAAAATTTCACTACAGATTATGTATATTTACCTATGAATATATTCAAGGACGAAGATTGATTTCATATAATAGCAATAGATTGAAGAAAGAGAACCAAAAAAAATATATATGTATTCATTTTAGGACGTGAAATGCAAAATCAATCACCGGATGTCCTTGCAAAATATTCATAAATTTTTTTCCTTTAAAGAATTTGACAAATAAAATAGTACAAATGAAAGGAAATACTTTACCAGTTCCAAAGAAGTAGAACACAATACAAAAAATTGTAAATCTTTCATAAAAATTTATCTTAAATTCTATCATTATAAGCCTAATTTTCATGTGATGATATTTTAAAATAACTTATTTAATTTAACCATTTTACAAGAAGTAGATTAATAAATTAATGCAGATATTTGCAGATGGTCCAAAAGTCAGTTGACCATTGAAAGACTAAATTACTGTTTTATTCAAGTACTGCACTTACTGAATTCCAAATAATTGTTTTCCAATTTTAGATACACAGAATATAGCATAAAAATATTTTTTTCATTTATTTATTTACAAATTTCTCATGAAGATTAAGATAAACAAAATCAACAAATTCTTGTTACTTTATTTTTTTTACAAGAATAAGTGTAATGAAATAATGCAATATAAAATAGTTTCGAGTTTTGGATAAACTGTTACTAGTTAAAAGAAAGTGCATTTTTCCTTATTCATCAATAATTTACAAATTATTTATGAAAATTTCTCTTATAAGAATAAATTTTATCATCATATGTGATAATACTTTGATTCATTAAATTTCAATAAATTTAAAATAATATCATTTATAAAATCATTTTATTTTTATGTTTAATTCTAATTTAATAAATAATCATAAAGTTTAAAAATAAAGGTGTGATTTTTAAATTATTATTATGTTTGCAAGAATCTTATTGATAAATTTATAATAAAAAGCAATTTTTTAGTTTGATGTAATCAGTAAAGGATGGCCCATAAGTCAGTTGATCATTGAAGGACTTAATTACAGTTTTATTCAAGTACTTATTGAATTCCAAGACAGCAATTTATTCTTTACAATGGTTATTTGACTTTGGGTCACGCTGTATATGATATGATTTTATTTAAGACTTTTTTGTTAACCTTTCTCTTACATTTTCCTCAAATACATATCTAATTTTGTATGATATTTTAAAATTTATATTATTATTATAAATATTTTATTTGCATTGAGGCTAAGCTTTGTTACAGGGGGTATATTTTTACAGTAATTTATTGGTATACATTTGTTATCTAACAATCGTTCAATATACATTTTCTTCAAGATCATCAATAACATTACAATAATCATTTAGTAATACATTTTGTCATTAGTTTCTTTTAAACTATTTTAATTTAAGTAACATAATTAGTAAACAATATAAAATTTTTATTATACTGTTTATTCTGGTTTTAATAAACAGGATATAAAAGCTAAAATAAAACTATCATGTATAAAGTACAGTATTAAAAAAATTTATAAATAATGGTTTTATTATTTATAAATGATAGTTTTATTCTAAGTTTTATTATTAATCCTTGATTTAATAATAAAACTGTCATTTATAAAATACAAGAGTGTTATTTATAAATGTATAAATTGTAATATTAAAATTCCAGCTGGCTAGAGTTTACATTTCAGTATTTATCAAATGTATTCTTTTTATGTTATTCTGCTTTTTTCCCTTTCTTTGAATGTTCACCTATCATAATCTCTTCCTTTTTATATCTTCACATTTCATTCTTATTCGTGTAGATTTTTTACCTCATTTCCAGATCCATATACATATATATATTTTATCTTTGACATTTTTCTTCTATTTCACTCCACATAACACACTTTTTTCCCCTTCTTCTTCTCCTTCTTCAACTTACACATTCAATAAAATGCAACTGTTCATTTTATATTTAAATAAATATATATTACAGATATATTTGTGTATGTAAATTGTAAAATAAATTAAAAACAATGTAGTTTTTCATTTATGAAATTGATGAAAACATGATTTAAAAATATGATTATTTGAGAAAGGTAGCAATTTAGGTTTTAAAGTGGTTAACTGACTTTTGGGCTATCTTGTATATAAAATGAAATATATAAATATATCATTTTACATCTGTACACTTGGAAGGTATAGGAGATGATGATAATGACAGTAATGAGGAGGAGAGATGAGGAAATAGGTGATTTAAACAATCTTATTTTAGTGTTTACTTTCAACAAGCTATAGTTTAAACTCTAAAAAATATAATTTTCATGTTAACTATTAATATTTTTATAAAGAAAATATATATTGATATATTGTTCATTTTATGTAGTATATATTTTAAAAATTGCTTTTTTAAAATATATTACTATACTTTTATCAAAACATAATAATCATTTTACACAATATAAAGTATCAAATTTCATTTTTCTATAACTTTGAGTTTATAACATTTAGTAATTGTTTTCTTTCATATCTAGACTATTTTTGCTGTTAGAAATACTGTAAGATACTTATCTATAAAATACATTAAATATATAGGCTATATATAATAGATTACAGTAGTACATTGTTTTTATTTATGATGTTTTCAAAATTGCCTTGATCTTCCAAAAGCTTTTAAAAATGTTCTTGAAATAAATAGTTACATTAATTTTTTTTTAAATCTTTTATGTNGCCCTCACGATATAATAACTCGAATCCGACTTATACTGTATACTTTAACAGTTGTATATTTTAATTCGTTACACAGTCGCTCCTCATCTTAACTAGTGATGATGATGCTTAAGCATGAAAGGTATCGAAATATAAATAAATAAAATAATATATATGAAATTTATTAATTTTTACGTCTTTAATTTTCATACACAACATATACAAATAGTTACGAACGTTAAGTCATTCGGAGGCGTCGACGAACTCTAGAAAAGAAGCTTTTATCATAAGGAGGAAGGGTTTTATAAATTAATAAAAGTAACGGATTGCTTATTAATCTACATTTATCCTGCTTTGTAATGATAAATTCGTGTTAAACTTTCTACTATTATTTAATTTATTAGTGTTAAAACTAGAATTACCGTGTTGCAATGTAGCGTATACAGTATATTAATTATGTCGCTTAACTAGATGACTCATTTATAGTTAAATGATGTGCAAGACGCTATTTGTACAGACGTCAAATAAACAAATATCATTTTGCGAAATATTTTAAATGCTTTTTATAAGTTATTCTTACCAGATTTTTATGTTCAAAAACTTCTCCAATATATAGTCTATAATAGAAAATGAATAGTTTATATTAAGTATGTTTAAAAAAAAAAGATAGAAAAGACAAAGGTTTGTCTGTGCTCCACACAACTGCATTAAGTACTCATAAGTTTAAATATAGTTAAATAGATGAGCTGAGCTTTATATTTTGAAAAGCTAAGAAGGAAATTTCTGCAGTCATTTTGACATTGTAAATGTTTATTCTGCGATTATATATAATCAGGGGCAAGCATCTAATGCAACTCTCCTTATCTGAGGATGCTTTTTATCTTAACGATTAAATTGATAAGAAATACTTATTCGCATGCGGAACTATGAGCAAATAATTAACGAAGCAAATCTATAAACCCAGTTTTCGCATGAATTAATTAAAAAAAGAGGGAAAAAATACAGAAACAATAGGTAACGAAGGATATAAGTAAGTGGAAAACGGACAGAAGGAATCATTACGGAAGCTATGTAAGAATTTTAATATACGTGCTTAAATTTTTCCTTGTTAATAAAATTATTAACATATTTCGAGTTTAATTAAACGTTCGTAAATTTTAAGCATGTAATTTAATATGGCCAAAATCATAATTTTACAAAAAAAAATTTAAACTTTCAAAAATTTTAATGCGAATTCATTAGTAGTACGACATTAAATTATCGTTTATTGTAATAAGAAACGACAAGTTTAGTTTAAAAAATTTTAGATAGAAGCATGTGAAGTTATAATCAATAACTTTACCAAAAATTCTTGTTTAAATGTTAAAATTTTAAAATATTAGTACAGTATGCTTTATAATGATTTTGCCCTATACAGTACTTATTTTATATCCAAATTTTCTTCTAAATATAAATTTTATCATTTGAAATTTTTTTCTCTCCTTGCTTAAAACTAGTTTTGTATATAAGCTATTTTTAAATTAAAAAGTTAATTGAACTTATACGAAAGTATTTATAAGAGGGAGGAAATATATCACTTAAACATTCTTTACACGAGAATCGATTAATTGATAAGTTGCCTTTTATATATCTTTAATCCGATAGATGGCTGCACTTAATCTTATAAAATTATTTTTCTCCGATTTTATCTTTTTAAAAATTCCATATTTACAAGCACTATAGTTTTATTTTATATTAACTTTTTAAATATGTATTTTTTGCTAAAAAAAACTATTTTATAAAGTGTAATTTTGATTTTCGTCTTCCTCAGAGGCTTGTTTCTTAGCTATTTTACCATTTTTTCTCCTCTATTTTCTAGATTGGAGACAGACTTTTTGTTGATCTACCGAGAATAAGACTAGATGGAGGTAGGCAAGCTTTTAGAAGACGTTGGGGATACGATATATCGGGTCCTCCACCCCTCCCCGAAGAAGATGAGGAAAGCGAGTTGTCAGAAACGACTTCACTTCGAGACGAAAGACTGCTGCGATTTTCTTCGTTCGGTAAGTTGAGGAATTTTAATATTTTATTTAAATATGCTTACGTTATTTGGAGCATTATTATAAATATCGAGCACGAATTCGGGTGTCCTAGACATCGATACAAAGTGCTTAAAATCCGCTCCATCGAGCGCAATTTTTCGGAACGGATGTGCGTGTACCGAAACCAATCCATTCATCCACGACGTGGGAGGTTTTTCCCATCGAAATGACAATTTTAGATAACCTTGGTTTGTTCAAATTCTGAAATTCTTAAATAATGACCCTCACTCGCACAAAAGAGCTTTGGACAATTGGCACTCTCGTCGCTTTTCATATTTAAGTATCGATTATGATTGTATCAATTGCTCAGTTTCTTAATCGATAGGTTAATTCTACAATCGATTTTTCGTTAGCGTAAATGAATGGAAATTTCTTAAGAAACCGAACCCACCCAAGACTATTTTTGGTAAGTGAATATTAACTATACATTTCGTTAATAGATGGCACTACGTGTATATTTTGAAACGAAATATCGATTTTTTTTTTACTTTTTCTTTTTTCTTTTTTAACCTTTTCAGAAGTATCAAAGATACTTTAGAAGATTAAATTAAAAAAAAAAAAGAAAGTTAAAAGTGGGTCAAACAAATAATATTTTCTTTAATTCGTCTCTTTTATTGTTACTTAATGGCTCGAAAATCGAGATAAATGATCCCTTTAATCTGCTGTGAACGGCATTACAAAATGCGCTGATGTCAAAAAAGTTGCCTAAAAGTCTTGAGAAATTCTAAAAATTTAAATAGAGGAGATGCTAAAGCGTCATCTGTTAGCAAGGAAAAAGCATGAATATTTTAAGCATATTTTTAGTATATATATTTTTTCTTGA
This sequence comes from Centruroides sculpturatus, assembly GCF_000671375.1. NCBI lineage: Eukaryota > Metazoa > Arthropoda > Arachnida > Scorpiones > Buthidae > Centruroides > Centruroides sculpturatus. Next base: position 521,146 of record NW_019384395.1, read on the forward strand.
GCAAAAATATGCACATATATTCACTTAAATGCGAGCGTAAAAACTATATAATTAATTAGAAAGTGTTTAAAGCGATATCTTGAATTTTTCACATTATTTAAAGGTTTAATGTAGCAATAAAAAATGCACTCTCTTAAAAACTTTTTCTTGCAGAAATAACGTTTTAAAACGGACGAATTTTAAAGGAAATTTTCATAATAGAATCGAGGGAATTTTTAGAAATTGTTAATTTTATAAAACAGCTGCACAAACTAGGAAAAGTTAGTTTTATAGTAACGGCCGAGTGTGACGTCAGTGGCTCCCCCACGCGATGGAAATGGTACAAGTATGGCGTAACAGGTATAGGTTTGTGACGGTTAAGTCGCGATCGTCTAACTGTTTTGTTATTTAAGTGTATGGTCATGTCGCTACCGAGGTCCGTTGCCCGAATGTTGTGTACAAGTAGTTGGAGTTCTGAAAATGGTAAGGTCATACGTTTATTCTGAATGGGTGTGGTCGGAATTTGGGACGGTTGGAATACTCCTTTGTATTTTTATGCTTTCTGTAGTTATGGCAATCATTAAATGTTACTTTTTTTGCCCTTTGCCCTCACGATATAATAACTCGAATCCGACTTATACTGTATACTTTAACAGTTGTATATTTTAATTCGTTACACAGTCGCTCCTCATCTTAACTAGTGAAGCTATTATTTGAGATTTATATATATATATATATATATATATACAATCTATGAGGATATTTTGAATGTTTGCTGCTGTTAAAAAATAGCGTTAAATCAAACGCACAAACGCAGGAATAACAAGATTTGTTTTTATGTGAATAAGTTATGTCATTTATTTTTTAATCTCAAAAAGATAAAATTGGATCGAAATATGTGTTAAAATTAAACGATATAATTTTATAAAGAGGAAAACTAGTGCATTGAAGGAACAGGTAAAGTGAGGAGTTGAAAGGTGTTTTGACTCCTCCCTCGAGTCACGTGTTACCACTTGCCATTTCCGTTTCGGCAAGGGAGAAGCAAAGTGCTGTTTCACTTGTTCGACGTTTCTGCATGATGTGCACGTGTAGCGCTGATCAGAAATTGGAGACTTTGTGCGAAAGAAGGAATGGTGGTTACGTTTTAGACGAGCGATTCTGTTCTCAAATACCCAGAGTTAAGCTGAAAAACAAAAGTGCTAAAGTGCATGTAAGTTGTTGTGTTTACTTTAATAGTTTTCGGGGTGTTGCGTTGCATCAAATATGGATTTTGTTTACCTTCGCTCATAGTTTTTGTGTGTCAGTCATGGCAACCGTTTCTTCTCAGCCCTTCTTATTTATATGTATCTTACATTGACGATATCGAATTTCACGTATAATGTAACAGTTTTATACACTAATTATACTATACACCAAGTTCAAAGGTCACGCTTTAATGTAACTTTAACCTTTTACATGCCATCCCACTCACCTATATTAATTAAACGCATAAATTTTAAACTTAATGATAATTAAGCTTAAAATTTATACGTTTCATCATTCAGTTATCGTTAAGAAATTCCGAAGATGTTAAATGTTTTGTAATTTTGTATGACGAACTTTGTCCTCCTCTCACGTCTTTCCTACGAGATTGGTTACATTTTTAACCCGCTAATTTCATTACGTTTTTTCTTTCTTTTTTAAAAATTGTATGGAAATGAAATTGTCGAAGAAGGTTTGAAATCCAAGCATCCGGTTCTTCTACTCTCAACCATGAGAATAATGAGTGTCAAGTCAATGCACTTTGAACAACAAAGAAAATGGAATCTTTGAACAGGACACTTTCGTTGCTATGGTATCTTCATTACGTTTTGATGGAATAAATTGATTTAGGATATTCTTGAACTCGGCAATCTTCTAACTTCCAACTATTGGCGGATTTATTTTATAAGGGTTTTGAACAATTGCAATACATTTAGAGCTAGAAATCAGTTTCTATCTACTAGCCTAATACAGGATTTAATGCTTAAAAACATGGCTAAATAGTCACGTGTAAGAATGCATGTTTTATTATTCAATAAAATTTTAATTTTGATAAATTAGCAGTAAAATGTTTTAAATTTATGGAAAGTTAGAGTTATTTACTGTATTTTTCACTCGCCGTATTATTTCATACGTTTTAAAGTTGTACTTATGTTCACTATAAATTGACACTAAAAATATGTACAAAACTGCGAACGTCGACGGAGATAGTTGCTTAAAACAACTGAAGTGTGAAAAATTATTATTTTGGTTATTGTTAGAATAGGTGTTCAAGCACAGCACGAATGGAATGACCAAACTACGTCATTATTCTCCTCACTGTGAAGTGAGGCATGGGAAAACTCTTTCCTTCTCACGACCGGTGTCACCAACTGTGAATCGTGATGCGATGCAGATAGTGGGGGAGTGGCATTGAACATCAAGCACACAGATCGTTACCCTTTAAAATTTATACGTGGCTTCACACTCTAAACACATGCTTCGACAAATTAAAATAACTTCAACGTGTTTAAGCGACCATTTAAGTATACCAAATCGAATTATCTGATTTTTCTTAATCCTCGTGGAAACAGTACTTTATCAGTCGAACGTAGAGGCCTACAAACCAATAAAAAAGAAGATATCTTTTATGTGCCTTACAAACAAAAGATAAAGATTTTCGTGTTTTATCTGACAAGTTTCAATGTCGAAGGTTTATTTTATATTCTAGAAACAATTACGAGTAGGCAGGCGTTTGGGAAATTATCATGGAAAGAAAATAAAATCTCTTGAAAAACTTGTAGATTAAGTCTATAAAAGTTCAATGTTTCATTTTATTAATTTACTTAACAAACTTTCCTTAACGAAAATGAATGCTTCGAATAACGATCATAAAATAGAACATGGAAATGAGATTCGATATCTGATGATATACACTAGGAAAAAGAAAAAGAGATTGCAATTTATTGTTTTATTATCTCTGTTCAATTTCCTGTTTTCCTGTACGAAATTGCTTTGGTGAGGAATATTGTTCCGTTTTATTGAGTAAATGATGTTCCTTACATAACTTGACATAGATTTTTGACATGTAAATTGGAGTAATTTCATTTTATGAGCTTAAAATTAAGCTTTTAATTTATTTTACCTTTACACTTGATAGATATTTTAAAGAAAAATAACAAGATGAATACATCAGAAGTAGTATTGATTAATGTGTTTACCATTCGGTTTTTTATTAAAACAATAGATTTTGGGGAAAGACATGAAAATTAGTTCAGTTAAAAAAAAACGTGTTTTATTAACACACATCTAATATTTATAGATGAAATTTAAAACAATTTCATTCTATTTAGTAGAGATTTTTATAGTAAAATATCGAGATAAGAACACGAGAAGTATTGTTTAATTACGGTGTGTTTAATACCCTATCTATTATTAAAACAACAGTTTTTTTGTGGAAAAACAATGTAAATTAATTTGATTTAAAAATAAACGCGTGTTTCGCTAACATAAATTTATTGTTTATAGGTGAACAAGATTAAAATAGTTTCATTTTATTGTACTATACTTCACAGTACATTTAATAGAGATAAAAAACATATCTCAAGATAAATAACAGAAAAAATATCGAGGTGTATGTAATCAATTTACTATTAAAAAGTAGGTTTCTTTTCTGCTATAAAAACAATGAAAATTAATTTAATAAAAAACTTGTTTCATTAACGTATGTATGTTCATTGTTTATTGATGAAAAGCGTTTTTAAAAAATTTAAATTTATTGTGTATTTAATAAGGGAATTTTTTAAAGAAAATATTAAGATCAGCAATTCGTCAGGAAGAAGTATTGATTGAGATATTTTTAATACGCAATTCAATTTTAAAAAATCCAAATTTTTCTTACAAAACATTTAAAAACGAATTTAATTTTTTTTAATGAACATGTGTTATACTAATTCTACTGCATATTTAATAATAGATTTTTAGAAAAAATATCAAAATAAACAGCAACAAGGAAGAGGTATTGGTCAAGATGTGTTTAATATCAGATTTACTCTATAAAAAGTAGTTGTTCCCTTCTCAAAAAAAACATGAAAATTAGTTTATTTTTTACAGAACACGTGTTACTTTAATGTACTGTACATTTATTGTTTACGGATGAAACGTATTTAATTAATACTGATTGAACCGTATTCAATACGCGATTTACTATTAAAAAACCTGAAAATTGGTTTAAACACGTGTTACACTAATATACTGTACCAGTAGTACGTTCATTGTTTACCGAAGAAATGTGTTTAAAACAGTAAATTCAAACGATTACTTTTCCTAGAATCGCTTGTTTGATTTAAGAATTACACTGAATGATGCAACGTGGAGACGACGTAAGATAACAATTTTAAAAATTATTTATTTATTTATCAACCGGTATTCAATTTAAAACGATGATAAATTATATTTATCATTATTCGCTCGTTAGTAAATTCATCATTAGCTTTCATATATATATTTTTAAATATTTGTTCTTGCAAATTTGTCTGTACTTTTAAAAATTTTACAGTTACATTTTGATTTAGTGCTACCACTCGGTTCGTTTCTAAAATTAGCATCAAATCGAGTGTGGCGCTAAACCGAAGTACAGTACCTCATACAAAGAGAGTTGTCTATTGTAATGAGGTGTACACGCGAAGTCCAGTGTTTGAGTCACGGAATTGGGTGGTTTAATGCACGAATATATTCATTGACGTTATTTAGGATGGCGTTAAATCGAAGTCCGACAGTAATTTGATCATCTTAATGAAGTTTTGTGTATTTTTTTCGCATTTTATAGCTGGAAGTCTTTAACTTGCCGTAGATAAAACAGGAAATAAATACAAAAAATGTATATAATATAATGATATTGTAAAATAGTTGATAAACATCAGCAAAAAATACAAGAAGAATTATAAGGCAATTTAAACAGCAATTTTATTTTATTTCTGTGCAGTTTTAAAAGAAAATCGTTTAAAATANTAAGAAAGTTGAAAATTCATTTGCATGTTTTACAACTAACCTGCTGTAAATATACATGTTAGCATAATATTCATTCATTAAAAACATTATTTTAATAGACCTAAAATGTTTTAATACTTTTTTTTTTAATTACTTAATAATATCAATAAATTCTAATCTAATAATTAAATCACAAGTTACAACTGAATTTAGTGAAATTGCGATCTAATAAACAGTAAATTTGCTGAATCGAACTGTTAGCAATAAGAAAGTTGAAAATTCATTTGCATGTTTTACAATTAACCTGCTGTAAATATACATGTTAGCATATAATTCATTCATTAAAAACATTATTTAAATCTTAACTTGTTTCTAGGAATTTAAACTTTATTTTTGATTTTAGAATGAATAATCCATCCTTTATAAAGTCATTCTAAAGCAGAGAGTTATTAATAATGCAAATTACTTAATGTACTGTACAGTTTACCATCATCATCCTAATAAGTCAGGCCTTAAGTTTTAAACATTATTTATTTTAAAAATATACAGTACTTTAAATTAGAGGATTTTTTCCTGTCTTAATATATGACAAATTTGCATAACGTTTCATCATTATTTTGTTATATCACTAATAAATGAGAATTAAATGTTGTCATTTTTTTCAAAAAAATGAAATCATCAAAATGCATAACTGCTAAGTAATTACATCAGTAGTATGCTACATGCTAGACTGATCACTTATACATATATAGTTGCACAATCCCCCGGTATGAGGTCTAGCGTGTAATTGCTATGAAGTTGTATTTCCTTTCTTCTCAAAGATAATTTTTCTCTTTTTATCATATGTATAACTTCACCTGGGCTAACGTGGTTAACATCTGCTCCAGGATACATAATTATCAAAGTTCTCGAGATGGCATGGAAAACACGTACTTTTGATAATCATGCCTGATACTTTTTATTAGCGTTATACCTCTCTACAAAAACTATCTTTGTAGCGTAATTTGGAGATAATTTTAGTTTATTTGTAAATATTGATTAGTCTGATTTAGTGCTTTGTTTTCTTCACAGTAAGTATTCTACTGAAGAAATTAAATCATGTAGAGCGTACTTAGCAGGAAACAACTGTATTAAATTCTAACATAATAGCTTGTGAATCATTTGTGTTAGATATACAATGACTAATATATCTTTACTAGTAATTTTTTAAAATATTTTTTCTATTATATATAGAAAACATTCAATTAATTTACAATATTCAGCGTATTTTAATATTTTCTGTAATATTTATTCAATTGTGTATTGAAGGGTGTTCTTATCTTACTTTAAGATTAAAAACATGGTAACTGGTGAAAATTTGTAAGTAATTTACATTCACTTATAAATTTACATAATTTTTCTACCGTAAAATTCAATATGGTAGACAAAATACATTTGTCTATGCTAGGAAATCTGCTTTTATACAAAACATCTGTTTAGTTTTGCTGAATTCAGTCGTGAATCAATATATTTATCCAAAAATAAAAAAAAAGAGGAAAAATTGAGAGATGGAATAAAGGAACTTTTCTTCTGTGATAGTATATAACGTTTTTATTAAATGAAACAGAAAAAAATAGAGAATAAAATAAAGTTAGTAGATTAAATTTTCGTAAATTCTTTTATGTAATGATAGAAAAAGAAAGGTTAAATTAGAGAATGGAACGACTATTTTAACATGCCACGTGAAAGTTTTTAAATTAGGAAAATTGTTCACGTGGTTCATTTTTTAAATGAATATAAATTCCCTTATTCAATTGTTCGAACATATCTATTTTTATATCCGCCTTTAGTATGAACTTCGTATAGTTTCAATGAGAATTAACTAGGCTATTTTATAAAATAAAAATAACTATTTTAAACATACTTCCATGCATTTTTTGATGTTATATTTCTTAGAATATGTTTGTACTAAAAATATAAATGAGATTAAAAATAATAAATTTATAGCACCTATTAATGATAAAAAATGAGCTTATAATTAATTTAAAATATATTAAAATAATTAAAACAAATTTAGATATTTAAGAAAAATAGTTTTAAGTTACCATTATTTTTTCAATATATTTTATCACATTATGTTATATTATGTTTTAATAAGAAAACTAATGAATAAATTATTAGTATAAGTGTGTGTGCTTCAGAGAGCATGTGTATATTAGTATTATATTTTAATAATAAAATTATTATAATTTATTCAATACTAATAATAAAAGTAAAAGTAATAAATAATTTCAGAAGTTATTTTTAAGCGAATTAAAACTATAAATTAAAAATTTTAAACTTACAATTACACGCGTGCACCATTAATTACAAATTAATCGTATAATTTATCCTGAAATTTTATCCCGGTTTTAATTTTTAAGTTAAAAATTCTATTCTAAAATTATTGGTAATGGTAATTAATTGATTTTTCTCTCTCCACTAATGCATTTCTACAGTGTTTAAAGTTAAATAATGTGTTTTACATTACAAGATTTAAAATATATTTCTGATGTTGTAAAGCTATTAAAAATTCTAAAATTAACAAATATAAAAATTAAATCCAATTATTTTTTGACATTAAATCATTCGGACGGATAATTTTTTTAAAAATAAAACTAAAAAGTTAATGAAAGATATTAATCATGCGTTGATTTAGGGTCGCGCATCGACTGAAAAAGTTTTTTTTAAACACGTTTATAATTATTAGATCGGGAGAACAAAAACTAGATTTATATTTTAAAAAATCGCCAAGTATTTTTGGAATACTTATTTAATATTTTCCACCCTCTTCATCGAGAAAAAGCTCGCATTAGTGATGTAAGCAGAGCGCATAACTAGTTGTTAGGAGGTCATTTCGAGTTGTCCTTGGTGACATTTTGGGAACGACTACATTACTTACTCGCTGTTGACTTTAAAAATAAATAAAAGAAACAATCGAGTATTCGAATTGTTTAAAATTATACCCGATTTTATTAAATTACAGATAGAATTTCTTTTGCGTAAAATTCATTCATAACTAAAATTTTCTCTAATCTCGTTGAAGTAATGCGCCTATGCATTTACGGTTCGTCGATTTAAAGTATTTTCATTTCAATTAAGCGCTTGATTAGAATTAAATTGAAAATATAATGTTTAAAATTGAATAGTGTAAAAATTATTTTATAGAAGTTAATAGATTTTTATATTTGATCTCATTTCCGTATAGAAAATTACCTTTTCTTTTTAAATTCTAAATTAGTGGCAGACTAGAGCTGTATAAAATATATTCATTTTGGAAGAGTAGGTCTTTAAAAATTGTTGAGTCGCTTGGTATATACGAGACTTCAATCCTCCTAACCAAAAACTCCTAACTCAGCATTGTACAGTGGTAATATCAAATTTACCTTTAGCTTACGTTGTAAACATTAACCTCAATAAGAAGGAAAGAGACAAATTGACGCTGTTAGATTTTTTTAAAAGTATGTTTAGAAGTTGTGAGTAAATAAATACAAAAAATATTTGTTATACACTATCATATTAATTTAATACAATATTTTTCAAAGCAATAATTTCATCCTACCCAGAAGTATAATAGACGATGAATTATCATTAGAATTACTTATTTTTAATTTAAGGCAACAGAATAAGAATGTTCTCACACTTGTGATAATGATATGATATCATAGAGTAGTATGGCCGCAACAACTAGATTAAAATCTTATTTATTTTAGCAAGAAAAATGGGTTTAATTTAAATGTTATTAAGTTAGATTGTTCTATGAGAGGACGACGTTTTACGTTATTAGTTATATTTAAAAGAGCTTTAAGTATAGTTTTTACTTACGTATCTAATTAGTTAGTATAGGCGAGCATAAGTATAGTTATTTTTTCTTATATGTAACTGAAAGTTTAATATAAAAGTTAAAACTTGAGTTTTCATACAGAAAGAAAGTCGTGTAATGAATACGTCGAGTATTTCGATTTAATACAGTTGTTTTATCTGTTTCTGAACTTAAAAGTCCACCTACGTCTTTTCGACATTCTTCTAATAATAATCCAATTATTTTCTGAAAATCCCTTTTTAAAAATGGAGATCTTATATTCGAAATAATACGACTTACGAATTTAAATTACTTAAATAAATTATGTACATCTCGTATACGAGTAAATTGTAATTAGAATTGCATTTTGGAAAAGTATGGGCAACACATGTCGGGATTATTATAATGGGCAGAAACGTCACTTGCATCGATTGATTTCCTTATTTATTTGTTTTATTTGATTTTTGTAGTTTTTAAAATTAATAATAATAATAATAAACATTGTAATTATGATGCTTGTTGATAATTAGTAATTTATAAAATCCCAATTAGAATATTATTCATTAGGATTAAGATTATTAATTAAGATATAACAATCAGGATATTCATTATTATCTTAAGCAATTAAAATGTTTACAAATAATAATAAACATCCAAATTATCCTCTGTAATTATTTCGACTGTAATGTAAATTAATATTTATTTTATTAATTAAATTTTGCAAGAATATCATTAAGTTATAAATTATTTTTAGCGATAACCCTGTTAATGCCGTTAAACTATATTAAATGCAGTATTGTACTACATAGTGTAATATATTACGGCTAGAGGGAGAGTAAGCCTAGAGAAGTATCCATGAAGCCTTATCTGTAGGCTATAGGACCTGAGCCGGAATTTATATAATAAAATTTTAATTACGAAGTTTAAAAAATTAATTTATGTAACTTCAGGTGCATAATGAGAGGGGGGAAAGTGTGATAAATCTAGAACATCACGTCAAAGAATGTTTAGAGGCCTGGAAGGCCCTAACTCCAGGACCTGTGATCGCTCTCTACGCTCCTCTATACTATAGGGGAGATCGGGGCAAGATCGGCATGTTAAGCTTTACTTAAATTTTGTGTAATAAATACTGCTGTAAACTGAAAAAAAAGCTTTGCATATTGTCTATTGGAATGTTACCTTACTATAGAACTGGTTAAAATCAGTTTGGAAATAAAAATAATTAAAATAATTACAACTTTACAAGAAGAGAGAAATTGACGAAGTTGCCCCGGGTATAGGGGCAAGATCGGCAACTTCTCTCTTTTTGTAAAGTTGTAATTATTTTAATTATTTTTATTAAAGTTGCCCCTGGTATAGGGGCAACAGTAATGGGGCAAGATAGGCACGTATATAAAATTATGTTATTAACAATGTATAAGTTGGAATTCACTATTAAAACAAAGAAATACAAATCCAACACCCATTTAATATTATTACAACGAAATGCAAGTTCAAAGACATATATACATGAATAACAAATGCAAACATGTTTTCATTTATCATCTGTTTGATTTTTATCCTTTGCTTCTAATGTGGCTTTATGTTGCCGATCTTACCCCGCTAGTCATGATTTCGAAACATTAAGTACAACCCTGAGAACAGAATGCCAAGCCACGATCTGGCCACGTGAATAAGTTGAAGTTACATCCTTCTAACAGGAAAAGTAACTTTCGTTATCATGGAATTATAACAAAACCTGCCAATTCAATATAAATGGAAAAAAAATATTATATGGAATTCAACGAAAATGAAAATTTGCTTGATAATTCAACTACGCTTGTTGGAGAACAATAAAAACACTACACTCAACAAGCCACCAATAAAACTCAACTGCCTAACCCATAACCAAAGTCTCCTTTTAATTTGTTTTTAAAAAAAAGCGCTTGACAAACTTGCTCCGCATGCCGAAGTTGCCCCGATCTCCCCTAATGTTGTTAGACCGATTTCTGGTAATTTTAGCATTGTGTAGTGCTAGATTATTAATAAAACTAATGTTGTATAATTCTAAAATCTATGACGGAATGTATTGATTCTTTTAAAAATAATTGCAATACAGTACTATAATAATTACATAAAATGATTTCATTAAATGGCATGCCCTATTATAACGATCAAATATTTGATCGTTGTTGGAAAATATTGAATTTTTCTGCTAGTATTTTTTCATTTTATTACATTTTTTTTTTTAAATTCCAAAATATTTGGCGAAATTCCTGGACACATTATATTACTGTCGTTTATGTGGTTCATATTACCGAAACGTTGGGTAATATGAGCGCATCATTTGGAATATTGTTAATAAATTTTAGGGAAAATAGGGTTTAAATAATAATAATTTATTATTATTATTATTTAAACCCTATTTTCTCTAAAATTTATGTAAAATTAATTATTATATAAATACCCGATTTTATNAATAGGGTTTAAATAATAATAATTTATTATTATTATTATTTAAACCCTATTTTCTCTAAAATTTATGTAAAATTAATTATTATATAAATTATATAAAATTATAATAATAATTATTATTATTATATAAATATTTTCCTGTGATTTGCATTATAATTAATAAATATCAAATAAGATATTAGGAGAATCTATTGATAACCTTTCTACATCGATTTTTCTTTAAGGCGTCCTGATTTCTTTAAATTATCCATCATTTATATTCTTAATGGTGTAAGTGTTGAATGTAAGTTTATATTAATTTTAACTGAGTAATTTTTCAATTATTGTTATGTTATTATACTTGTTATCTGAAAACATATCGATATATATTTTTCTTTTTTGATATATTATTTTCATCGCAACAGTTGGCAATAATTTGCAGTTGCTTAGCAATAAACATTCAGTTTTTGGTATATTTCTTTTGAAGTGATACTTTTATGATTGCAGTTAGCAATTGTTCTTATGATAAACAATCATTGCTGCCATGAAAGCAACGCATCAAAAATACAGACTAGATATCTGTATTATTAATATAAATAACGAATACACAGTGAAGATAAATAGACATAAATATGATCTTTTCTATTTTATTATTTTGTAAAAGTTTGTCGAATTTGGTACAAAATATTGTTTGTTGTTGATTTAATTATCGTATTTCCTATTGGAATCATATTTCGGCAAGATATTTCCTGTTAATAAAACAATAAATAAATAAAAATGCCCAGTATGGTTAGCAAATCGGATATAAAACAGAAAACAGTTTAATTTGATTTTCAAGAAGCCGCCCGGTTTGTTATATTTCGCAATTTGTTATCAGTAGAAATTCATATTTGGAGGATTCCCACTCCTCGTTGTTCTTCAGGCAGAAAAATAAATAATGCCGATCCTTAAAAAATAACAAAGAATTATATAAGAAAATAAAATATAAAAATAGTTTTTTTAGTACAAAAGTAAGCTTTCCTAAAAACTAGAATTAACATCAGACAGAGGTTTAATTATTTATTTTTAATGTATATATAATTTATATAAACTATTTTATTCACGTTTTATGTTCTAAACTGTGCTTCCTTCTCTAAACTGTTCTTTATAACTTATACCTTTACTTTTCTGTGCTTTATTTTATGCTTTAAATCTTGTAAATTTTCTTGATGAGTAAAAAAAAATGTTAAAAATTTGAAATCAATAACGTTATGCAATAATTCTCATAGGATTACCGATGGCAAACTCTTGAATTTAGCCTGTATTAAATGAATATATTAAAAATGATAATATAATAAGAGTTTTGTTGTTTCCGAATTTCTTTCCTTATTATAAATCTCAAAAATTACATTTAATACATCCAAGAATATCTGTATAATTGCTATGACTTATGAGTCGTCTTAGAAATAATTTACTTTTAATATACGGGTATGACTTCAGCAGAACTTACTTAATTGAATTATTCATTATTTATTGAGAAGAATAGAAACGATCTGTGTAGCAATCATTAATTTCTTCCGATTCAATTTTAAGTTTCACAAGTGAATAAACGGATCTTATAGTTTAGTGTACTGTACATGATGAAATTTTAATCATTACTCTAAAAAAAGCCCTTTTATTCTATCGACCCCTCTAGCTTTCAAATGTTATTCAATAGTTTTCTATTTAACTTTTTGCTTTTTAGAAAATAAATTATTTAAAATTTGAACAAACACATTTAAGAAATCCTCTTTAAAGTGAAAGTTTTTAATAAAATTAAGATAAATTTTCCGGTAATCTTTAGTTTTTATACTTAAATTATATGAATAGTTCTGTATATACGCTGATACGCGATACTGGTAAGTTTTTTTTTTTCATTACCTTTATGACCTCTTCTTTTTTATGTTGTTATCGACTGACCTAAATTTGTTATAATACAAAAGTATAGTATCAGAGAGCAGTTTATATGTAAATATATAAATATACTCTACATTGATTCCTTCTTAACATGTGGCCTTTGTAGACTCAACTTCTCGTAAAGATAAATAAACTATCTTAGACAAAAATAGTCATGTGATTTGATAAAATTAATCGTTATCTGTGACGTAAATCGAAATTCCCCCTCACTCCGAAAATAAACAAACGTCAATTTTAAAATGGTAAGACTGAATTTGTATAATTTAAGTTTAAAAATTTTTGAAATCGGAACTAAATTATCGCATTCGATTAGCCAATTTTTTGTTAGTTTCGTATAATTCGGATCAGGATCTCGGAGATTGAAAGAGGTCTGGGCCATTTGGTTTTTTCAAGCTCCGTAAATGTGATGATCGAGCCAAATGGCCCGCCGACCTTTGTGCCCCATTAATTTTTTTTCGGTAAACATCGTTATAAAATTATCTATTATTCAATGGATTTTAATTTTTACTTTAACATGATGTCTGGAAGCTTCTAATGATGATATTGTGAAAAATAAGGGCGTATATTTCAATAGGGAAATACACCTAATGGTTTCTAACAATTTATTTTCTAAAAATAAATGTTTTCCGCCGACGAATAATATTAAATTTGTATTGTTTTCTAAAGGGCGTCGTATTATTATTTGTTGTTTTTATTTTTTCTTCTCTTTGACATAAACTTCTTCTAAAAATGGTACCTAGGATGTTTTGGTCCATCGATTTTGACCCAATTTCGTGATTTAAGTGCAGTTCCTGTTAAAGTTTGCAAAGTTTATAACACTAATGATCCTTACTCGATTCTGACCTTGTATCATCGTTCGAGTGAATAATTTGACCATTATGTGGTTTAAAGTTATATTTTAAACAATATTAATAATAATTTGGTATAATTATATCTGATATATACTCGATACGGTGGAAAATGATTGTTATTTATGAATGAGTTTAAATACATTTTAAATATGACATGCTCTTTTTCATTTGAACCGTGAGTTAAAACTCTTCTCTAACCCCCTTTTTGAATTTTTGTTACTGATCACCTCTCTCTGCGTGACATTATCCTAAAAATTTAATCTAGAACCAATAGGGCTCGCGATCTACTGGTTGGATAGCGTTGAGGTTTAGTAGTTATTAATAGTACTCTCACGCTGATTACCTACATTACTAATAAATTGGGATTTATATAAAATTTAATAAACTTTTCTTTTTTATTATATTTTACACTCGTGAATGAGAAAATCCGTTTTAATACGTCTTAAGATTCCAATTAAAATTTAATGCCTCACTTAAATTTTTTGTTGATATTTTTATAACTTAAAATCGATAATACGATTCGAATGATATTAAATCTGGAAATATTCGAAAAGATTTTCAATTTTAAATAAGCCAAATTTAGTCTTGTTTTAAAGTATTTAAATGGGAATTTTAGAAGATTTATTCATATAAAATCTCCGATTCGTATACAATTCTAGAATATAAGAAATAAATTTTAAAAAAGTAATAAATAACGTACTGTATGTGAATATCGTATTTATTCACTTATTTTACATTATTAGGCTATATAAAATAGAAGGTTAGTGTTTAAGTTAAGCTATTGTTTTAAAAGTTTATTTCTTTCATTATACATTTGTATAGGAATTTTAAATTTAAAAATATACTTTTAAATGAGTTTACATTTAAATATATGGATACAAACAAATATAAGTATAAAGTTTACTTTAACTTAATAATAATTTTAATAAGCAGAAAATTTAGCTTAATAAATTTCAATTTGGAAGATTAGTATACATATGTTTGTTTCTCATTATTAATTACAAATAAGTAAACATAAATATGGCAGACCACAGTACGTAATTGATATAATAGATGACAGCATTGAAAAGTGATAATGATCTACAATGGAGGAACGCGAATAACGGCGAAACTTAGTTCTCCCGTCAGTCACCAGATGGCAGCAAGAGAATTTTTTCTCAAATTTTGTTGCTTGCGGTAAAGATTGCGTCGTGAAGCTTTTACCGCTCCCGGTTTCGGTGGACAAGTACGCCAAATATACAGTACGTACGGTACATGGCCCGGAGGCGCGCGCGTTTTTTTTAAAGGGGAATAACCGTTACTTTCGTTTCCTCTAATTAGAAGGTAAGTGCTAACTATGTAATTGATGCACTACTGCAGTCGAGAAAGTTACTTCATTTGTGGTTAACTCGTTAACTCTATAATAATCTATATTAGTTTGTTTCAAGAGAAAAAATTATATATGCTGTATATACTGTACTTGTAGTTTGTTTACCAGTTGAACATCTTTCGTGAATTGTAAATTGAACACGCTCGCCAACGGGTTAGTACTATGATTTTACTTTCAAGTATATATATATGCTGTATATCATATATTTAATTTCTTATTTCTCTGATATATTTTGACTAATAGTTAAATAAATTAATATATAAAAACTAGTTATATTTTTTAATCATTAATTTACATAAAAATATAATTTTAAGATGATATTTATTCTATAAACATTTACGTTTTAATGTAAATGTGGTAGAATTTTACGAGTAATTTTTTGTTTTTACTATTATATAATTTCGCGTGGACATTTATTTATATATACAAAATAAAATTATTTATGGAGAGAATTTTTCGAAATATTCTATTCATCATTTATTAAATATTAAAAAAAATGTTACGAAATGATATGTATATTTAACAATATCACAATGAATATTGAATAGTTTATATTAAACTTTTATTCAATAGAATTGACAGTTATTAAACAATTTTCTCCCCTCTCGAATGAATTAACTTTGTTTAGGGAGGGTGAATTTTATAATAAAGCAGCAATTCATGAATATAAAGTCACGTTAATATTCTAGAAACATTTTAGGAAAATTTAATTCGATTAAATGATTATAACTTTGGATGGTTTACTAAATTTAAAGGAAAAAATGTTTTAATTAATTAATTAATTAAAATTTTAAACGAAAAATTTCGTAATTATTATAATAAGCGTTTTAAAAATATGCAAATAAGAAGTAAGAAGTGATATGTTTGCAAATTTTATTCTGCTACATTTTTCATGAGAATAAATAAATAAATTTTTGGTATAAGTTAAAGTCAATAAAATTCAGTATTTTTTTTTCCTTTTTCTTTTTGAACATGTCTTACATGCTGAAATATCTGGGATTCGGCAACATGACAGTCATGTTTCTGGTATTGAAAAAATACTTAGAATAATATATAAATAACTAGTTATATAACCTGACACCTTGATGAATGGCAGAAACTCCAATCCTCCACTATTCACTGTTATTTCTTTTTTCATTTTTAAAGGCTTTAAACTGTTTCCTTTAGTCTGGTAGTTTTTAAAAACAAAAAATATTGAATTCCGGTCTTCTTTTTTCAAATTTTTCTTGTAGACATGTAATACAAGCTTATATAAATATATAACGTTTGTATAAATATACACGTGTTTATTCTGTAAGGAAATTCATCATATGTTTTTATTATAGGTTAAAATTTTAAAATAACTCATACTTTTAACTAAAGAAATGTTCTTTTCTTTTTCTTCCTTTTTTTTGAAAAAATAATTTTAATGGAATATCCGAGCTTTTAATGTAATGAACTTTAAATTTACCAATCTATAAAATGTCATTGTATAGTAAAGCATCTATCCAATATTTTATCGGAAAATTCGAAAGATACTGATACCTTTCGCATATCCAAAGAATATTTTCTAATATCTAAATTAGTTTTTACTGTATTAATATTGTTCTATTATTGATAAAATTGAGGTTTTATAATGCAAAATTTTGAACACCTTTTATCAATAAGCACTATAAAACAGATTTGATATATAAGCTACTTTTATGCCTTACATTGATATTTTGTTCTATGAAATATTTAAAAATACATTGTTAATAATATTGTATTTCTTTGATTGAATTATAAACTCAATATTTTTAACCTTTCATAAGTGTAAATTTTAGTTAATACAAAGAAAAATATATTTAGGCTATACGGAAAAGTTTGTCATACGAATTTTAAACAAAATTCAAGTAGAGATACGGATTATTTGCAATTATTTTAAGCTTAAAGTGCTGGAAGATGTTACTTATTTTTTAATTATTAAATCATTTAATTATACGCAAAATATTTTTAGAATTAAAACGCAATTAAAAGTGGATGCGATTATTTTAAATTCAAATTTATATCCCAACAAATTAGATTTAAAATAGATTAAAAGTGCCTATCGTTTTATCATTATGGTATTTACTAAAGTGAGGAATTATTGGTTTAAATTCAAATTTTAACGACGAATTGGCTGTAAGTTAATCCCATGTTTTATGTATCAGAATTTTAATTTTGGAAAATTTTAATATATTTGAAATGTTTAGCGACCAGCCTTAGTTTTATTTAATAATTATTCATAATCGCTTATTTTTAAATGCCGTTTAACTATCTAGACATGCTTTAATTTAATTAAAAACAAAAGTTAAATTCTTTAACTGGAAACTTGCCGATTCTGTAATATCGTTAAATTATCGTTGTTTTTTGATATGATAGACTTTAAAAAGTTTATAAAATTGTTTAATTCTGTAATGTAACTTACATATGATGCGATATTAAAAGATAAACAAAAACATATTGCATTTCATATAGTTTTATATATGAGTTCCGACTTTAATATTTATTTTTTGAAACTTTTATTTACGCAATGTTTTATTTACGAAAGTTTTGTTGTCATGTGGACAGTTCTTTATAGTTTTTAACTTTTTGAACGAAGTTTCGGGCATTTTCTTTCTTTTATTGGATAAAAAGTTGAAGTTGAGTTTACACTTGATTATTCCGAAATTCGTTTAAATTTCGGACTGACCAATTAAAACTAGAAGTCCAATTTCAGCTTTTAATCCAATGAAAGAAAGAAAAAAAAATTATAAAGAATTTTTAAGTTAAGTTTTAAAAAAAGAAACTTAAAATTGTAAAGAATTAGTCAGTTAAAAAAGTTTTTAAACAACAAAACTTTCACAAGTAAAGACATTTTAAGATTAATAAGTGATCAGTTTTGCAATATCATTTTCTAGTTATTCTATAAATTAAAAATAAATAAATAAATATTAGAGTCAAAATTCTCCTACGTAAACAATAAACTATAATTTTCTTTTATCTTTTAATATATCATATTGTCTTAAAATTTCGAACTACCCAATTAAATAATTCGCAACTAAATAAAAATTTTTACGGACTTTATCCTATCAATTTTTGCAGTTTTAAGGGGCGCGACTGGCAAAAATAATTGAATAAAATGGCAGATCGTATCGAAACTGTCGTAAGAGAGGGAAACAATTTCAATTGATTTAATAGTAAATCGATTTTTTAAAAAAAGAAAAATGATTTTCGAGCATGTAATAAATCTCTGTCAATCGATTTTAAAATATTTAAGAAA
Organism: Centruroides sculpturatus; assembly: GCF_000671375.1. Taxonomy (NCBI): domain Eukaryota; kingdom Metazoa; phylum Arthropoda; class Arachnida; order Scorpiones; family Buthidae; genus Centruroides; species Centruroides sculpturatus. The sequence goes on from NW_019384395.1 coordinate 539,781, forward strand.
AAAAGAAGAAAATATAAAGACTAAAATATTCGGTTTTATAAATTTTATTCCGGAAGAGCCGACATATTGATTTTTAAAACTAGTTTGTAACGTAAATTTTCATTGGCTAATCTGTGACGTCACTCGATTTAATTTATTAGCTCATTGCTTATGTGTATGATTTATATCGCTGAAAAAAAAAAGAAAAAATAACGGTGTTCTGAAAGCTCGTTGGATGCCGTTTTCAGACATTAATTTCGCTTATTTCGCACAATTTTAAAGTAGATTTAATTATTATATTTAATTTACAACTTAATTTTGTATCATGAAAGTATCTAGATGCAGAATTATAATCATGTTAAGAGATCGGAGGATAAATTGTTATTTTTAGTTTGTGTAGACAAGTAATTGCACCAGAAATAATTACTAGACCTTATTGAGACCTTAATAATACCACGTTATGAAATTACCGGATGTTTAGATAGTTAGATTAAATAGGACGGTAGTTGAACAAAATAAGAATCAACGGTTCTTCCAGACGTCAGAGTTTAAATTCATTTTTTTTTTTTTTGTTTTTTCTTTTTTAATTTATACAAAGTAAATCTTTTTGGGAAATTCGAAATCGATAATTTGTCAGAATTAATTAAATTTTTCTATGTTTATCTTATCAAGAATAAAACAAAGAGCATTAGTTTTCCTTGTTCCTATTATTTGTTGAGTATCTCAAAATCAATTAGAGATGGATCTTTGAAGTTTTTAGAATAGTCTTATATCTTTATACGAAAAAGTCCTATTTATGGGATCATGATTTAAACTAGGTTTGGAGGCTTCTAGCCCATATAAAATGATACATAAAAATGATGCCCATTTTAAATGTGGAAACATGTACTGTATAGCTTCAAGTGACATCGAACTCATAATCAGTAACATATCAAATATTCTAAGCAATAAGCAGGGCCGGATTAACCCACTTTTGGGCTATAGACATTTTCTTCTTACCGGGCCTGGGCTCTCTCACAAGAAATAGAGCGCACAAAAAATATAAAACAATAAATAAAACAAAACTAAATAATGTGAAAAACTAAAACAAATCTTAAATTTTTATTAATAAAACTATTTAATACACAACAATAAATTTTAGTTTTTCTAGAAAAGTTTGAACAGTTTGTTTATAAATTTAAAAAATTGAAATTTGTTTTATTAAATGTCTAACAAAAGTTGTACAATAACAATATTACCTTAAAATATTAATTGTCAACAAGACTATGTCTTGTTTATAAAATCGTACTGCCTGCTGTGTAACCAGCTTAGAGGTATGAAGGAGTACATGTCAGGAGTTGCAATTTGACACAGAGCATTAAGTGCCCAAATCATGCGCGCATAAAAAAAAAACAAACTTGTAGGTACTCAGGGGACCGAGAACCGAGTCAAAGTAAAATACAAAATGGCGACTCTCTACAAACAGGCAAACCGAAGTCAGGTGGTGAGAGTACCACCGACAGTCGTTCTAGGAAATGGACTCTGATTCTAGGAGTGAACACGTAGTATTTTCTTTGTTAAATAAAATTTGTAATCTAATTTTGTGAATTTGGGAGTGCTTCAAATATGACATTAAAACAGGGTTTTATGTCGTTACAAGTAGGTTTCTTAACATTATCTAGTATAGTAAAATCGTGGGACTGATAAAAATTTGACGTTATAATCGGGTTAAACTGTATATTGTTTGTGCAAAATAAAAAAAAAATAATTTCGGATGATACAATAGCCACGATTATTTTTCAAAGACGGGAAATTTTCGTTAGGCATCGACAAAAATTCAACCCAGGCCGACGCGTATGGACAGAAATTTCGAAATTGGATAGGTTAATTTCATCGAAAATGCATCATGGACGACCTCGTGGTCGTGGCAGGCAAAGTTTGAACGATCGCGCCCAAAAGCAGCGATACGGAAGAAGATTGGAGAATGAAAACGAGATCTGCTTTAAGCGTCAAAGTGATTCAGCTTAGTAGTGTCTCTGAGACATAGTCGTCTCCCAAATACGGTTTTGCCGTTTTACTTGTTTAATTTAACCTTTTTGGTTAATATTTAAATAATATAATATTTTACCAGTTTTACCAGTATTATACAGTTGTCCAACAGAAGAGTAAACTATCTTATTTACAAATCTTTTCAAAACAGACAGTTTGACTGGGCCCTAGACATTTGTCTCATTTGTCTATGCGATGATTCGGCCCTGGCAATGAGCTATCATATGGGATCTGTTTTATAATAAGGTTTAGTTTCATCTGTAAATGGTTATATTTTCTAATAGAATCCTGATTTCTTTCTTTGGATGGTTGAAGATTGAAATATAATAAAATTTAATTTCACAGAAATATTCAGGAGCAGAGGATAGCATATGCCCCTTTATAACTAATAGTGTTGCCACCTTTTCAAAATCGTTGACCCGGACGGCAGGTGAGGTTTGTTCAAACAGAAGTTCCTGATGCATGCATAATGTCATTTTGCAATGAGAAGAATAACGTGCAGTGCATGCCAGTTCTAAATCAGTTACAGTTAGGGACTAGGGAGACTTGGGTAGAAGTAACGTAAGTAACCTAAATTAAGAAAGAACAACTACAGATGACAGCTCTATTGGATATTGAAGATTTGTATGAATACGGATCCTACAAGCAAAAAAAGGGGGGCTGACAAAAAGGGTTTGTGCACAATAATCCCGGACAAAATTAATAGTTCACCCGGACAGTGAGTCGATTCCCGGACTGTCCAGGTGAAAACCGGACTTGTGGTAACACTAATAACTAAAAGTTTTAAACTAAATACACAAGGAAAATTTATGATAATAATTACTAAAAATAGAAATTTACATTGTGGATTCCTATTTTTAGCATTAATTATCACAAGTAGTCTGAAAAAGCAGTATAGATTTACAATATGGTGCCAAGAATTTTGCAATTTAAAAATTAATGATAATTTATTCATATGATTTTCTTATAATAAAGATATAAAATAATGTTTTATTAGATTTATCTACAAAAATAAAATTAGACTTATAATATTTATATATGAACCTATTCCTGATGCTCTTCTATAAGTTATAGTATTTGGATATTAATGAATTGTTTCTTAAATGTCTAAATGGAAGACTATTATTGTATAAAAGTATTACTGTATCCAATTCAAAAAACATTAAATTAGTTAATTTTTTAGAAAAATTCTAATTTATAGTTTCATCCATGAAATATTTGATTACTTTTAATAGTTGATCTTATCATTTTACAAAAAAAAATACTATCCTCCTACATTTCAAATGTTATTTAATCAAAAATTTTTTAATTTGTATATGACGTCAATTGATGGTGATTAATTTTTTAATAATTGGATCAGTTTAATGAATTTGCTTGTGCAATATAGAAATATTAGAATACCATATTAAATGCTTATCATGATGTTAAAAGAAAATGCACAAATGTCATGTAGTATTACTTTATAATATGGTATACATTCTACAGAATGTATACCATATTATAAAGTAATACTATTATATACCATATTATATATACCATATTATATTCTGTAGAATGTATACATTCTGTAGAATGTATACATTCTACAGAATGTATACCATATAATTATTTTTAATTTGTCAATTATTGATTATTATTTGTTTTAGCAAACTATGAAAAAATTTGAAAATTGTATAGTTTATAAATCAATATCAGAGATCCAGATACAATAAATTTAGTCTATTTGGCTTCAAATGATTTCAAACTCATATCCAATAACATATCAAATGTTCTAAGCCAGTGGTTGGCAAATTTTAATCATTCATCTCTATATCAGTAAAAAAATAACGCACCCTTTATAGCATAACTCAAAAAAAATTTATTGCTTTAAATTTAAAATAAAACTAGCACATGTATCCCTAAATACAGTATTATAAAATAATTATGAACCCTTCTTTACTGTAGTTATATTTAAAATAAAATTAACATGTACATATCTAAATATCAGAAAAAATTATTCAATTAACCTATTTATTGTATATAACATTATGAACTCACTTTATACTTAAAAACAGTTGAACAATGAACAAACCAAACAAGAATTAATATCAATGTGTCTTGCACACTTCAAAAATTTATGTTCCTCATTTTTGCATTCACTGTTCTAAGCCATCAGGTTGTTTTCATTCTTATAATAAGATTTAATTTAATTTGTGAATGGTTATATTTTTTATCTGAATCTTGCTCTTTTCTTTGATGGCTATGGATAACCTATAATCTATGGCTATCTTGGATATTATTGGAATATTAATAAATTGCTGTATAAATACTGAAATAAATGATTGTTTTTAAAAACAAACAGAACTTACTAATTTGAACTATACAAAATTTTATAGATTGTCATTTAAATAAATTTGTTACGAGTTTAAACTAGTTTGTTTAGTGATTCAATTTGTTAATTATGTAATATGCTTTGTTCCATAATTCTCATTAAGTCCAATAACCAGGAATGATCATGATTTGAATTCAAAGCTATTGAAGAATGAATTCTGCTGTAAATCTTCTTCAGATCTAACTTTAATTTTTTCTTTCATTTTCTTAAATATTTTAATTATATTGTGAACATTTTAGTGTTAAAGAGAATTATTATTATGCATATTAATTTTAAAAATATACTGTTACACTAAAGAATATGTATCTTTATAAGCATGTAATTTGAACAAAATTCTGATATTTAAAACTAAATTCCATAATTTAAAAGTCATATATATTAAAAATCTTTTAAACATTTTCTTAATTTTAAACATTTTCATAGGAATAATTATCTGTATTGTGATACTAATGATTGAAGTAATAAAATTAATAATGATAATTATATAGTTAATACTTTTAGAATTAAATTTAAATACAATAAATAAATTACTATTTTAGAGAATGGTCTAAAATTGCAATTTAATTAGGCCTTTTCACTTGTTTAAATAGATTTGTTCATTAAAATAAATATTTATAGTTCAAAGTTAAACAATATGAATATATTATGAACAAGTCATGACATATTCAGAATGTTTAATTTTAAACCTTTATATTCTTATTAATGCATCTACTTACTTATACTACTAAAAAAATAATTTATAAAAGTGAAATAATTTTATTTTATGTATTTTATTCTTTATTCTATTTAAATTCAGCTAAATATTGGAAAATGAACTCAAATTTTCATTTTATTTAGTGTTTTATTTATTATTTAAAAATTTAATACAAGATGAAATATAATGTAACAAAATTATTTTATTAAGTGATAAAAATAACTCTCTAATTAAAGCATTGAAAAAAGTTGTTAGGATGAAGATATTCTCTCCATCCTAACAACTTTTTCAACTTTTTAATATTCTACTTGTTATAAAATTAAAGGATAACTACAAGTTAACAAGTTATCATTTAAACTTTCATATGACTGAAAAGATTATAAATATCAGGAAATTTATAGAACAAATTATGAAAAGATGTGTAATACAGTAGTTATAAATTTTAATCATCTTAATAAAATGGCAAAATAATTTAAGAAATATTTTCTTAAAAGAACAATTTTATTATTTTCTATTATATTCATTGTTAAAATATATTTTTTATTATTCAAATATATATTTTGTGGTTAAATTTTTCATTTCCTCCATTAACTGTGGATTAAATTTTTAAGTTGGTATCCCTGACCTAAGTGTTTTCATGGTCATTAGTTAGATCTTGTTTCTAAGAAAGCAGTTCATTTGTTTCAAGTACATGTAGTTGCATAATTTTTAACAAGTCATCTTTGTACAAAAAGAACTTTGTTTATACTTTCTATTAAATAAATTTCATAATGATGCTGACTTTTAAAAGTATAGATTAAGTGTTGGCTGATTTTTACTCGTTTTTCAAAAAAATTTAGTTCCTTAAAATTAAATATAGAATTGAAAACACATCTTTAAGTTTGTATTTACTAATAAACGTAAACTTGTAATACAGTAGAACCTCGAAAACTCAGCTCTCGATAACTCGGCCACACCCTGGCAGGGCAAAAAAATCCTTAGTTAATTAATTTTCATGATAAAGACAGCATTATGCCTCATAAAGTATTTTTCTGAAGTCTGTCTTATCAGGTAAATTACTGTACACAGTGTATTCATTAATTTTCATTTTCATGTAGTAAAGGCTCTATGCCTTCATAAAGGACGTACTTTTCCTTTGTTTAAGGGTATTTTGGCAGTTTATTCTCTGTTGTATTCTCAAGTAAACAATACATACAAGTACAGTACAGTATTTTCTGAGGAAACACTCGTACTTATTTTTTTTAACCACATTCCCGATAACCCGGCATTTTCACAAACTCGGCCACCCTTCGGTCCACATTAGGCCGAGTTTTCGAGGTTCTACTGTATATAAAAATTTACTGGAAACTAGATATTTGATTACTTTGTAGATATTGAACATACAGAACTTTCCTTTAATATGATAATGCTCTTTTACTCTAATAGTAATTTTAATACAAGTTGTTTGTTCATTAGTAACTCTACTAAAAAAAAATTTTTTTGAAAAATGTACTACCACTACCAAGCCCAAATTTAAGATAAAATCTGACATTAAATATTTGATAATCATCAGGCTTTCTTTAATCCAATTTATTTAATACATAAATCAATGGTTAGTTTGTTTAATAAAATCATGTTTTAAATGTTTGGAAACTTTAAAACTTTCTGAAATTATAAACTTTTTAATCATCATTAAAATTCACAAAACTTGGCACTAGGTTGGTAAATAAATAAAGTACCTTTGTTCAGATTGCAAATAAATTTTTTAAAACAAACATCTTTGGCCAAATAACCAACTATCATCAACTTTCATCAGTTCAATTAACATATTAGAATGATATAAATGTTCTATTCCTNAACCCTCTAAAACGAACAAAAAGTGTTACCAAATTAGAGAGGAAACGATCCACTATGGATGGAGATAGGTTTGTTTTTATTATATAATGTTTCTACAGTTGTATTAAGTATAAAAATATATATGCTGTTAAAAAAATCATAATTTTTATTACAGTGTTCCACCGTCTAGACTAAGGACATCAAGATCCCATGAATCATTATTACAATCTAGTCCAGGATCTCTTGCAACCCTAGATTTATCCCAGGGAGATGTTCAAGTTACAGCATTACATAGTAGTTTATTAAGACAAGATCATTGTTTTCAACTTACCTCCAATGGAGGTACTAGATATTATACTTGCAGAACTGCAGAGGAACGGGATAAATGGGTTCATAGGTAAATTATTACTTACAATTAAAATATATACTAAATGATTGCAAAATTTTAAAATTACTAGAAACTTTATAATTTGAAAAGAAATTATGCAAAGAAACAAAGAATTACTATTTTTAAAACTTAAACCTGAATATTCATTTGCAATAAAAATTAATGTAACAAATAGTTGTTATTTTGGAAATCAGTGTATTTGAAAATTACCCACAAACAAAATTAAAGTTTTTACTTTAAAAAATTCTGAATATTAATAATTAAGTGTTATTAGCATTAGATGGTAAATATTTTATATTTTTATTATGTTGTAAATATTAATATTTTGATATTAATTTAGTAACAACATATGCCATATGATAAAAATTATATTCTGTGTAAACAAAATGTCAAGTAATCATAACAATTATACAACAAGTCTTTGCTTAAAGTTATTGATAGATTCTTGGAAACTGCAATGTTAAGAGTGACAATATATAATAAAATCAGTTCTACTATAAGCTAAATCATATAAACAAGATACAATACTAATTGGATTGTATTTAAATGCTGATGGTTTCATTTTCTACATCATAGAATCAGTTTTACTGTTTATAAAGAAAAGTCAACAATGGTAATTGTAAATAATTACAGATATATATCTTTCTTCAATGACATTATTACAAAGTTAAGTGAGGAGTTGCTATATATCAGATAATGTTTAATGTTATAAAGTTAATGTGGTTGATTCTTGATTTTGTGGATCTCCATAAATGAGTTTTGAAAACAATAGATTAAATTGCTTGTTCCAAGGAGTCTGTCATAAGAAATCAAAATATTTGAGAATATGTACTGTAGTTGTTAATGTGTGAAGTCCATTGAACAGTGTGTCAGTAGTTGTAATTCATGCCCTTGTTTGGAAATGTGATGTTTGTCTCTCATATTTATCACAATATAGGTCATTTGTATCTCTTATCTCTTACAAAGTTCATTTTGTAGTTAACCATGATATCTTTGAATATAATAGATATTGGTCTACTTAACACCAATTGTTTTCATTTATTAATTTTTTACATCACGAGTCAATAATAATCCCAAAATATATATAATTAAAGAACATTCTATATTGTGGTAATAATTGATCAGAACAATGTTTTTATTAAAAAAACTTAAGATAATTTTCTCTAATAAAGTTTGAATCAGTATGAACTACTATAAAATATGTATTTTTTTATTAATTGATTTTTATTTTTTATGAACCATATGCGTTTTTTTTTTCTGGCAAAGTATTAATATGTACAGTACATAATTTATAAATTAGAATTATAGAATGTCAACAAATATTACTATATCTGAATGAATAATATATGAAACTTTTCAGTTAATTTTGCTTACTAATAATAATAAATCATTGAAAAAAACTATTTCATATATCATGCACTATAATGTAATTCATTCAAATTAAAAAACCAATTATTATATTATTTACATGACTTTTCACTAATTTCTCAAAAATCATCTTAAAAGTATTACATAAAAACTTATTTTAAAATCCTTTAGGATTGCAATTATAAAGATTCTAAAATTTTAAAGACTAATATTTTTATGTTAAAATATTATTTTAAAAACCTTAATTTTGAATAAAGTTTTAATAGTGTTTTTACTATGAAATTATTAATCATTGTTATTTTGATATATAGAAACCTCTTATGAGAAAGCATGTTCAGATCGTAGAGGCAGTGCTCCAACTACTCCTATTCTTGGTCCCAGAAATATGGATACAACACCTTCAAGAATAGTGGTAAGTTTGTATTTTTGAAGAGATATATATCATATCTATAAATGATTTAATGCCAAGTTGATTAATGCAACTATAATACTAATAGGTTATTACTACTTTTATTATTTCAATTAAACTAATAATTCTCTTATGGTTAATTTATTATCTTCCATGAAAAATAACATTGTTCCATTATTTAAAAATTTAATCATTGTGTTTGTATATGTACAAATTACATTTTAAAAAATAATTGATTTTAAATTTTAAATGAAAATACTATTTTATATTTTGTAGTAACAATTCTGTAAATTTATTTTTATTTTAATAGAATTTCTTCTCAAAGCGTTCCTTCAAAACCAACCCTCTAAAACGAACAAAAAGTGTTACCAAATTAGAGAGGAAACGATCCACTATGGATGGAGATAGGTTTGTTTTTATTATATAATGTTTCTACAGTTGTATTAAGTATAAAAATATATATGCTGTTAAAAAAATCATAATTTTTATTACAGTGTTCCACCGTCTAGACTAAGGACATCAAGATCCCATGAATCATTATTACAATCTAGTCCAGGATCTCTTGCAACCCTAGATTTATCCCAGGGAGATGTTCAAGTTACAGCATTACATAGTAGTTTATTAAGACAAGATCATTGTTTTCAACTTACCTCCAATGGAGGTACTAGATATTATACTTGCAGAACTGCAGAGGAACGGGATAAATGGGTTCATAGGTAAATTATTACTTACAATTAAAATATATACTAAATGATTGCAAAATTTTAAAATTACTAGAAACTTTATAATTTGAAAAGAAATTATGCAAAGAAACAAAGAATTACTATTTTTAAAACTTAAACCTGAATATTCATTTGCAATAAAAATTAATGTAATTTTGTATCACTATAGATGTAATGAAAATGGTTACAGCAGTGACAGATTCTGTACCATATGAAATTGTTTGGATGGAATTGTTGCCATTCTTCTTTTGAACTTTAGTTTTTTCAAGTTTATACAGTTTCATGGATTATTTATGGTGTGGTGTTGTTTTTAAATAATCCAAAATCAAAACTTGAGAAGCAAGATTTGATGATTAGAAGTCAAAGATTCATAATTGTCTGGATAATTATGTCATGAAAAAAGATAGAGAAGAAGATTCTTAATAAATGCTAAAATAATATAAAATAAAAGTTACTTTTATGAAGATTACTTCAGTTAAGACACAGCATTTTTTAGAAATAAATATGCACAGTAATGAGCATATTGTATATCTTGTGGCTGTTTTTTTTTATTTTATGTCTATTTTGTACTCAAGAAGTCAAATTATAATAATTAGCATATATTCAACTTAGTTTATCATTTGAACAGAATATTGACTAAACCATTTAAGGTGAAATGTATTTTATTTGATTAAGATATACGTAACATTGTAATGAGAATATCTTAAGATTACTTGCAAAGATGGTCAAAATGCTAATATGGCGACAATAAAATCAAGTGTGTTACTATATTATTGAAATAATTTGAATATTAAATTACTATTTTAGTTATAGATATACAATCATTTATTGCAATTTCAAATAGAAAGGACATTTTTTAAAATCAAATTGCAACATTCCTATTTCCAAATTTTTTCTGATAATGAATCATTATGAAAAATCATGTATCTATTTTTGAATATTATCTAATATTAAATAAGTCAATATTTAAAAAATTAAATATAATAGGTTATGGTTATTCAGGATTCTATTTAACTGAGGTTCTGCATTATCCATAGCAAATTGTGAAATAATACTTTGTTTCACAAATCATGACCAAGAGATACATGGTACTCAAAAAAGAACAATCTCATTTTGAGTATAATGCATCTCCTGGGCAAGATTTTAAAAAAGCAAGTTTTAAAAAGAAGTCAGTGACTTCTTTTTAAAACTTGCTTTTTTAAAATCTGAAAAAGATTAAGAAAATTTTCATTGTAATCATAGATTTACATTGGCTTTAATAGATATAGTTGTGAATAAAATTAAAAGTGTTTTATTGTGTAATTTAAAATTTTTTACTATAAATCTAACTTTAAAAAGTATATTATACATATTAAGGCATCCAAATTCAATTTATTAATTAATTTACCAAACATTCTGTGTTATCCAAATTTTTGATTAACAAGACACACTTGGTCCATATTGTCTTGAATAATCTGGACTACCCTACTGATTTTTCTTTTTTATTGTATTTTCTGTAAAAGAAATAACAGTGAATACATTTGATTCATAAAATATTCTAATAAGAATGCCTAAAAATCAAAAATAATTTGATAGTTATAGTTATATATCAATTGATATTTTGTCATTATCTCTGAGTGAAATTAATTTCATTTCTTGAAGTGTAACTGTTATTTTTTGTAATGTTTTTACATTGAAATAGATATTTCTCAGTAATTTTGAGACTTTTTATTATATAATCCTACCTGAACTTGATTTTTCTTATTTCATTCTGCCAATTTTTGTAATTGTAAGAAGTACTTCTTGTTTTTTACTTCATTTTCTTATATGAAGCAGGATTGGAAAAACCTTTTGGAGGTTAATAGAAGGAAATCTTAACAAATTTCTATTTTTATTCATTTACTGAAGATTTTATGAGACTATACTTTACCATTAATTTTAGTATCTTGTTTGGTTGTAACATTTTTTCTTATCCCAAAAACTTTTTTCCTGCTATTCCTTTGGAGTGATATTTCATGTTTTCTTTAAATTAAAAAAATGTTGTAAGCAAATAATTCTTGATCATTTTTTGCTAGCAACAATTAAAGCAATATGGCTCCTAATATTTATTTATCAGAATTGTTTGTTTATTTTATTCTATTATTTTCACATATTATGCTATACATATATATCTTATTATTCAAATATTTTATTTTAAATTGATTATTTAAAATATCTGTAAAATTAGTAATTCCTGAAATAAAATTATTGTTTTAAAGCTTTAGAATTTTTTATTAAATTTTATATCAGAAAACTTCACATTTCTTTTAATTCTAATTCTTTTTTTAATCCAGTTATTGTTATATATGTTATGTTTAAAAATTATAGTCTCAGGAGAACTATTCATCCAAATCAAGATAATGTTAGAAGAACAGAAAATTCCTTGAAAATTTGGATACTTGAAGCTAAAGGCGTGTCTGGTAAAAAAAGGTAAGTTTCACTTACTTTTAATTTAATATTTATTATTAATAATAATAATAATAATGGGACAAACATTTATATTTAGGTACTTTTGTGAATTGTATCTGGATAAAGTATTATATGCTCGTACCTCTTCAAAATTAAAGAGTGATATGTGTTTTTGGGGAGAAAATTTTGAATTCAAGTAAGTTTTATATTTGTAAACTTTCAAATGAATATTAAGAAAAATATATACATTAAGGTATGTAAACAAAAACATCTGCTCAAAAAAAATCAAATTTTTTTATTTTTACAATATGATTATTCGGGAATACAAAATTAACAAAATGAATTTCTTCTCTCTAAATTATGGAATCTGGTGCTTGGAATCTTGCAATCAGCTGCTTTTTTAATTTCAGCCTTGATACCAGCCATCACAGTTCAAAAAGGCTCTGAATTAAATTGGGAGATTGGACTTGAAGCAGAACTGAAACAACACATCAAGTCCAGTCTGTCCTTCATTTTTGGCAAACCACCCATTCTTGCAATAGTATGTTGTTACCAGTGCAGTTGCTTCTATAAAAGATACAGTTCATTGTCCATAGCAATGTTTAATCCATTTGAAGCTTTGAAATTGCTCTTTTGCATTTTTTGCAGTGTCTTTTGAATTTTTATTTTGGGACTGACTTTCACTTCTGAAGGACATTTTGCTTGATTAGTATGCTTTTAACATACTGATGGGTTATTTCAAACTTTCTTTCAAGTTGTTTTTGTGACTGTCCAACTTTTCTGATCACCTCTCTTTCCAATGACTTTCTTTTGTTACCTGTCATTTTAATTCTCTTTCACCCACTCCCTGAACATCTAGCAACAGTCTTACCACTTTCCAGTCTTTCTATGATGGTGTAAACTGTCTCTTTTGCCATCCCCATATTTACAAAATGCTTACTGTGAAGCTTCTTCTACTTTCCTTATATTTGTAAAATTTGCCAACTACAGTTCTTTGTTCCTCATATAGCTGCTCCATTTGTTTACATTTGGAATATTTTTGCCCTTCACAACACAAATTTAAATCTACAGAGTTTGAGGAACAATCTGCACTAGTACATTCTCAAATTTATTTTTTAGAAAAAAAGTACCAAATAGATTGCCAAAATTGTGCAGATTTTTAATTTCCATACCTATATTATTTCCATATTGGTATTTTATTGTTTTACAAATAAATTTTATTTTAATTTTAGATTTAAATAGTAAACATCTAAAACAAAATTGTACATGTTTATTTTCTTTGCTTATTGTATATTTATTTATCAGAATTCTAAAGTATAAAATTAATAATTGTACAGAAAGGTGAAAGGTTATTTTTCACAATTCTTTTTTGCATAATTTGTAATACAAAAATTACAACTTTTATTTTACTTTTTATATTTAAATATCNTTAATTTCAGCCTTGATACCAGCCATCACAGTTCAAAAAGGCTCTGAATTAAATTGGGAGATTGGACTTGAAGCAGAACTGAAACAACACATCAAGTCCAGTCTGTCCTTCATTTTTGGCAAACCACCCATTCTTGCAATAGTATGTTGTTACCAGTGCAGTTGCTTCTATAAAAGATACAGTTCATTGTCCATAGCAATGTTTAATCCATTTGAAGCTTTGAAATTGCTCTTTTGCATTTTTTGCAGTGTCTTTTGAATTTTTATTTTGGGACTGACTTTCACTTCTGAAGGACATTTTGCTTGATTAGTATGCTTTTAACATACTGATGGGTTATTTCAAACTTTCTTTCAAGTTGTTTTTGTGACTGTCCAACTTTTCTGATCACCTCTCTTTCCAATGACTTTCTTTTGTTACCTGTCATTTTAATTCTCTTTCACCCACTCCCTGAACATCTAGCAACAGTCTTACCACTTTCCAGTCTTTCTATGATGGTGTAAACTGTCTCTTTTGCCATCCCCATATTTACAAAATGCTTACTGTGAAGCTTCTTCTACTTTCCTTATATTTGTAAAATTTGCCAACTACAGTTCTTTGTTCCTCATATAGCTGCTCCATTTGTTTACATTTGGAATATTTTTGCCCTTCACAACACAAATTTAAATCTACAGAGTTTGAGGAACAATCTGCACTAGTACATTCTCAAATTTATTTTTTAGAAAAAAAGTACCAAATAGATTGCCAAAATTGTGCAGATTTTTAATTTCCATACCTATATTATTTCCATATTGGTATTTTATTGTTTTACAAATAAATTTTATTTTAATTTTAGATTTAAATAGTAAACATCTAAAACAAAATTGTACATGTTTATTTTCTTTGCTTATTGTATATTTATTTATCAGAATTCTAAAGTATAAAATTAATAATTGTACAGAAAGGTGAAAGGTTATTTTTCACAATTCTTTTTTGCATAATTTGTAATACAAAAATTACAACTTTTATTTTACTTTTTATATTTAAATATCAGTATGCCAATTGTATTTTTCATTTTTCAATAATTTATAAAAAAAAAAATAATACAGTAAACTCCCGATTATCCAGGCTAATGTGGGGCAAGGTGGCATGGATAATCCAGAAACACGGATAATCCAAACTATAATTATTTATTTCTAAAATACAACATGTAGATTTGATGTAGATTCACCTTTTTATCAAATTTTTCAATTAATGTTAGTTTTTGTTTTATAGTAAGTATGACTTTCTTTTGATTATTAGGCATTTTAAGTATACTTATCTGAAAGTTTAAAAAAAAAAAACATCTTATTTTACGTAATTTTACACTAAAAGTATTTGTGGGAGAATTATATCAAATCTTAAATTGTAATACATATTATAACATGCAACTAAACAAAACTTTGTATAAATGTATCACTATCGTTTTCTCCTCTGAAAAGAAACGTCTGACACGATAGAAGCAGCTTAACTAAAACCAGTCCAGCTGACTTCAGATACCCCATCCACCTGCTTCAAACATCTAAATATGAACACACTTGTAGGATGCATAAGCATGAAAGAGAGCAACTATTTAAAAAATACATACACATATAATTATTTTTTTTAAATTAAATTCATGCACAAATAATCTGCAAACTGAATAATCCCCACATGGATAATCGGGAGTTTACTGTACTATTTATTTATAATAGGAATTTTTTCAGATGTTATAATTTATAATTAAATATTCAAATATATTTTAATTTTTCATAAAATAATCAAAATTAGTATTTAAAAACCATTGAAAAAAATTCAAAAACTAATTAAATTTAATAATCTTATCTGAAATAGATAAATAAAAATAAAAAATAAAATTATTCTTTCAGGGAATATCAAATTATTTATATTGTTTGATTAATTAGAAATTATTTTGAATTTATCCATGAAAATTATAATTTATAGTAGTACTGGTGGTATAGGTCTAACAACAATTTTAGTTTGTACTACTATTTAGCATTAAAAATAAGTACAAAATACATAGAAATAGATAATTGTCCTAAACAAAAACTTTTGAATAGAAATAATTTATTCAAAACATTTTAAATTTAAATTACTATAGAATTTATTAAAGATAATTTGAAATTATCCAGTGGAAAATTTCTGAATGGAAGTAATGACAAAATTTTTAACTTAAAAAATTTTACAGATTAAGAAACAAGTGAAAGTTGTGTGCAGTGTATTGTAAGCAGCTTATTAAGAATAAGAAACATAATATTGGAAATATAAAAATTTTTCTGAATAAAACTAATTGATTTCATTCTTTTAAATGAGATAAATTGTATAATATTTACTATTAATTGCTGTATGGCATCACAAAACCTTCAGTACTTGTATAGACCTGTATGTTAAATACAGTAAAAATATTTTCTAGCATTTAATTAATTCAATTCTTATCACTATTTTTCAATCTCTTCATAATGTTATCATATGCTTCATTTAGTGAAAGGTATTTTTTTCTTGTTATATTTGAAATTCATTCACTTATTATTTTCTTGAAAAAGTATTTTTATTTTTTCATATAAATAAAATTGATAGATTTTTGCATTACTTTTTTATTTAACTTAACAAATATCACTTTTTAAAATATTTTAGCAATCTGCCAAAAGTCAATACAATAACAGTCACTTTGTATAGAGAAGCTGATAAGAAGAAAAGACGTGACAAAAATTTTTTAATAGGTTGGTTAAAATTTTATAAATTGATTTATTGTCAAATTTCATTAAAATTAATTCTTATTTAATCAATTTTTAACACTAACGATCTTGTATATCACTGTTTTTCAGTTTTTTTGTCTACGTGACCCCAATCATACAGATACATACATTTTTAATAAGTTATTAAAAATTCTTTAGCAATCCTTTTAAAATTGGTTTCAGTCCTTATTTTGAGAATAACTGATACATACATTTAATTACAAAAGCAGTTGCATAGATTGTTATATATAGTATATTGGAAATTTTAACTTTCTTCTTTCATATATTTTTAATATTTCCAAATGTTAGAAGTATATTATTATTATTATGTTGGATTTAATGGGTTATACTCGGTTGACACCAGTGGCTGTTTACTATGCCGGACCAGACTCAAGGCATAGCAACCAAACAAAAACTAAAATTAAATAAGTGTGTCAGTGTCTGTATTCAGAAATTTCCTAACAATATGGCATGTATTCAATATAGTGGCCTTCTGTAGTGTGATGTATGTATTTCTATTCAATTGTAATGTTCCCAGGCTTTTGTGTAGTGTGTGTGGTATCACACCTGTACAGGAGAGAATGACAGGTACAATAAGCACCCTTTCCATCCTCCACAGATGCCTTATTTCCTGGGC
>NW_019384395.1:557936-612471 GCF_000671375.1 Centruroides sculpturatus
ATTTTCTTGAAAATGTTTTTGAGTTGTTTCTTTAATTTGGGTGTTATGTTGTTTTTAGTGTATTGTGTCAGCCTGCCTAATTGCTGTCTAATGTCATTTATTTGTGTTTCTATTCTTCTCTGCCAATTGTGTTTTGTGTGTGTGTCTGTCTGTGAGTGTATTTTCAGTCCATGGTGTGTCACTACTGTGACTGCCCCAGCATAAACTAATGTATGAATGTCTGAGAGTGTAGAAATCAAATGGATGTAGTGTAGTAGTAAGTAAGTGTTTGCATAATTTAGTGTTTTCCCTACTACCTTTGACATGTTGATTTTTGGTATTCGTGGTCTTTGTGTGGGATCTGTGCCTGTATATTTAGTGAGTGTTTCCTGAAATATAAGTGAGAGAATATTAACTAATTCTATGTCTATGTTATCAGTGATGGATGAGGAAGTGCCTGCAGTATCATCAATGGTAGTTATTGTATGTGTGCTATTATCAATGCTTGTTGCTGGATTATCCTGACAGGTTATGTGATCTTCATTAATAATGTTAAATGTTTCTGTCTGTTGATGTATTTGATCAGCAACCTGTTGTTTGATAAGTTCAAGTGTTGTTTGTGGGATAAGGTTGTTGTGTATAATTGTTCTCTTCTGATCAACAACCCTTTGCTCGGTGAGTGAGGTGAGGATATTGTTGTGTGAATCTATGGTGTAGTTGTTGTCTGTATGCTGTCATGTTTGTTTCGAGTTTTGTGATGGTGTAGTAAGTACGGATGATAAACTCGTTCATTTCTGTTGTCCATTTCATCCGTTGGCGTGGTTTTCCAGCCTTTGTGGTCTGTGGATGCATTGCCATGGAAACACCAAGGTTAGGTTGATTCCTCACATCTGTTGAGGGCATTGCAGTAGCCATGCTTGGGCCATGTGTAAATTTTGTGAATTTATGTATACAGTCAGTATATGTCTACTAAATAAATATTACATGCACATGAATTATTGTGAATTAACATGCTATTGCAAAAATAACATTAATGTTTTTTCAAAATTTTCAATCAATCTTAACACAATATAGTCATACACTATATCACTTTAAATTGATTAAAGTGTGTGTGTGTGTAAACAAACCAGAAGCATACAGCAGTGTGCATTGGTAAAAGATATTGGATTACCCCAGACATTGCTATATATCACACTGGTCTCATAGGGACTGGATTAACAAACTTCTACTGTATAACTTGTTTCATGATCTTGTCCAGGCTCTAAAAAGTGCAGTAGCAGGGATCACTCTAAACCAGTGTTTCTCAACCTCTAACGAATCGTCGCCCCCTTCAATAAAACCGTTTGTAGTATCGCTCCCTTCACTTCAAAATTCCGATGCTGAGGGCCAAGGCTAACGCCAAATTTATACTGCATTGAATTGAATAGACTAGTGACTAGTATAATGTTATTTGTTTAATTATCGTACGATATAACGAATAAAATATCTAATTATTCTTAATATAATGTTTTATTATATCGCCCAGAAAATTGTTTTTTGCCCCCCAAAATATAAATTGTTACTAATTGCTTCCTAACATGGAAAAACACCCACATGGGGGCAGTATCGCCCCCGTTGAGAAACACTGCTCTAAACAGTGATCTTGTCTTTGGTAATACAGTGAAAAGGTCACTGTTCATTACCAAAAAGAAGCTTTTTAACTTTAAAATTTGCAGAACACCAACCTAGTATTGCACATTTCTCAGTCATGATATCTAAAACAAGCTGTACTAATTTTAATTCAAAAGACCATAACAATATTGTTTTTAGATTTGTAAACATAATGAAATATTAGTAAAAATCTTTTTAAAATATTTCAGTATATTATAATAAAATGGCAAGTTTGTTTTTATTTTCTTCATAGGTAATAAATACAGAAAAAAATATTGTTTTAATTAAAGAAAAGGAAATATTTTGAATGAAAATTGTACAAGTTTCCTGAATATAAATTTATTAGTTTTGAGATATATAATTATGTCTTGTACATATAAAAAGCAATAAACGTCAACATAATCAAAATTGTACTATTTGTCATCAATATGTTAGTGAACTAGATTAATTTAATTTTTACATTTATTTACTAGGTTCTGTAAATATTCCAGTAAATACTGTAAATAATCGTCATTTATTAGAAAAATGGTGAGTTTTCTAAGATTTATTTATACAGATGTTTAATTTTATCATCATTGTTAGATTTTTTTACAATAAATTTTATTAACCTATTTATTTATTATAGTTACATCTATATTCTTCTTATATAAATCTGTTTCATTTCAGAAGACTCTTCAAATCAGATATAAACACTCTAGAGGNCAGCATGACACACAATCCTCAGAAAAACACCACACAAAAGTGCCAGTGAGGCCAGCTAAAACACACACATCAACAAAAAAATGGAGTAGCCCAAGATATAGCCAAAGATTGCAGCGCCACAGCACTAGCGAAAATTTAAATTTGCCGACTGGAATTCTTTTGGATAAACGACGCTCTACTGTAATATGCTTTTGAATAAATGTACTTTCAACTTAAATTACTTTCAACAATTTTTAACACATGAAATTTGGGAATTTTTGTGTCAAATATTCTGCTTCACTTATTTTATAATTACTTATTTAATTTCCATTAACATTTTATTATAGGAGACTTTTTGAAAATGTTTGAGATAATATCTTAAATTTCATACTGATAATATTATATTTTCAGTACTATTTTGGAAATGCAGGTATACACTGATATGAGTTATGAAGAAAGTTTTATTTTAACTCTTGCAGTTTTTAACTTGTTTATTTATTCAAACATAAGTATGGAAATCAGTCCAAGAGCAATTGACTATAAATCTTATAGTAGTATATTCCATTGTAGAATATTGGAGTTGCATTAGTAAGTACTGCATAAAACAAAATTTTGTATAAATTTGTGCTCCACCCAAAATAGTCCTAGATGCCTAAATACTCATTCAGTTAATTGTAAATTGTTGCATAACCTTATGTCTGGATATACAGAACAGAATTTTATTATACCATATCAGTATATTACTTTAGAAAAATACATGCAAAGCAGGATATTTATCACAGTTGTTTATATTTATAATCAATTGTTCTCTGTATTTGGATTGTCAAAAGCTGGAGAAGTATGGTTTATTAATTAAATTAATAAGAGTCAGATTGAATGGCACTAAGAGTGTTACACATCAATATGGATGAACATAGTAATGGAAAGATAATTTTTTCTCAAAAAGTATAAGCAATTTTCTACTTCCTATCATTACTTTTACTCCACGGTGAATTTCTTTTAAAAAAAAATAAGTACTTGCATTAATAATCAGAATTATCCCTGTACATCCAAAGACTAACTCAACCATTTGTCATTGCAAAAAACAACCAATTTATATCAATCTTGCATAAAACAAGACCCAAATTACTTATGTATATTATATACATTTTATATTTTATTTAACATAAAATTAACATAATTTGATTATTTTGAATTTAAGAAAAAAGAGTATAGATGCTTTCTTCTTTATGTATGTATGCATATAATAATACAGGCAAAACAGATTAAAATTATTGATAAACATTGCTTATAAACATTAAGCCATTTCATTATTTTTGGTGTTCTTTGAATTGTAATTTTTATTATTATAGACATAACTGACATTTAATTACATAGGTATAGCATGCATAGTGTGCTCTGATATAAGCTTGACAATTATCAGTTGCTTACAACATATTATATTTTCATGCAGTTAACCAATGGGTTATTGTAAAAATATCAGTTTGAAACCAGATGCAGATTGTGTGATGGGACCAATTTACTTGTCGATTTTGCAGTTTATTATAAAGTATTTAAACAACTTTTCCTTTTTCCAAAGTTGTCAAAGCATCTTGTAAAACATGAAAAATCTTTTACCATATTTAAATTAATGCATCTCTCTTAAATAAAATGCATAAATATTTGTTTAAAAATAAATTTATTCACTTTTGCTTGAACTTCTCACCCATTTCTTTCTAATTTTCATAGATCAATAAAATATTTAAAAAATCTGTAAAAAATGTATACAGTAATACCTCGACTTACGCGAATCCGGAGTTACGCGATTTTCAAATCTCGTCGATTCGTCTTTTGTTTGAGCGCCACGCAACTCTCGATTACTCACTCCCCCCACACTATTGTTCAGATTACATGTTCGGACGTGTCGAGCGGAATCGACGCATAGCTACAATTTTTTTGTGTTATTTATTTCTGTGTTTGTTATATCTACGGAGACTTGAGAGACTCTATGTGATGAATTCTTGTAACCGTGAATGAATCAAAAGACGAGATAAGATTAACGGGACCATTTATTAGCTTATGTACATCCGACTTGGAGTTTACGCAGATTGAGAAATTATACCCCGACTTACGCGGTTATCGCTCGGTCCCACCTATCGCATAAGTTCGGGGTATTACTGTATTGGAGAAATTGTGGATTTCAATACAGTAGAGCGTCGTTTATCTGAATCAATTGGGGACTGAGGTTGTTCAGATAACTTATTTTTCGGATAACCGATTATGTACGAAAAAATATATTAACCTATCCCGTGTTAAAATTTTTCTCCGTTGCATGTCGCTTCACATTAAATTTTCTTCGATGTTAAGCCTAACGTATACATTTTAAAATAATAATCATGACTATTGTATTGTTAAAAATTATTTCTTTATTTCTTACAAACAAAATAAATATATTGAAAAATATAAAAACAAAAACAAAAAAAATATACTTTAGAAGTTGATCTAGTATCAATAACGTTCGATTCAGCATGACACACAATCCTCAGAAAAACACCACACAAAAGTGCCAGTGAGGCCAGCTAAAACACACACATCAACAAAAAAATGGAGTAGCCCAAGATATAGCCAAAGATTGCAGCGCCACAGCACTAGCGAAAATTTAAATTTGCCGACTGGAATTCTTTTGGATAAACGACGCTCTACTGTAATATGCTTTTGAATAAATGTACTTTCAACTTAAATTACTTTCAACAATTTTTAACACATGAAATTTGGGAATTTTTGTGTCAAATATTCTGCTTCACTTATTTTATAATTACTTATTTAATTTCCATTAACATTTTATTATAGGAGACTTTTTGAAAATGTTTGAGATAATATCTTAAATTTCATACTGATAATATTATATTTTCAGTACTATTTTGGAAATGCAGGTATACACTGATATGAGTTATGAAGAAAGTTTTATTTTAACTCTTGCAGTTTTTAACTTGTTTATTTATTCAAACATAAGTATGGAAATCAGTCCAAGAGCAATTGACTATAAATCTTATAGTAGTATATTCCATTGTAGAATATTGGAGTTGCATTAGTAAGTACTGCATAAAACAAAATTTTGTATAAATTTGTGCTCCACCCAAAATAGTCCTAGATGCCTAAATACTCATTCAGTTAATTGTAAATTGTTGCATAACCTTATGTCTGGATATACAGAACAGAATTTTATTATACCATATCAGTATATTACTTTAGAAAAATACATGCAAAGCAGGATATTTATCACAGTTGTTTATATTTATAATCAATTGTTCTCTGTATTTGGATTGTCAAAAGCTGGAGAAGTATGGTTTATTAATTAAATTAATAAGAGTCAGATTGAATGGCACTAAGAGTGTTACACATCAATATGGATGAACATAGTAATGGAAAGATAATTTTTTCTCAAAAAGTATAAGCAATTTTCTACTTCCTATCATTACTTTTACTCCACGGTGAATTTCTTTTAAAAAAAAATAAGTACTTGCATTAATAATCAGAATTATCCCTGTACATCCAAAGACTAACTCAACCATTTGTCATTGCAAAAAACAACCAATTTATATCAATCTTGCATAAAACAAGACCCTACTGTACATGGTTAGCTTTGTGAGATAGAACTGAATATTAATAAAAATAAATTTTAATTGTTATGTTAAAAAAAAATATATTGAATTATTATGCTATTCTTCATTAATGTTATTGATCACTTAAAATAATAATGAATTAAGTTAATTATCAAAAATTAGAATTTTTATAGTTGTATGCTAGCAATTTTTCTACTTATATGTTATATGACAACTATGACTTTTTCCAGCAATAATTTTGATATATTATTTTACATTCTGCTTGATACCAAATTTGAATTTTGCTACTGGAAACATTTTCATTCATAGAATTTCAAGAAGAATAATCTTTTTGTTTTTAATTGAAATATAAAAAAAAATTATTCACAAATATTTATGAAATAAAAATATTGATTTGTCGTCTTCTTTTATAATTTAAATATTTATTTAAACTTTTAGTATCTAAAAACTGAGGGAAAATTATTATGTGAAATGTTGGAACCTGTTATTGGAGTTAGAGCTAAGGTATGTATTTTAGTTTTAAATATTTATGTTCTGATATTTTAATATAATAAATTTATTAATAAAAATTTATATAGGAAGATATCGCTACTGCTCTAGTGCACATAATGCATAAAGAAAACATGGCGAAAGAATTTCTTGCTGAAGTTGTGATGGCTGACATTGACAAATTAGGTATTTTTGAAAATAATAAATAGGAAAATCTCATTAGTTTCAGTATTGATGATATGATATTGTCTGAATATTCATATTGTGATAATATGAAATGACAAATTGTATTAAATTGACATGGATAAACTTTTTAATGATTAATGTGAAATTCTTTACAATTTAATTATGGAACACTGAATAATATTGTTTTTCTTAGTGTATGAAGATTACATTTCAAGTTAGAGAAACATAACAGCTCTAACTCATAAAAATATTTTATTTTCCACTAGCATTTTAAGTTGAAACACTTCATCTTTATATGTCTTAATTTGTAAATTTAGATAGAGAAGTTTTGAAAAAAAATTGCTGTTTGAATTTATTGTTTGAGAGTGCCTAAAGATTATAATAAAAGCAGCAGCATTGCAGTATTTCAACTTTATAAATGTTAGTAGAAAACATTTTGTAAGATCCTAAATGAAGTAAAGGGCAGTTATATTTCTCTTGGAAAAATTGGATTTTATTAAGGTTCAGCTATAATGTTGAAATTACTGTTTATACAAGGTCTGACAGAAGAACCACAGTTATTAATCTTTGAATTTTTTAAAATAAATTTTCATGTGCAAGATTTCAAACATGGTGTTAGAAAGTTGTGTATGTGAACTTTGTCTTTGTGATCGTCGCACCCTCCCCTCTGCTATGTGTGGGGTCTGTTGAGTTATGATCGTCAAGGGAGTTGTACTCTGGCCCAGGTTAGTTTAGTTTGGAATGTGTGCTGTGGTCTAACGGACATCGCTTTCTAGTTCTCTCCACTTTCTTTGTGTTACCTTCGACATTACCCTCCATTATATCCAAACCCTGACATGGTAGCAGAGCGTGGTTGGTTTAAGGGTTTAATGATCGAGGTTTACCATACGAAAAACATCTAATTGGAGATTCAAGTAAGTGATATATACTTGTTTGCTTACGAAAGGCATAACCCGTCTGAACAAAGAGCAACGCCATGAATAGTGTGGGGACACAGCATGTTGATAAACTCGATGATGGCAACTACGAATCGTGGAAGCTACAAATGCGTAGCATACTTGTTTGCAATGAACTTTGGTCGTACGTAAATGGATCCATAGAAAAACCAGATACCGATCCTGGCCGAATAGATTGGCAAACAAAAGATGAAAAGGCTTTAGCATTAATCTTACTAGGCGTTAAGCAGAACCAGTTGAGCCATATAAAGAGGGCAGAAACTTCCAAAGAAGCATGGGATGAATTGGAAAGGATACATAAATCGAAAGGTCCAATTAAAAAGGCAGTGCTATACAAACAACTTTATCAGATGAAAAAGGGAACTGAACAATCAATGTCGAGACATGTAAGTGAATTTATGGAAAAGGCTGAACAATTAGAAGAAGCGGGTATCCCAATTCCAAGTGAGTTACTATCTATAATGTTACTAAATTCATTGCCCGATGAATACGAGACATTTCGAATTGCCATCGAGTCCAGAGACGACATACCGAAACCTGAATTATTAAAAATAAAATTAATTGAAGAAGAAGTAAGACGACAAGAGAAGCAAGAATCTTTAGTCGAACAAAGTGCTCTGTACATAGGATCGAAACAAAAGAAAAGTTCCTTCCGACAAAACTACCCAAAAGGAAATAGTCGTTCTTCTTCACAATTCACAGGAACATGTTACATATGCGCTAAACCGGGCCACCGTGCAGCTGAGTGTAGAAGTAATAACAGATATTCGCAAAGGAACAATACACGCAAAAAGAATGACGCTATGGCGGTCACAGTACAAACGGCTCAACCTCTAAACTCAACAGACTGGTGTCTTGATAGCGGAGCAACCGCACATATGTGTAGCGACTGTACGAAATTTACAGAGATAAATCAAGATCACAAAGAAATACAAACTGCAGGAAAAGATGCATTAAGATCCGTTGGAACTGGAACAATTAATATAAGCGTGCGTGTCAACAACACCAATAATACAATCAAGCTACAAGACGTGATAGCCGTTCCAGATTTGAGAAACAACTTGATATCTGTACCTAAAATTACAGAACATGGATATTCTGTCACATTCAAAAGAGAATCTGCAACTGTTACTCGCCAAGATGGTTCCATCGCCTTGATAGCAAAGAAAAGAGATCAGCTATACGTAGTAGAAACTAGATCTGACGCAGTATTGAATGTAGAAGAAAGTGACAATCTTTTGAGATGGCATCAACGACTTGGTCATCTAAACATCAACGATCTAAAGAAACTAGCAAGCAAAAAAATGGTAGATGGAATAACATTGAAACAAACCCAAGACAAAATTGACTGTGAAACATGCTGCAAAGGTAAGATTCATCAATTACCCTTTAAGTCATCCAACACGAGAGAGAAAAGTATACTGGGATTAGTCCATTCTGACATATGTGGTCCAATGAGTGTGGAATCCCTAGGCGGTTCTAAGTATTTTGTGACATTCATTGACGACAAAACACGCTATGTCGAAGTAGCAATGCTCAGACACCGATCTGAAGTACTCGAAGCATTTAAACGATACAAGGAAAGAGTCGAAAACGAAACTGGTCAAAGAATCAAAAGGCTTCGTACTGACAACGCAAAAGAATACTTGTCAAAAGAATTTACCAATTATCTTGGAGAAAAAGGAATAAGGAGACAGTTGACAGTCGAGCATACTCCCCAACAAAACGGAATAGCCGAACGAGCAAACAGAACTCTCGTTGAGATGGCGAGATGCATGATGATTCAATCCAATGTACCTCAGAGTCTATGGGCAGAGGCTATCAACACAGCAGCCTACATAAGAAATCGTTGTCCCAGCAAAGCCTTAGAAAAAGAAACTCCACTCGAACTATGGACTGGAAATAAACCTTACGTTGGATTTGTAAGAATTTTCGGTAGTAAAGCAATTGCTCTGCAAAAGGGACAGAAGAGAAATAAATTTGAGCCAAAGGGAAAGGAATACATTCTAGTTGGCTACTCACAAGAGTCAAAGGCGTACCGACTATGGGAGAAAGGCACTAAAACTGTCATAAAGGCTCGAGATGTGCGCTTCTTCGAAAAACTAGAAACCGAAAACGAACAGGACTTATTTAGTGCGCCTTTAAATTTAATACCAACCATAAAAAACATCGAAGTTGATGAGAGTAATGTCCCTTCCGCTGACATGCAAAACGAAGATATCCCCTCACATAATGATGGAACATTAGATCCGCAACCAAAACGCAAAGCGGGACGCCCACGATTAATTAAAAGTGGAAAACCTGGAAGACCAAAGAAGGTGTATAATGAAACAGCAGATATCGCAAAATGTGACGAATTGCCAGATCCTACAAGTGTAACAGAAGCATTAAGCCGAGAAGATAGAGAGGAATGGTTAAATGCCATGGATTCGGAATATAAGTCTTTAATGGAAAATAATACATGGGAATTAGTCCCACGCCCAAAGGACAGAAAAATAATTTCAAATAAATGGGTGTATAAAATAAAAAGAAAACAGGATGGCACCGTCGATCGCTATAAAGCCAGGTTAGTTGCATGTGGATACCAACAGAGAGAAGGAATTGACTTTGAAGAAGTGTTCGCTCCAGTAGCAAGATATGAAACGATCCGAGCATTCCTCGCTGGGTGTGTGGAAAACGAAATGCATGTGCACCAAATGGACGTAATTACGGCTTTCATACAAGGTGACTTAACGGAAGAAATATATATGGAGCAACCAGAGCATTTCAAAACAAAAGGAGGAGAAGATAAGGTGTGCCGATTAACTAAACCCCTATACGGATTAAAACAAGCAGGACGCGAATGGTACAAGCGACTAGACAGCTACCTCCTAAGTATAGGCATGAAGAGAACGAGTTCGGATCCTTGCGCTTACACCCAAAATGAAGGCAGGGACAATGTTATCATCATAGTTTATGTTGATGACATGCTAATTGCCTCACGCAACTTAGAGATGATAACAAAAATCAAACACATCCTTCAGAAAGAATTCAAAATGAAGGATTTGGGTGTAGCAAGTGAAGTTCTGGGAATACGAATAGAAAGAGAGGGGACTACCAGAAAGATGAAACTGACTCAAGA
The DNA here is from genome assembly GCF_000671375.1 of Centruroides sculpturatus. Classification (NCBI taxonomy): domain Eukaryota; kingdom Metazoa; phylum Arthropoda; class Arachnida; order Scorpiones; family Buthidae; genus Centruroides; species Centruroides sculpturatus. The sequence goes on from NW_019384395.1 coordinate 568,601, forward strand.
AAAGTACGCTAAAGATCTTCTAAAAAAATTTAATATGCAAGCATGTAGACCAGTTTCAACACCAATTGAATCAAATCAAAAACTAACAAAAGCGATGGCTCCGCAGTCAGAAAGCAAAACAAATGAAAGGAAAACCATACAGAAAACTTATCGGCGGACTCCTTTATCTGGCGAACTCGACACGCCCAGATCTGGCATTTGCAGCTAGCATGTTAAGCCGTTTCTGCTCTAATCCAGGTATCGTTTATTGGAAAATGGCCAAGAGAGTACTCCGATACATTCAAGCAACTGTAAATTACGGTCTACACTACGAGAAGTGCGATCAGAAGCTGTGCGCACATGTGGACTCAGATTGAGCAGGAGATAATGACAACTGGAAGTCTTCATCAGGCAACATAATAATTCTAGCGAACGGACCTATCAGCTGGGAATCAAAAAAACAAAGATCTGTTGCGCTTTCGACGATGGAGGCGGAGTACATGGCCCTATCCGACGTGACCAAGGAAGTCATCCATATGAGAAGGATGCTAAGAGAAATGCAATTTGAAAGTTATGTGAATACGTCGACGATAGTTTACTGTGACAGTCAGAGCGCTATTCAGCTGAGTAAAAATACCGTTCATCATGGAAGAAGTAAACACATTGACATTAGGTATCACTTCTCCTGTGAAGCTCAAGAAAAGGGGGAAATTAAAACAGACTACATCCCCACCACAGAGATGAAAGCGGATGTGCTAACGAAGGCCCTTCCGAGAAGCAAACATGAAGCAAACGTCAAGCTGCTTGGACTAAACAAAGCCTAGGTAGAACCACCGGTAACTATTTACAATACTGAAGACAGATAACACGATGTATGTGTATGTGTATGTATCAATATATATCATGATGGATACGACAGTGCTTCCAAAAAAAAAAAAATTATCAAATGATAAGTTTCAGTGTATACGCAGACTCCGGGCACACCAATAAAGAGGGTGTTAGAAAGTTGTGTATGTGAACTTTGTCTTTGTGATCGTCGCGCCCTCCCCTCTGCTATGTGTGGGGTCTGTTGAGTTATGATCGTCAAGGGAGTTGTACTCTGGCCCAGGTTAGTTTAGTTTGGAATGTGTGCTGTGGTCTAACGGACATCGCTTTCTAGTTCTCTCCATTTTTCTTTGTGTTACCTTCGACATTACCCTTCATTATATCCAAACCCTGACACATGGCTTGCCATTTATGTTTTGAAGATGACATTACTCAAGTTACTCTCATTCATGTGCAAATATTCTTCTCATCTTCAAAGTATGCCATGCATAGAGATACACAACAGATGTTATTGATTGCATTTTGGATTGTTGCACTAAGAGTTTCAATATTTTGTGGACAAAGAATGTGATATATGAAGATTGTCCACAAAATAGTAAAACTTTTAAGGCAAAACTTTATCATGCATTCAATAAATTGAAAACATGTTCTGTCTCAAATAAGTTGCAAACAGTGCTTGTGCATGAATGAGGATCACATACATGAGTCATCTTCAAAATATAAATAGCAAACTATGTCGTTTGAAATTGTGAGGGGTCAGGGGAAAGAAATTTAAATGAAATAACAATTATTGTGATACATTGTTATCGTCTCCATGCCGTCTTGACTGCTGAGCTGTAACAGTCAATGTCATGTGGGAACGATTTAGTCAGAGATTGATGCCTCATTTACAAACAGCACAACCCGTTTACTAGACAATTAACTTAACAAAAAATTCTAGTCACAAAGGGCTGAAGTCTTTGTATACTTTGGTGCGTAGTCTTCAAAAGAAGCGAAGGAAAGTCCAGTGACAAGGGTGGTTTCCTATCACTGTTGGATGTCATATTCAAAGTCCAGTTCTTAAACAGGAAATGATGTCTGGTGAATGCAGATTTGCAGAAGTTTCTCTCACTGAAGGTCGTCTATAATTTTCAGAGGATATATCGGCAAAGGACAAAGATGGAACGATGCAGGAAGCACCCCAGTGAGGGACATAGCCTCCTGGGATGCCACGGCAAAGAAAGAAGTATTCTTGTAGCCTGGGCTTAAATATCTTTTCGTCTCACAAATCGTCACCTTATTGGTTATAAATCCCCTTTCTTGGTCCCAAATTGGTCTCTCTCTGTTACCAGGTGAAATTGGTCCAGATTGGTTCCCAAGAAAGACAATTGTTTATTAATACAATTGGACACAATCTTTTATTTAGTGTTGAATGAACCTTGTACCTTAACTAACATTCCCTTTTTTGTTTGTCTTGTCCTATAAAAAATTTAATTTACTAATTTTTCTCCCTTTTTCCTGCATAATTTTAGTATTAAAATATTTTTCCCTTTTCCTTTACAATTTAGTTTCCTTAATTTTAATTAATTGCAAAGATCAAGATTTGTTTTTGTTTGGATATATGGTTAAAAGAATGTTTTTCATCTCAGCCCAGGTCCTCACAAAATCTTATACATAAAAGTTTATTTGAATATTTTAAAAAGTTAGTAACTGTCTATAATTGTCCATTTTTCTGCCAGACCCTGTATTTGATTTAAAAATTTTAAGACACATACAATATTTGAGGGTTAAATTATAAAAATATTTGAATATCAGTTTACATATTTTGAATAAATGAGATTTCCTTTCTGTTATTTATTAAAGAAAAGTTATGTAAATTAATTTAATATTGATATTTAACTTTTGTCAGATGACCATCATCTCACTTTTCGGGGCAATACTCTGGCAACTAAGGCAACTGAAGCATTTATGAAATTATTAGGGGAAAAGGTATTTCAAACTAATTGTATTTTGATTTTTAAAATATTTCAAGTTTATCCAAATTAAACTTGAGCAAATATTTTTAGTATCTTCAAGATACATTAGGAGGATTCCTAAGAGCAGTACTTGAATCAAATGATGACTGTGAAGTATGTATTAAAATTATTTTTTACAATATGCATGTGTGTATCATAGATTATTTTATAAAAATTAGTTTTTAACAATGATGCAAATTAAATATACACATGTTTTTGCAAACATATTTGATATTTCCAATAATAATGGATGATTTATTCTTTTAAAATCACAGTAAAAACAAGTAAAAAATGTATATGTTATCGACATGCCAAANAAAAAATGTATATAAAATATATTTATATTATCCTTTTTAAAAGGATAAATCATCTATTATTATTGTATGTATCAAAAAGTGCATTATTATATGAAGTAGTGTGGTAAACTAACTGTTTAAAAATTTTGACTGAGAAGTCTTAGAATTAAAAGCTACAAAATTTAATATCTTTTTTGCTTTATTATAATTTAAAACACACTATACATTACTAATAATACCAGATTTTCGGAACATATTTAAAACAATATTTAGAAATAAAAGATAAAATCTTACATTTTAAATGATTTTAAAATTTAAACATATCAAATTTTTATTTCTAAGTTTATGGATATATAAAATATATAATTTGAATTTTTATTTTAATAGAGAGGTTGCGGTCAAAGTTTTCATCTCTAAAATGTGAATGTTGAACATTGAGTGCTGCCATCTTGTAAGCCTAGAAGTTTGGCAATGGCATTTGGAATGTCAAGCATGATTCCAATGACATTCCAAATGACATTGTCAAACTTCTAGGCTTACAAGATGGCTGTGCTCAACATTCAACATTCATGTTTTAGAGATGAAAACTTCGGCTGCAACTTCTTTAGTTAATGTATCAATACATTATTATAATCTATAAAACTTTCCAGTATTCTTAAATATTAGATTATTGTGTTTAATTATTTTTATTTTATAAATTTTATTCAAAAAATTCTAGGAATGGATCAAAAAACAAAATGATTTAAAATATAAAGAAATTTATTTAGTTTTTCAAGATAATCAATCACACTGAACTTCAATACATCTTTTTCCAGTTCAGGAAACATTTAGAAAAATCTTTTGAGAATTGCATAAATTTTCTTTGATTTGCCATATACAAGTTCTATTGACTCAAACCATTTTCATTTGAAAGTTTTTTTCAACTTTGGGTAATAAAAAGTCATTAGGAACTTAATCAAAGGAATAGGATTGTTGCAGAAGAATAGTAGTTCCAGTTTTAAAAGGAAAATGGTTTGAGTCAATAGAACTCACACAAGTTGAATCAAAGAAAATTTTGTGATTCTTGAAAGTAAATGTTTTTTGAATTGGAGAAAGTATATTGAAACTCAATAATTATTTTGAAAAATATTAGAATAAAAATCTAAACATGCTAAATAAATTTCTGATTCATTCTTGGAACTTTTATGACACCTCTTGTTAAATACGACATGAATATAATAACTATTAGTATTTATGCTCTAAATAATGTTAAATATAAAATAATTTTAGGTTGATCCAATGAAAGTGTCCAACAATACTGTGCTTCAAAAGCAACAAGGAAATTTGATGACATTTGTTGAAATGGCATGGGTGAAAATAATCAATTCTTCTACTTACTTTCCAAAGTAAATATATTTATAATTGTATTTAAAAATTATTAATTTAAATTAAAATATTATACTTATCTCAGTGCATGTCTTGCAGTCACTTTTAATTAGCTTTTTAAATGATGTATCAGTTTCAATAACCATGGTGAAATTATTAAATATTCTTGTGATTATAAATTCTTTTTTTTTTTTTAATTTATTTTTTAAGTTGAAATTAAAAGGGAAATTTTTTAATTTCAGAGAATTACAAGATGTTTTCCATGAATATCAATTAAGATTATCAGCTATGGGAAAGAAAGAACTGGGCAATAATTTGATTAGTGCTTCAATATTTTTGAGATTTCTCTGTCCAGCAATTTTATCACCAAGTCTTTTTAATCTAACACAAGGTAAACTTTTTAAAGTTCTTTTATTAATGATTAAAATAAATAAAATGGTTTATTACATATTTCTGTTTTCATTACAATACCCTTAGAATATCCTCAAGGACGAGCTGCACGTAATCTAACTCTAGTGGCAAAGACTATTCAAACATTAGCCAATTTTACAAGGTGATATGATATTTCAATTAGTTTTTGTATATAAACTTTATACATTATCATTACAGCACTAAACCTTAAAATAAATTTTGTGTGTTTTTATGGAGAGAAAACTAAATTAGAAATTGTTTTGCTAATTTAATTTTCTCACTATATTATATTGAATTTTAAGTATCATTTTCTTTTACACTTACTTTTGTATAAGATATTGATATTATTAAAATGTTTTTTATATTACAGTGGGTGATTGGTTAACAAACATAATCTATTTAAAGACCATGTTTGCTATCCAAATTGTTCATTAACTGATTATCAACTTACTATATAGATTTTTGTGGGTATTTGATTAATTCGTTCTGGACACCCCCAAAAATAAAACTTTATATACTTTTTTACTATGTTTATTTACATGTAATAACAAACTAAAAACAATCTCTTCATTTTTTCATGGATGACACATCTTTGTTTCTCAGGTGTGATTTTCATTACTCCTTTATCTGCTTGAGTATTTTTGATTATATCTTTCTTAGGTAAGATTGTATCTACTGTAGACCTGTTGAAGTCATCTGCCTATAATATCAGACATCTTCTGCCCACTTTCTATCTTGGCTATTATCTCTTGCTTGATTTCTATAGATAACACAGTTCTTGACACTACACTCTTTTTAGGCCCCATAATGTTCAGTTTTTTAAATAAAAAGTTCAGAAAAGCACTTACAAAAATTCAGAGAACAGAAATTAATTAGTGCAAAAAAGGTTATGTATGCAAAAGTCTCATTCCATAAACCATGTATAGATGCCATTAATATATAGTTTTACAAATCTTGCATGCAGCATCGCTTCTTGTGTTTGTTCTGTCAGGTGTTCGTTGTCCGATTTGTTTGCAGTCCAAAGTGTTTGTTAGCTGATCACCCACCACATATGCTAAATGGAAAAATTTATATAGTGGTATACATTATTAATTTATTATTGATTGCAAACATTGAAAATGATTAAATTATACAAAATACAAAAGTAAATTCTGAAGTTCTGTAAAAAGGAATTGGAAGAATAAAATTTAAGAATAATTTTGAAAATTTAATTTAATAGTTTCTAATTTTGAATAACAAATTATATTTCACTAACAACAAAAATTATTGTTTACATTTAATTATTTTTTAGGAAATGTATTGCCTATCAAATTAAAGTAAATAAAGATTCAGCTAAAAAGAACCTATATTATATATCTGTCTGATAGTGAATTTGACATTGGAAATAGTTAATAGCTCAATTTTGACAAATCATAAGCTAATAATAGCAGTATATGCATGACACATACTAATCACAAAATTAATTTATATACATAAATTTTAAAATATGAAGTAAACTTTTTAGATTAAATCGAGAATATATCATTCACAATTGTGAAAATTTATTCCTGCATTTAATGGGAGAAATGTGCATCGGTATAGATAAACTGAAGGAAAAACTGGAAACACTTAAATAAAATGTAATGTAAAAATTTCCATGTATTAATGTAACGTAAAAATAAAAAAAATCAAAATAATTTCAGTGTTATATTATTTCAAATTACCACTCACTTCACGGCAATAAAACTTTAGCTTATCTGAAAAATTACTTATAAAGACAACAAATTTATTTTTGTGATTAGTTCTGTCATAGGTAATAATAAAACTGTATGCTTCTGTAACTGATCCCAGCATTAAAATAAATTCTAAAATATATTAAAATTTAATTTATATGAAAAAACCGTCCAATCACATTTCTTAGATAAGTATTTGTAATCTAAAAAATTTACTTTGTATTTTAAAAATTATGTATATAAATTAATTTTGTGATTAGTGTGTGTCATATGTATACTACTAATAATTGAGTCCATTTTTTAATTACATTTATAGTTTTCTAATGTCAAATGAATTGCAAATCACCATTTTCATCCTATAGATCTTTATTGACTTGCTCAAAAAATTTTTAACTTTGGTTGTATTTAATATGCTAATATGAACTCTTAGTAAGTTAATACATACAGTAGAGCATCGATTATCCGACTCAATTGGGGACAGGTTGGTCGGATAACTGAAAAAATGGATAACCGAAAAATATGAAAAAATACATTATTAGTATAGTATATTAGTGTATCTCATGTAATTATTATATTAGTATATCGCTATTAACCTACTTCACGTTGAATTTTCATCAATGTTAAGCCTAACAAAAATTTTTTTAAAATAATAATCGTTGCTATTGTATCATTAAAAATTAGAAAATTAAGCCTCATTTAAATACTGGCTCCCTTTCATGGTCGAGCCATGTTGCCAGCTAAAACACGTAAAAATACTATTAAAGTAGCCAAGACATGGTCAAATATTGTAGCACCACATCACTAGTGGACATTTGAATTTCCTGACTAGAACGGTCGGTTAACCGATGTGACAGTTAATCAGGGGTCGGATAATCGATGCTCTACTGTATATTTTTTATGCATCTTTTTCCGTAACCAAAATGCATTGATGTTTTAAATTGATAAAGAGATTTAGAATTCAAAAGAATTGACAATAATAGCTTTAGATTATAGTAATTTTAATTTCAAGGTTTTCATTGCATTCATAAAATATGTTAGCATGTTGTTTAATGAAATGTTTTATATTTCTTTAATAGATTTGGTGGAAAAGAAAGTTTCATGGAATTTATGAATGAATTTGTAGAAAGAGAATGGAGTACAATGAAGGCATTTTTGCGACAAATATCTGTAAGATGTTTATAGAAATGATTCTAAAATTTTTAGGATAATTTTTCAAATCCATTTTATTTTCTTGAAAACAAAACTGAATTTTGTTTTAAAGAAAACAGATCATTAAAATTGTTAAAAGATTTACCTGTGAACATATTTGCTCATATACAGTACATGAAATATTATATGTAAGACATTAAATGAACATGAGAGAATTAAAATTCAAGTTTTAGACGTACATAAAGTTCAATGGAAATATCATAATTTCAAAAACAATGCTTTTAAACTAAAGACTTAGAAATGGGGGGGAAAAATTGAACTTTTCACTTTTATTTTTTAAAACAAAATTAGACATCTAAAATACAATATAATTTGTAATTTTTTTTTGTGTGTGTTATTCTCAATTTTAAATAGTCAATTATTAATCTTTAATATTTGACTGAATATTTACATTATTAATTCTTCATATTGAATACTTCTAGTAATAATGTTCTCATATTTTTATTATTAGAGTCCAATAGCCAAAGAATGTTATCGTCCAACAGAATATGAAGGATATATTGATCTTGGTAAAGAGCTATCTATTCTCCATGGCATTCTAATAGAATGTGTACCTCGAATCAATCAAAAGGTAGAGCAACTTTTATTGAAAAATCTAAAGGTTTGTAAAATTAAGTTAAAGTTTTTATTTTGACTATTCTAGTGTTATCAGGATCATGCAGCTACTCTTCAGCATATTTTAGAAAAAATAACAGTCTCATTATCGTCAACTTCCAACAATAATCAGATATATCAATCATTTTTGGAAAACAAATCTAAAGAAACAAATGTAAATTCCATTCATCATAATAATAATAATAACAACAACAACAACAACAACAATAATAATAATGAAATGGCATTGAATGTTTATAATAATAATAGTGAAAAGAATTGCTCATCACTTAACAAAGTTGCACCATCTTCACGGTAAGAATTTGTTTTATTTTACATTCATTAACTATGATATGTAGTGACAAATTATGATAGTATGATAACAATAATAAATTAAGTTCTGGTTTTAAACTTATTATTATTATTGGTTGTTATGTAGTAGCATGAAATAAATTGGATTTATTATACAGCAAGTCTTAGACAAAGCTAACAATTAAGAAGTTTTAAGTATGGAATAGAATATAGTTTATTTATTAGTAAATTTGTAATGAAAATCTAGAATAAATTATATAGTATACTATAAGTATATATAAGTACAGCTAGCTTAACATACAAATTATACAGATTTTTATTTCATCCAATAATTAGTTTATTGTAATGTAAATTTTAAATGTAATTTTACAATAAAACGGACTTGAGTTCATGTACACTGGATGTATTTCAATATTCAGTCTAAAAAGTATTTTCTCTCATTACTTTATATATGAAAACACTGCACATATGTCTTAACACACAATCATTTTTGTGCAATATTTTATATTTCTACTTTTTCTTGATTAATAAATATAAACGAAAATTTCTTAGAATATTTTTATACTTTTGAAAATAACAAAATCCAGATATAATTATTTTATTAGGGCCATTATTTTTAGATATGAATTGATATCTTAGAATATAAGATAATCATCACACAGTGTATGCAGTGCACAGTTCATTGAAAAAAAGTAAGAAAAATCATTAGAAAACTATTATTATTTGGTAGAATTATTCTTTATTCAAATAATAAACTGATACAAAAACTCATACTACATTGTGATAGAGAGATGATGTTGATCTTGGCTAGTTTTTGAAATTTTTCCTCAAATGAAGCTTGAGGTTACCTTAAATTTCCTCAAGAAATTTTTCATGTTAATTAACCCTTTAATGGAGAACTTAATGAACATGAGTTCTTATTGAATAACATTTTCAATAAGAGAAAACTGTGAGAGACAAGGGATGTCTCTCACAGTTTTCTCTTATTGAAAATGTTATTCAAAGACATCTCCACTTTCTTGAATGCATAAGTCAGTTGGAAATGTCTCACAGTTTTTAGTAACATGTTCCCATTGAAAGAATTTGAACAGCTTGTAGAAACATACAGTCATATTCTCTAGTTGTTGGTTCTTGTTCACAGGCAACATTTTTAAATATCCTCACAAATAAAAGTCAAAAAAGTCCAGCAATTGTACTGGTCCATGTCATTTTTCTTCCTTTTTTTGATAAACTTCATAGATGTCTACAGATGCATATGCAGTGTGGTGACTGTATAAAAGTTGAAAAGCTCAACTTCTGATAAGTGCATCTTCTGGAAAAATGTTTCAGGTAAAAGTTAGTTAGTTTTTATACATAATCAAAATATGCAAAATGAGGGTTCCCATATAAGAAAATGAAGTTGGCTCTATTTCTACTGATTGTAATGCCATCTATGATAAAACCAAGTGCTATTTTGTGGCCCCTTAAAGTTTAACATCTTAGGTTTAATGCATTTTTTTGTAGGACTCACCAGATAATTTAGTGGATTGATTAAAATGGACCACTGTATAATAATTATAAATTTAGCTATTGTTTATAGAAATTAAACAGATTCTTTTTAAAAATTGTAAAACAAAGTATTATTTTAATTGGAAAATATTTGCCATACATCTATCATCTAGAATTGAATACAACTCCCCTGGATTTCTAATTGCCTAATGTCTTGGATAACATGTATAAGGATGCCAGTCATTTTTTAAAAATAGTTTGTCATTCAAAAATTTCTGAACTATGTTAACAAATTGAAAAAAATTCTATATTGTAATTTACATAATATTTAGTTATGATCTGGTATTATTATAAATTATGGTGATAGTTTTAATTTTTCTAAATTAAAGTAAAAGATAAAATTTTTGAACTAAAACTGCAATTCATTAAAATTCTTTTATCCAATTTAATATATTTTCAATAAATGATAGATTGGCATCCTTATATACATTAGGAAGTAAATAAAGTAACTGATTTAGGTGTAAATATTTCTAGAAATACTTACTTATTGGGTAGTAGCAAGAAACCAGCTTCAGACCTGTCTACAGCTGACGATTATGTTCTCTTCAGTGCTCTGAATTCTGATCATTTTCACGAAGAAAAAGCTTCAATGAAATCTGATGATCCAAAGTATTTCAACAGTGAAGATGTTTTCTCCCAGAAAATGAAAAGCCAACTAGTCCACATACAGAATTCTATGTTTCAAAGAGTTAATTTTTTAGAGAAGAATGAAATAAAGAATCCATCTAATATTAGCAAGATATCTCCAGTTAACAGAAATCGTAGACCTCTTCCAGTAAACCATTTTCCAGAGAGGATGCCAAGTATTGAAGATGAAGCAGTTACGTCATCAGGGGAAAATGATCATCCCAATATAAAAGACAGTCAATTGTCTATAAGTCAAGTAAGTAATATTTTATAATATATTGTATATTATTGATGAAGATAATCAGCTTATGTATATACTTATGTTTAGTGAATACAGAAATAACTTCACAAAAAATGAAAGTAATACTAATAAAAACTACATTCAACTAGAGCCTTTTTTTGTTTCCAGTGCTGTTTAATGATAATTAAATGTTTAAAGACATGTTTTTGATCCAGTCGCATTCCATTTCACATAGATCTGAAGATCAACTAATCAAAACAGTTTGTCTTTAATTAAACATTTAATTATCATTAAACAGTACTGGAAACAAAAATAGGTTCTAGTTGAATATGGTTTTTATATGTTTAGTGAATATTGAATATACTTTTATATACTATAGTGCACTCTTGCCAATCAAAGATCCTCTTAATCTGTACCAAATACTTTACCATAAACATATATGCTAACTACAATATAAAAATTATTTAAAATATATGTATTCGTCTATATTCCTTTGACTTTCTTCTCTTCGTACACAATGTAACTCCAATTTACAAGTATGCCTTATTTCTGAAAATTTCTTGTAAATCAAAATATCATAAGTAATGATGAGCTGTCTCATTATTTCTTATCTTATTCTGACAGCTTAGATTAGTTTATTTATTAACATAAAAGCAACAAATGCAAATGGGAGAAGTAAATATGACATAACTAATAATATACATGTTTCTTTCTCTTATCAGTAAAAGGAAAAGTTTTCTTTTTTAAGATAGTAACTAAGCAGAAAACAATAGAGTATTGATAGAATAAAATTCAATTAATGTTGATATAATGATCTGTAATGTAAAGATAAAGTTCATCAAATTGCATTACTGTATTAGAATGAATAATATTGCCTCCAGTGAACAAAGACACAACATGAATGAAACAAAGGAAATGAAAATTGTAATGAGCCATTTAATTGGAGCATATATATTTCAAGTTCATTGCTCTTGTGATTAAAATACTGTATTTTGTTCTCATAAATTGGGAAGAGAAAAGAAAATACAGTGGAACCTCGCTTAACAATCATAATTCGTTCCAGAATCTTACTCGTAATGCAAAACACTAAGTGAAACAATTTTTCCCATATAAATTAATGTAAAATACGATAATACTTGAATATTTTATATATTACGTTTATTCAAAGAAAATTATACAATATACCAGGGATGGACAAACCAGTTCAGTGGGAGGCAAAATGTAGGTTTTGCAAAATGCATGGGAGCTGCAGTTCTGTACTTTTTATTCTGTACCGCGATTTTATTATATAATATAAGTATAATATAAAACAAATATTGAATGTTTTTAATAAACATATTTTCACAAAATTATGGAAATAAAATTGTAAAAATAATAATAAAAAGCAGAAATTAACACTTTCAGCAAGAGCCGTATGTAACTCAAAAAGAGCCGAATGCCGCTCTCGGATACGCATTTTCCCATGTCTGCAATATACATTGTTAAGGAGCATGAATCATTATCATCATTTCTTCTAGCGTGAAATGAATCAACCTGAAATGCGAATTTGATTTGCAGAAAACAAAAAAAAATCACAAATAAATATGTCTGATAAACACACCAAACGATATGCCAAATTCTTGGACTATGTTAAGGTTATAATTAAATATTAAAAATTAATTAATTTGACTAGAGGTAGGCAGTTATGCTTCCATCTTGTATTAAATTTAATAATTATAAATAATTAATTTTTAATTCAGACATTTCTAAAATTTAATTTGGAATTGGTCATTAAATTTATTACAAGATGGCATCATAACTGCCTACCTCTAGTCAAATTAATTAATTTCTACTATTTNCAGTGTGGTGACTGTATAAAAGTTGAAAAGCTCAACTTCTGATAAGTGCATCTTCTGGAAAAATGTTTCAGGTAAAAGTTAGTTAGTTTTTATACATAATCAAAATATGCAAAATGAGGGTTCCCATATAAGAAAATGAAGTTGGCTCTATTTCTACTGATTGTAATGCCATCTATGATAAAACCAAGTGCTATTTTGTGGCCCCTTAAAGTTTAACATCTTAGGTTTAATGCATTTTTTTGTAGGACTCACCAGATAATTTAGTGGATTGATTAAAATGGACCACTGTATAATAATTATAAATTTAGCTATTGTTTATAGAAATTAAACAGATTCTTTTTAAAAATTGTAAAACAAAGTATTATTTTAATTGGAAAATATTTGCCATACATCTATCATCTAGAATTGAATACAACTCCCCTGGATTTCTAATTGCCTAATGTCTTGGATAACATGTATAAGGATGCCAGTCATTTTTTAAAAATAGTTTGTCATTCAAAAATTTCTGAACTATGTTAACAAATTGAAAAAAATTCTATATTGTAATTTACATAATATTTAGTTATGATCTGGTATTATTATAAATTATGGTGATAGTTTTAATTTTTCTAAATTAAAGTAAAAGATAAAATTTTTGAACTAAAACTGCAATTCATTAAAATTCTTTTATCCAATTTAATATATTTTCAATAAATGATAGATTGGCATCCTTATATACATTAGGAAGTAAATAAAGTAACTGATTTAGGTGTAAATATTTCTAGAAATACTTACTTATTGGGTAGTAGCAAGAAACCAGCTTCAGACCTGTCTACAGCTGACGATTATGTTCTCTTCAGTGCTCTGAATTCTGATCATTTTCACGAAGAAAAAGCTTCAATGAAATCTGATGATCCAAAGTATTTCAACAGTGAAGATGTTTTCTCCCAGAAAATGAAAAGCCAACTAGTCCACATACAGAATTCTATGTTTCAAAGAGTTAATTTTTTAGAGAAGAATGAAATAAAGAATCCATCTAATATTAGCAAGATATCTCCAGTTAACAGAAATCGTAGACCTCTTCCAGTAAACCATTTTCCAGAGAGGATGCCAAGTATTGAAGATGAAGCAGTTACGTCATCAGGGGAAAATGATCATCCCAATATAAAAGACAGTCAATTGTCTATAAGTCAAGTAAGTAATATTTTATAATATATTGTATATTATTGATGAAGATAATCAGCTTATGTATATACTTATGTTTAGTGAATACAGAAATAACTTCACAAAAAATGAAAGTAATACTAATAAAAACTACATTCAACTAGAGCCTTTTTTTGTTTCCAGTGCTGTTTAATGATAATTAAATGTTTAAAGACATGTTTTTGATCCAGTCGCATTCCATTTCACATAGATCTGAAGATCAACTAATCAAAACAGTTTGTCTTTAATTAAACATTTAATTATCATTAAACAGTACTGGAAACAAAAATAGGTTCTAGTTGAATATGGTTTTTATATGTTTAGTGAATATTGAATATACTTTTATATACTATAGTGCACTCTTGCCAATCAAAGATCCTCTTAATCTGTACCAAATACTTTACCATAAACATATATGCTAACTACAATATAAAAATTATTTAAAATATATGTATTCGTCTATATTCCTTTGACTTTCTTCTCTTCGTACACAATGTAACTCCAATTTACAAGTATGCCTTATTTCTGAAAATTTCTTGTAAATCAAAATATCATAAGTAATGATGAGCTGTCTCATTATTTCTTATCTTATTCTGACAGCTTAGATTAGTTTATTTATTAACATAAAAGCAACAAATGCAAATGGGAGAAGTAAATATGACATAACTAATAATATACATGTTTCTTTCTCTTATCAGTAAAAGGAAAAGTTTTCTTTTTTAAGATAGTAACTAAGCAGAAAACAATAGAGTATTGATAGAATAAAATTCAATTAATGTTGATATAATGATCTGTAATGTAAAGATAAAGTTCATCAAATTGCATTACTGTATTAGAATGAATAATATTGCCTCCAGTGAACAAAGACACAACATGAATGAAACAAAGGAAATGAAAATTGTAATGAGCCATTTAATTGGAGCATATATATTTCAAGTTCATTGCTCTTGTGATTAAAATACTGTATTTTGTTCTCATAAATTGGGAAGAGAAAAGAAAATACAGTGGAACCTCGCTTAACAATCATAATTCGTTCCAGAATCTTACTCGTAATGCAAAACACTAAGTGAAACAATTTTTCCCATATAAATTAATGTAAAATACGATAATACTTGAATATTTTATATATTACGTTTATTCAAAGAAAATTATACAATATACCAGGGATGGACAAACCAGTTCAGTGGGAGGCAAAATGTAGGTTTTGCAAAATGCATGGGAGCTGCAGTTCTGTACTTTTTATTCTGTACCGCGATTTTATTATATAATATAAGTATAATATAAAACAAATATTGAATGTTTTTAATAAACATATTTTCACAAAATTATGGAAATAAAATTGTAAAAATAATAATAAAAAGCAGAAATTAACACTTTCAGCAAGAGCTGTATGTAACTCAAAAAGAGCCGAATGCCGCTCTCGGATACGCATTTTCCCATGTCTGCAATATACATTGTTAAGGAGCATGAATCATTATCATCATTTCTTCTAGCGTGAAATGAATCAACCTGAAATGCGAATTTGATTTGCAGAAAACAAAAAAAAATCACAAATAAATATGTCTGATAAACACACCAAACGATATGCCAAATTCTTGGACTATGTTAAGGTTATAATTAAATATTAAAAATTAATTAATTTGACTAGAGGTAGGCAGTTATGCTTCCATCTTGTATTAAATTTAATAATTATAAATAATTAATTTTTAATTCAGACATTTCTAAAATTTAATTTGGAATTGGTCATTAAATTTATTACAAGATGGCATCACAACTGTCTATCTCTAGTCAAATTAATTAATTTTTAATCTTTAATTATTGACTTAACATAGCTCAACAGTTTGGCATATCGTTTGAAGTGTTTATTATATAACGGACTATGGTTGTTGATGTTTATACGTAATATGTGTGAACACAAGTATGGTAAATATGTGATCACAAGCAACAGTAAGATGCTAGCGGAACAAGTGCTAAACACAGAGGTGCGTGTGCACAATCTGGGACATCCCCTCTCCATGTCATTCATTATGCAAAATATCACTCATTAAGTGAGTCATCATTTTACAATTTGTTTTGCTCATTACGTGAAATACTCATTGTGAGGTTCCACTGTAACTTGTATTGAATATAGTAGTGCCTCATACTTCAAATTTAATTTGTTCCAGGAGGCTATTCAAAATCCAAATCAATTTTTCACATTAGAAATAATGGAAAGTGACTTAATCTACTCCCAGATCCTAAACAATATCCTTTTCAATAAACTTAAAACATCAAATACACATAATAATAATAATAATAATAATAACACACAAAAACAATAAAATCTCATTTCAAAATTCAAATGAAAATTGTATTTATGGGTGCACACCTTTAATTTCAGCCAGATCTACCACGTGATAAGTTTCTTTTTGTCTCAATTGTTGATACAACAATTAGGCTTCGTTGTTTCTACACTCTTCTTGGATACCACTAATAATAAATAAAAATTACTCAGAAACTTTCCATTCAATTCAATATACTTTTAACAGCTCTAGTTACTTAACATAGATGTATGATTTAACTATAACAGTTATGAAATTTAACCCCTTATTGCTAATGTGATATTTTATTCTTTGTTTAGAAGTTTATTTTAAGCTTTTTACTTCAATTTTATATGAATAAAAAAGATGAAATGTCTTCAAACAAAATGGCATATCAGGCATATTATGCTTTATGGTGTCAGAAGAATACACCATACAGACAGTAAAAAAATTTGTAATATATATAGGGAAGATGCTCCTAAACTTCAAATGTTTCAAATGGGGTTTAAAAAGTTCAGTTTTGTTGAAGAAAGAAAATTGCAGGAAGAAACTGTTATTTGTCAATTTTTGACAAACAATACATATACAAGGTCTGTTCAAAAAATATGCGGACTAACGTCATAAAACAAAATGTACTTTATGTAGAAGTTACATGTCTGGGTCCCCTTCAAAGTACTCCTTCCCAACACACACACGTATCCCAACAGTGTTTCCACTTATTGAAACAGTCCTGGTACTCTTCTTTTCTAATGTCTTTCAGCACCTTTGTTGCATTTGCCTTAATCTCGGGAATCGTCTCAAATCTTCTTCCTTTCAAGGATCTTTTGAGTTTGGAGAACAAGAAAAAGTCACGAGGAGCAAGGTCAGGTGAGTAGTGGGTGGGGAAGAACAGTGATCGAGTGTTTGGCTCACGAGTTCTGAGGGCTGAATGGGCTGGAGCATTGTTATGATGGAGAAACCAATCATCATTCCTCCACATTTCTGGCCTTTTGCGACAGATGGCGTCCCTCAGACGTTTTGAAACTTCAACTTAGTAAGTCTGGTTCACTGTGGAGCCTTGGGGGAGGTACTCGTGGTGAACAACAGCCTTAGCATTAAAGAAAACTGTCAGCATCACTTTGACATTGGATCAAACTTGGCAAGCTTTTTTGGGTCTGGGGGACCACTTGAAACATGCCATATGCTTCATAGCAACTTCACCGTAAGTCGTGTTGAGCATAGCAAATGTTTCAGTTGCAAATTTTCCAAGTTTAACACAAAATTTCACAGCAAGTTGTTGCTCCATCAGGTCATTCGTTCTGAAATCCGACAAACAAAAAAATCGCACTTCACTAAAAACCGCATAGCTAATCAACAAATAAAGATATCTGTAATCAGGAAATGGCTTTATCACCAGACAATCTGTACAAACCTAGCGACACCAAGCTGATTCCTCTGGAACCAACCGGAGCTGCGCAATTCAAACAGTCCGCATATTTTTTGAACAGACCTCGTAATCAAACATATCAATAATATGTTTTCAGTGCTTTTTTGTTAATGTAATGCAAGAGAGCAAGACAAATTGGGTGTAAAACAGATGGTGTTTATGTTTCAAGTGATTTTTTCACTGCATGTGCAGTTTGAACTCTGAAGTGAATTTTTGAATTTAGCATTCAAAGTTAGTCATTTAAAGTACAAGGTATCACTATTTGTAAATTGGAGTCACACTGTAAAACATCAACTAATCTGAACTTTTCACTAGTCCAAACAACCTTGTATATAAAATAATTAGTTTGGATTTTGGAGAGTGTACTGTGTTAAGTTTTTAAATTAGTTAAAGTTGTAAACAGAACAATAGTCAAACAAAATTAAATGATTATAATTTGCAAATAATGATATATCTAATCTTTTGTAACATTTTATGGAAGTTAAACAAATTAAAAATTATAATTTTTATTTTAATAAGAGACATTTATAGCATTATTAAACTTTTTAATTGTCTTAATAATTTTCTTAAAGTACAAAATTGATTTTAAATTAATTGTTTAGATATTGGTTTATATGAATATATATATACACATATAGTAGCTGTTACCCGCAGCTTTGCCCCTGCGGATTTTGCAATTTGATAGAAATAACCCTCCCTCGGTACTTCACTAAGATTCTCAATCATTAGTTGTTACTAATTTGGTTAAATTACTAATTTTTGTTTGTTTCAAACTATGGATTGCTAATGCACCTAAATTCAAGTTTCAAATATTATGGGATTCCAAGATACAATAAATCTGAGTTCAATTTTTTTCCTAAACATAAATGACGTTATCTGAAAATTCTTAAAGTATAAATATTTACTAAAAAATAGAGTTTCAGTTACCCCAGTACCTCTTTGTAAACCATGTTTGTGGTACTGCCTTTTGGGGCTAAGACTTTTTAAGCCTTAATCCTCTCCCTCTCCCCTGCAGGGGAATTTTGAAAAATCCCTTCTTAGTGTACATTTTTGTGAGGTACCCTAACTGTTTTCTGTATTTCACCTCTTTAGGTTCAGCGGTTTTGCTTTGGGTGATGATGAATCAGTCAGTCAGTCAGTCAGGACATGTAATTATATATATATAGATTAAAATAGGTTTATAATTTATTTGTTAGATCTTGTTTATTTTAAACTTCAAATAATTTCAAAATGTAAAAAATTTTAATTTTTTTCATTTTAGACTTTTTCACTTCATAATTGAGTGGGAAAATAGGATCATTTGAAATAAGATAAAAAGCTGAACTATATAAATTTAGTGTTACATAATAAAAATACAGAGTTATAATTATAGTTCTGAAAATTTTACTTTAAATATTTTAATTTCACTAGAAGTAAGTGAAAAATATATATAGTGAATTTTTAAGATTTATAATAAGCATATGGTAACAGTTGTGAAATCTGTCCTTAAACCATAAGATCTTTAAAGAAAAAAAAACTAACACATTAGAATCCCATTCACTGTGTGTATATTCATAAAAAAGTTACTTCTTTAGAATAACAGATTAGAATTCCATTAATTCTGTTATAAATCACAAGATTAGAATTAAAAATGAAATATTGTATATATATATATATAGTATTTTAATTTGTCATTCATAAACAAATCTCCAGCTTTAAAGTTTTTATTACATTCACATGATAACTTCTATAAATAAGTTTGGTTTTTCAATAAAATGTTAGATAAAAAATAAAATCCATAATTTGAATATTGTATTATTTGTGCACTAAACAATTTTTTTTTTTTTGTATATTTGTTTGTTGGTTTATTTTCAGGACTATAAAATCTGTTTTTAATATAAACTTTAAAGTTAGAATAATTTCAAATTTATTTTATTCAATTTTAATTATATAAAGTATTCCAAAAGTTTTCTACAGTTTAAAACTTTCTAGCATTTTTAAATCATAATCTATTAAACTTACAATAAAACACCATTCCAAAAGTTTAATAAAATTGCTTATTGATTAGTTTTGTGAAATTCTCAGACAAGTGGATTGGTGGAGAGGAGCTTCCTTCCCGGCTACTTTAGTCCACCACTCTAATGCCATTAGACTTTTGTGTGTGTGATCACATCAAAATTATTTTAAAAATAATTTTAAATTTAGCATTACAAATGAATTCGGTACAGTTATTAAGCAGCAGCAATGAATGTTTTTGCAGTTCAAAAATCATCTCAACAATGTATCACACTTGAGATTGATGAAGCTTACCTGAGTTTTCAAATGATGTTTATTGAAAGTTGATAGCATTTATACATCTTAAGTTACTAAAGTTTAACACTGTAGAAGAACTTTTGGGACACCATGTTGCTAATGATTGCAGTTAGTAATTATGAAATAAAATGATTATATTTTCTTATTGGCTAATAATATGGGATAATGTCTGAATTATGAGTGTTCATATGGTAAAAATGTAATTAGGATCAAGAGACAAAATTAATAAAAAATATAATTAACGTTTCAATAACAAAACCTTTCATAGTAAATTTATTTTAATGAGTTTAAATTAATTATTTACATACTAATTTCACTTGATAATCTTCAATAAATTAATACTAAATGATACTTGCAAAATTATATTAGATAAAATAACTTAACATATTTCTACTCTAAGTTATTAATCATTATTGTTTAAAAAAAATTCTATTTTTCTGTTTTTGTCTTGCCTTTTACAAATAGTCAGTGAAATTACTTTTGCTTATTCCTAGTTCTTTATGTATTAATAGTTTATTAATGATGCTTAGAGGAATATCTCAGATTACATTTGTAATTGCCCGCATGTTGTGTTTATCCTAAATTATATTCTTGTTTTTGTCTCTAATAAAACAAACTTTCTTTCGTATGCAATTTCTTCTGTCTTTGCCTTCTCTAGGTTGCATCTCTCCTTGCTTCTACTCCATTCGTTTGTTCTTTTCTGCAGCTGTCCACAGTGGCCTCCTCTGGCTACCAATCATTTGCATACAGCCAATCTAGTTCACCCGTGGACCCCGTTTTTCAACAGGAGACATCTCATCAGTCAGCAACCTGCCTTCCTCCTCCTCTTGCCTTCAGTAACCCAATGTATCATTTCCCTTCCAATAGTCAAAGCGAAGAAGAAAAATATGAAAATAATAAGGAAAAAGTTCAAATGAATAAAATATGTTCAGGTTAGTTGTCATTCTACAAATATATTTCAACTGAATTTATATTTTAAAGTAAACAATATTCTTGTGAATAGATACTGCTGCCAACTTCAGTACCTCTACAGATAGCTCTAGTTGTGGTTCTACCCCAATGAGAGAACGGAGAAATCCAGTAAAATCTCCTCTAAGAACCAGTCCAATGCATACAGCTACCAAATCTCATTCTTCTCATCTACAGATACGATCTCTTCCTCATTTTGCCAGAAGGTGCAACCGCAATGAAAATAATCATTTTTATGGTACAACTGGAAGAAAACATCATTCTCTTCACAAAAAGTTTGAAGAATATAATGACAAACAAAAGTATGCTTGAAAAACTAATGTATATATATATATTTTTTTTTATTTTGGTGATACAAAATTAATTTATTTTAATATAATTAGTCATACAGAAGATTCAGAACTAGATACTGATACAACAAATGAACGAAATTCAAGAAGATCACAGAAAAGGCTAAAGTATCGTAGTAGAAGAGCAAAAAGTGAAAGTTCAAATGGAAAGTCAATTGAAGAGGTAATAAAAAAAATTATATAGTTTTTATTTATTTTTCTCAACAAATTAATTTCCTAACCTCAAATTCAACTATTATATGAATAATAGTTGAATTCACCAATTCATCAGTTCAATGCACCATTAGCAATGCACCAAAAAATTGTTTCCGATGTGGTTCTAAGTAAATCTGATTAGGCTGAAGTTAAAAAATTCTTGCCTTAATGCATAAAATTAACATTTTAGATTAACATAATAGATCAGTTGCAGAAACAAGGTCTAAATAAATAACTCATGGTTTAAATCTGTTTTTTTTTTACTTAGAACTAAACTGTGGCTTTTAATCTGATCAACAATGGTAATAATAATCAATATAGAAAGTGGACTAACACAAGTCAAGCTGAACCTCATTTTACATTTTGTCTAATAGGTCTATACTTTCATGTACCACATATAGTACACATTGTAATAATGTGTGGTTAACTTTTACTTATAGAATATTTTGAAGAATAAGATCAGTTTGTCATGAAATCATTTGTTATTGCTGTATTATTTCTTAATCTATTTATCTTCATGATAATTAACTTTCTGTATTTCTTTTACTGTTATTCAAATTTGTTTATTCCATTTACTGAATTGTGTGTGTGTGTGTGTACAGTATGTTTTAACTGCAATTGAAATTTGTATTTTATTGCCACTTTTGTTGAATTTTTTAAGCCTTTTTGAACTGAATTTCTCAAATACTATACATTCCATCTGTTGTCCATCCATCCTTTGTTTAATCTTGAGAATGGAGTTACATAGATAAAAATTGAGACCAGATATGGAAAACTTGGGTGACAGAGGCCCAATTAACTATATACTTCCAGTTGACCAGAAGTTGTGTTATTTTTTAAATTAAAGATGATTAAAAATTGCAGCTTGGCATTGTAATGATGTCACAATAACAAAAACAAAAAATTGAATGTTTTTTAAATAAAGAAAAGAGTTGTAATGCTAAAGAATACCAACAGATTCTTTAATAATATATATAATCATTTGTATAAAATTAATAAGCAAACATTTATTGACAGTATGATACATTTAATAAATCATGAAAAACAACTAATTTATGGAGAGGAAGTCTGCACATTCATTCTACACAAGAACTCTTGAATCTTTCCAAAACTTCTTTTCAAAACATCTTTGAACACTTTTCTTCTATAATCTCCATTGCAAGACAACACTCTTCAACCAAACTTATATTTTCTGTAGTACATGAAAAAAACAGTCATTTTTTTCAAATTCAAAAATTAGGATTTGGTAGAATCTTAGTACTTATACCATTTTATATTTTATCAAGTGGTACGATACTAGAATCTACATATGACCTGAAGGCTGCATGTTCCCAATCTCTAGATTAAATATTTTAAAAAGAAAATATCGATATATTATCATATCCTTTGAGTTGACTTAACATTCCAGGATCGACTCCTTTCTATCTTTTGTCCTTAATTGTGTGCTATTTGCAGAATGAATCGAAAGTAAATTCTAGAAATCATTAAATTGAAGAAAGTAAGAATAAAACTTTATTTTTAATATAATCCAATAATTTTAATTCGTATTAAAAACATTTATAAATTACTTTACTTTAAAAAAAATATATGACTTTTTCTATTTTTCTTGTATATTTTACATAAATTTAATGAGAATTTAATATAAAAAACTTT
The DNA here is from genome assembly GCF_000671375.1 of Centruroides sculpturatus. Classification (NCBI taxonomy): domain Eukaryota; kingdom Metazoa; phylum Arthropoda; class Arachnida; order Scorpiones; family Buthidae; genus Centruroides; species Centruroides sculpturatus. Next base: position 591,919 of record NW_019384395.1, read on the forward strand.
ATATAGAACAATGTTTTCAACTGATATGTCACGAATTTCTCAAAGGTGTGCTTAAAATTTCAAAAATTCACTGTAAAATAGTAATTTTTCTCTATTTTTAAAATATTATTTCTGTATTTTTATATAGAAAGATGCAGTTCTTCAAAGACACTTTTCGTTTATACATACAAAAGCATATTTGACGCCACACTGGCTCCTTAATGTGCCATTAGAAAGTGTGCTAAGTGCACAAAAATTTGAGAACCACATCTCTAGAATATGAAACTAGAATGTTCTAGAGAAAATAATTGTCAATCTTCTTCCATAATTGGCATACCAATGAGCCTGTGTGGCATCAAAGAGATGCTCTTGTATGTATAAACTATAAGAGAATTTATTAAGCTGCAATTTTATATTAAAAAATATACGAATTGAACAAAAATTAAACTTAAAAATTTACCGTTTTTCAATTATATTTTGAAATTTTGTTGCAGTACAGAACGTGGCACACCTGTTGAGAACCACTATTGTAGACAATGTATATACTTAAATTTACACTAAATTACTAATTATTTTAGCTATTAAGGTTAAACCTTAATTTAATTAACNATAAACTTTAAAGTTAGAATAATTTCAAATTTATTTTATTCAATTTTAATTATATAAAGTATTCCAAAAGTTTTCTACAGTTTAAAACTTTCTAGCATTTTTAAATCATAATCTATTAAACTTACAATAAAACACCATTCCAAAAGTTTAATAAAATTGCTTATTGATTAGTTTTGTGAAATTCTCAGACAAGTGGATTGGTGGAGAGGAGCTTCCTTCCCGGCTACTTTAGTCCACCACTCTAATGCCATTAGACTTTTGTGTGTGTGATCACATCAAAATTATTTTAAAAATAATTTTAAATTTAGCATTACAAATGAATTCGGTACAGTTATTAAGCAGCAGCAATGAATGTTTTTGCAGTTCAAAAATCATCTCAACAATGTATCACACTTGAGATTGATGAAGCTTACCTGAGTTTTCAAATGATGTTTATTGAAAGTTGATAGCATTTATACATCTTAAGTTACTAAAGTTTAACACTGTAGAAGAACTTTTGGGACACCATGTTGCTAATGATTGCAGTTAGTAATTATGAAATAAAATGATTATATTTTCTTATTGGCTAATAATATGGGATAATGTCTGAATTATGAGTGTTCATATGGTAAAAATGTAATTAGGATCAAGAGACAAAATTAATAAAAAATATAATTAACGTTTCAATAACAAAACCTTTCATAGTAAATTTATTTTAATGAGTTTAAATTAATTATTTACATACTAATTTCACTTGATAATCTTCAATAAATTAATACTAAATGATACTTGCAAAATTATATTAGATAAAATAACTTAACATATTTCTACTCTAAGTTATTAATCATTATTGTTTAAAAAAAATTCTATTTTTCTGTTTTTGTCTTGCCTTTTACAAATAGTCAGTGAAATTACTTTTGCTTATTCCTAGTTCTTTATGTATTAATAGTTTATTAATGATGCTTAGAGGAATATCTCAGATTACATTTGTAATTGCCCGCATGTTGTGTTTATCCTAAATTATATTCTTGTTTTTGTCTCTAATAAAACAAACTTTCTTTCGTATGCAATTTCTTCTGTCTTTGCCTTCTCTAGGTTGCATCTCTCCTTGCTTCTACTCCATTCGTTTGTTCTTTTCTGCAGCTGTCCACAGTGGCCTCCTCTGGCTACCAATCATTTGCATACAGCCAATCTAGTTCACCCGTGGACCCCGTTTTTCAACAGGAGACATCTCATCAGTCAGCAACCTGCCTTCCTCCTCCTCTTGCCTTCAGTAACCCAATGTATCATTTCCCTTCCAATAGTCAAAGCGAAGAAGAAAAATATGAAAATAATAAGGAAAAAGTTCAAATGAATAAAATATGTTCAGGTTAGTTGTCATTCTACAAATATATTTCAACTGAATTTATATTTTAAAGTAAACAATATTCTTGTGAATAGATACTGCTGCCAACTTCAGTACCTCTACAGATAGCTCTAGTTGTGGTTCTACCCCAATGAGAGAACGGAGAAATCCAGTAAAATCTCCTCTAAGAACCAGTCCAATGCATACAGCTACCAAATCTCATTCTTCTCATCTACAGATACGATCTCTTCCTCATTTTGCCAGAAGGTGCAACCGCAATGAAAATAATCATTTTTATGGTACAACTGGAAGAAAACATCATTCTCTTCACAAAAAGTTTGAAGAATATAATGACAAACAAAAGTATGCTTGAAAAACTAATGTATATATATATATTTTTTTTTATTTTGGTGATACAAAATTAATTTATTTTAATATAATTAGTCATACAGAAGATTCAGAACTAGATACTGATACAACAAATGAACGAAATTCAAGAAGATCACAGAAAAGGCTAAAGTATCGTAGTAGAAGAGCAAAAAGTGAAAGTTCAAATGGAAAGTCAATTGAAGAGGTAATAAAAAAAATTATATAGTTTTTATTTATTTTTCTCAACAAATTAATTTCCTAACCTCAAATTCAACTATTATATGAATAATAGTTGAATTCACCAATTCATCAGTTCAATGCACCATTAGCAATGCACCAAAAAATTGTTTCCGATGTGGTTCTAAGTAAATCTGATTAGGCTGAAGTTAAAAAATTCTTGCCTTAATGCATAAAATTAACATTTTAGATTAACATAATAGATCAGTTGCAGAAACAAGGTCTAAATAAATAACTCATGGTTTAAATCTGTTTTTTTTTTACTTAGAACTAAACTGTGGCTTTTAATCTGATCAACAATGGTAATAATAATCAATATAGAAAGTGGACTAACACAAGTCAAGCTGAACCTCATTTTACATTTTGTCTAATAGGTCTATACTTTCATGTACCACATATAGTACACATTGTAATAATGTGTGGTTAACTTTTACTTATAGAATATTTTGAAGAATAAGATCAGTTTGTCATGAAATCATTTGTTATTGCTGTATTATTTCTTAATCTATTTATCTTCATGATAATTAACTTTCTGTATTTCTTTTACTGTTATTCAAATTTGTTTATTCCATTTACTGAATTGTGTGTGTGTGTGTGTACAGTATGTTTTAACTGCAATTGAAATTTGTATTTTATTGCCACTTTTGTTGAATTTTTTAAGCCTTTTTGAACTGAATTTCTCAAATACTATACATTCCATCTGTTGTCCATCCATCCTTTGTTTAATCTTGAGAATGGAGTTACATAGATAAAAATTGAGACCAGATATGGAAAACTTGGGTGACAGAGGCCCAATTAACTATATACTTCCAGTTGACCAGAAGTTGTGTTATTTTTTAAATTAAAGATGATTAAAAATTGCAGCTTGGCATTGTAATCATATATATAATATATTATTTATATATCATATAAATAAATAATTTTTAATTTAGACATTTCTAAAATTTAATTTGGAATTGGTCATTAAATTTATTACAAGATGGCATCACAACTGTCTATCTCTAGTCAAATTAATTAATTTTTAATCTTTAATTATTGACTTAACATAGCTCAACAGTTTGGCATATCGTTTGAAGTGTTTATTATATAACGGACTATGGTTGTTGATGTTTATACGTAATATGTGTGAACACAAGTATGGTAAATATGTGATCACAAGCAACAGTAAGATGCTAGCGGAACAAGTGCTAAACACAGAGGTGCGTGTGCACAATCTGGGACATCCCCTCTCCATGTCATTCATTATGCAAAATATCACTCATTAAGTGAGTCATCATTTTACAATTTGTTTTGCTCATTACGTGAAATACTCATTGTGAGGTTCCACTGTAACTTGTATTGAATATAGTAGTGCCTCATACTTCAAATTTAATTTGTTCCAGGAGGCTATTCAAAATCCAAATCAATTTTTCACATTAGAAATAATGGAAAGTGACTTAATCTACTCCCAGATCCTAAACAATATCCTTTTCAATAAACTTAAAACATCAAATACACATAATAATAATAATAATAATAATAACACACAAAAACAATAAAATCTCATTTCAAAATTCAAATGAAAATTGTATTTATGGGTGCACACCTTTAATTTCAGCCAGATCTACCACGTGATAAGTTTCTTTTTGTCTCAATTGTTGATACAACAATTAGGCTTCGTTGTTTCTACACTCTTCTTGGATACCACTAATAATAAATAAAAATTACTCAGAAACTTTCCATTCAATTCAATATACTTTTAACAGCTCTAGTTACTTAACATAGATGTATGATTTAACTATAACAGTTATGAAATTTAACCCCTTATTGCTAATGTGATATTTTATTCTTTGTTTAGAAGTTTATTTTAAGCTTTTTACTTCAATTTTATATGAATAAAAAAGATGAAATGTCTTCAAACAAAATGGCATATCAGGCATATTATGCTTTATGGTGTCAGAAGAATACACCATACAGACAGTAAAAAAATTTGTAATATATATAGGGAAGATGCTCCTAAACTTCAAATGTTTCAAATGGGGTTTAAAAAGTTCAGTTTTGTTGAAGAAAGAAAATTGCAGGAAGAAACTGTTATTTGTCAATTTTTGACAAACAATACATATACAAGGTCTGTTCAAAAAATATGCGGACTAACGTCATAAAACAAAATGTACTTTATGTAGAAGTTACATGTCTGGGTCCCCTTCAAAGTACTCCTTCCCAACACACACACGTATCCCAACAGTGTTTCCACTTATTGAAACAGTCCTGGTACTCTTCTTTTCTAATGTCTTTCAGCACCTTTGTTGCATTTGCCTTAATCTCGGGAATCGTCTCAAATCTTCTTCCTTTCAAGGATCTTTTGAGTTTGGAGAACAAGAAAAAGTCACGAGGAGCAAGGTCAGGTGAGTAGTGGGTGGGGAAGAACAGTGATCGAGTGTTTGGCTCACGAGTTCTGAGGGCTGAATGGGCTGGAGCATTGTTATGATGGAGAAACCAATCATCATTCCTCCACATTTCTGGCCTTTTGCGACAGATGGCGTCCCTCAGACGTTTTGAAACTTCAACTTAGTAAGTCTGGTTCACTGTGGAGCCTTGGGGGAGGTACTCGTGGTGAACAACAGCCTTAGCATTAAAGAAAACTGTCAGCATCACTTTGACATTGGATCAAACTTGGCAAGCTTTTTTGGGTCTGGGGGACCACTTGAAACATGCCATATGCTTCATAGCAACTTCACCGTAAGTCGTGTTGAGCATAGCAAATGTTTCAGTTGCAAATTTTCCAAGTTTAACACAAAATTTCACAGCAAGTTGTTGCTCCATCAGGTCATTCGTTCTGAAATCCGACAAACAAAAAAATCGCACTTCACTAAAAACCGCATAGCTAATCAACAAATAAAGATATCTGTAATCAGGAAATGGCTTTATCACCAGACAATCTGTACAAACCTAGCGACACCAAGCTGATTCCTCTGGAACCAACCGGAGCTGCGCAATTCAAACAGTCCGCATATTTTTTGAACAGACCTCGTAATCAAACATATCAATAATATGTTTTCAGTGCTTTTTTGTTAATGTAATGCAAGAGAGCAAGACAAATTGGGTGTAAAACAGATGGTGTTTATGTTTCAAGTGATTTTTTCACTGCATGTGCAGTTTGAACTCTGAAGTGAATTTTTGAATTTAGCATTCAAAGTTAGTCATTTAAAGTACAAGGTATCACTATTTGTAAATTGGAGTCACACTGTAAAACATCAACTAATCTGAACTTTTCACTAGTCCAAACAACCTTGTATATAAAATAATTAGTTTGGATTTTGGAGAGTGTACTGTGTTAAGTTTTTAAATTAGTTAAAGTTGTAAACAGAACAATAGTCAAACAAAATTAAATGATTATAATTTGCAAATAATGATATATCTAATCTTTTGTAACATTTTATGGAAGTTAAACAAATTAAAAATTATAATTTTTATTTTAATAAGAGACATTTATAGCATTATTAAACTTTTTAATTGTCTTAATAATTTTCTTAAAGTACAAAATTGATTTTAAATTAATTGTTTAAATACTTAATTACACAATTGTTTAGATATTGGTTTATATGAATATATATATACACATATAGTAGCTGTTACCCGCAGCTTTGCCCCTGCGGATTTTGCAATTTGATAGAAATAACCCTCCCTCGGTACTTCACTAAGATTCTCAATCATTAGTTGTTACTAATTTGGTTAAATTACTAATTTTTGTTTGTTTCAAACTATGGATTGCTAATGCACCTAAATTCAAGTTTCAAATATTATGGGATTCCAAGATACAATAAATCTGAGTTCAATTTTTTTCCTAAACATAAATGACGTTATCTGAAAATTCTTAAAGTATAAATATTTACTAAAAAATAGAGTTTCAGTTACCCCAGTACCTCTTTGTAAACCATGTTTGTGGTACTGCCTTTTGGGGCTAAGACTTTTTAAGCCTTAATCCTCTCCCTCTCCCCTGCAGGGGAATTTTGAAAAATCCCTTCTTAGTGTACATTTTTGTGAGGTACCCTAACTGTTTTCTGTATTTCACCTCTTTAGGTTCAGCGGTTTTGCTTTGGGTGATGATGAATCAGTCAGTCAGTCAGTCAGGACATGTAATTATATATATATAGATTAAAATAGGTTTATAATTTATTTGTTAGATCTTGTTTATTTTAAACTTCAAATAATTTCAAAATGTAAAAAATTTTAATTTTTTTCATTTTAGACTTTTTCACTTCATAATTGAGTGGGAAAATAGGATCATTTGAAATAAGATAAAAAGCTGAACTATATAAATTTAGTGTTACATAATAAAAATACAGAGTTATAATTATAGTTCTGAAAATTTTACTTTAAATATTTTAATTTCACTAGAAGTAAGTGAAAAATATATATAGTGAATTTTTAAGATTTATAATAAGCATATGGTAACAGTTGTGAAATCTGTCCTTAAACCATAAGATCTTTAAAGAAAAAAAAACTAACACATTAGAATCCCATTCACTGTGTGTATATTCATAAAAAAGTTACTTCTTTAGAATAACAGATTAGAATTCCATTAATTCTGTTATAAATCACAAGATTAGAATTAAAAATGAAATATTGTATATATATATATAAGGTNTTAATGTCAAATGCCTCTTTTGTCGCATCACTAGTATATCTCAAAGGACGCGACAGGGTTGTTGTAAATTTTAAACGTTTCTCACCATAACTGTAAAAATCTAAATATGTTAAACTTAATAGTCATTTGTTTTTGAACTAATTCGTTTTAGGACCAGGTGAGCACGAAAATTTCCAAAATTTACAATTTTTCGGTCACTCTCGTTGAACTGGAAAAATTTCTGTCTTTATTATGTCTAATATTACGAAGAAATCAGTCCCACTGTACTCGGCTAGAGATTGGTTCGGTTAATCTATTAAGTAAAATTTCGGCTCTTACAGCAGGGTTTTATTTATATCCCCAATTCCCTAATCTCTTAATTATTTAACTACTTCTTAAGTAGAAATAAGTCGAAACCAGTTACTNAAAAACAATAAAAAATTATACTTCAGATGTTAATTTAGTATCAAAAACGTAAAATATTTGAGTAGCCCAAGACATAGCCAAAGATTGAAGCACCACAGCACTGGCGAAAATTTAAATTTGCCGATTGGAATTCTTTCAGATGATTGACTTTCGGAAAATCGATGCTCTACTGTATATCTAGAGGTATCGAAGTATTATATACAAAAAACAAGTTATTCAAATTCAAGTACTACTGTAGTTTCTGTACATCTAATGATGAAAGAAATGTCTTTTTAAATACTAATGTAAAAATTAGCAATAAATTTTAGATTTTCATAAAATTTAGAAATCTACACTATAAGAAGATATCCATTATTTATCAAACTTTCTGTATTATTGTGAGTTACTTTAAAAAGTAATTCAAAAGTCATTCATCATGGAATAAAATTAATAGAATGTGTGTTTAAAGTGTTTGAAAGTTGAAAATATTTTGAGTTTGAATTTTTGTGAATTTTGCTCTGACACACAACTTTTTTCTTTTTTTAAATTTTGCAACATTTCACTTAGATTTCTCTCTTAAATTTGTCAATGTTTCTATAGGCACTATTATGTATAGTTGACTTTATATGGATTCACACAAAAAACTAAGGTGTAGTGACAGAAATGACCATTTAATTAGGCATCTTTGTCCTACTTACCTGTTTGCTGTATGAAAACTATATCAAAAGCTATATTAAAAAACACTGCTATCATTATTAGTTGAAAAGTCTTTAAAGCACTGCGTTTCCATAATGCTAGACATTATCTATATAATATGCAGCAAATAAGAAAGTATACATGATATTAGAGTTTTTTTTTTCTAACTGGCTGAAAAAGTTACTGATAGATGCTCTTCATGATTGCTGAAAACAGAAAAATTATTTTTTTATCAATAATTGCAATGCTAATTCTATTATTTCCATTCTAAAAGATAAACAGTTCAATTTCTACCACCAAATACAAATTCTAGATTGCAACATTTAGATTAGAAAACCATACAAAAGATTTTGCATGTTTTTGAAGATGGTTCATGCAAGTTTGGAGTAAACCTGTTATTAGATGTATATGAATATGAATGGAAAAACTTGGAATGAAGTTCTACAAGGTGCCATTGAAAATTGTTTATGAAGTTAGATTTCAATCTAATTTCCATTAGAATCTGTCAACCATATTGAAGAAGATTAGGCCAATCTCATTACAGCAATGAGTGTCACTCATAGATTTTGTCAATATTGACAATATTGTGTGTCAGCAGACAGCTAGGTCATATCATCTTCAAATAATATCATTGCTAAAGTAAAGAACAAAGTGCAAGAATCAGCCAATGAAGAAAAATAAATAAATCCTGTTACAGACAATCTTCTGCTTCTAGACTAGGAACACCGCAACTAGGGTTTCTCTAAACTCTAAAAGGGGGGATCTTGGTTGTTTTAACCCAGGAAAGCCTGCAAATTTCGTAAAAGTTCATTTTTTTTCTTATTTTGTCTTAAGGTTGAGGAAATTTTGCAAATAGTAAATATAATTAACTCAAATTGTCAGAATACATTTGTATTTATTAATTTTAAGCGTACCTATTAGTTTTTTAAATTTTTGCTTGTTATGGCATGTCAAAGATTGTCAATAAATCAATATGTAGTCTATTTGTGGCAGGACTTTGAAATATGTCAGAATCTGTAATATCATGAATAATTGCAATGATGCTGTCTTAATTTTTAACCATGCCCAGTAGTTTCAATAACTGCGTTATGCCAGGTTTGTACAACCAGACATAATGCAGTTATTGAAACAGGTTGTGCAAATTGGGCAAGGATACAAACGAGTATGAAGTATGCAAGTATGAAGTTTTTCATAAACCTGATTATTAAAGCCAAACAAATTGCCGAATTATCGGGCTATAAGCTTTGATGCCACTATTAAAGCAGCCCAGGTAGACAAATCAAGAAAACTAGACAACAAAAAAAAGTACTGCAACACATTTCGAAAATGAACTAGAAAACTTTGAGGCTACAGGTGAAAAAACACACCTCTGTCTTCTCTTAAATGCATTAAACACGATTCCACCCACATCAATTGAATCAGAAAGGGCATTCTCAGTATCAGGACTTTTCATTACTAACATAAGAACCAGATTGAGTGATCCCAGTATTGACCATTTTTAAAATCTTAATACAAAATATTATTGTACATTTTTATAATACGTTTTATTTAAAAAATGAAAATTACTTTCTAAGTTAGAAGTTTGATCTAAATTCATTTTTTTCTTTAAATTTTCAACTCAATTCAAAGGCTTTTTTTTTGTTGTTGTAAGCAATTTCCAACAAACTTTAATAAATTGTTTCTATTTGTGAAAATTTCTAAGTAATTCAAAAGGTAATTTTTAATACATATTTTATTATTATTCTTATTATTTGGAGGTTGCAGGAAGCATTAAATTACTTAAAAGTAAAAATTATTATATCATTCGATTTCAAGTGTTTATATTGTGATATTTACAATCTTATTAAAATAACAGTAGCTTCAGTAACCAAAAAATTTCGTTAATTCGAAAATTTCTTTTTTCCACTTTGTTATCGAGAGTCTGCTTTATTTGATTACAGCAATTAATTAATATTTAATCATTCTATTAGATTAATAACTGTGGAAGAGGAACTCCGTCGAGAACAGCAAGAGATGCAAGAAATGATTGCCGTCAAGCAAAAAGTAATCGACGCACAGGAAAGGAAGATACAGAGTCTAGATTCTGCCAACACTCGTCTCATGACTGCTCTGACACTGTTGAAGGACAGGTATCAATTGCAAGGTAGAAACGGAATATCCTGTTCGCCGCCAACAGTTAAAATGGCTATATTAGAAAATGGTGACGGAAAATACAAAAGCAGCTCGTGTTGAACGGTACATTTTGAATTTTTAAATTACGCAGCCAACCCTGTCATTTTACGAGTAAAAACTTCGTGGTTCGAAATTGTGCCAGAGATCTTGTAAATCGAAATAGGAGAAAAATGGAGCAGTTTGACATTGATATGGCTAACTTCAAAGTAAAATTAATTGAAATTTTAAATTAAAAAACAGTCTGTTATAGTCGTGGTTGTTAGAATCGTTCATCTGATATTGCTCAAATCGGAACTGCACAGACTATTCTCTACAGGAGAACAGTTACTGATGCGTCATATAGATTTGCAATTAGTATTATTATTAAAAAGTCATTGTGTAGGTCATAGAATGATTATCACAAGTCATAAAATTAAATATTTTTCAGAATTTATAACAAAATTTAAATGTAAGTTCCTCTAAAGAATGGTGTCAAATGTTTTTTTATACTTTAAAATTAGTAAAAATGTACGTACCTTACAAGAATACATATTGTTATTCTCAGAATGAAGTTTTTCTCCAGGGAAGTTGATACAAAGTACAAAAAACAGTTATGATTTAACAAGCGTGACAGTCAAAGTGGCGATTCTAGTTTGAGAAATTCGATCCCTCGAGACAAATTGTATCGACAGAAAACTACAGTTTTAGGCCATTTTTTGAATAAGACCCGCATTTCTTACATATTAAATTAAATTTGTTAAGACGGAACGAACATTAAAATTTCGAACGGAAATAGTATTAAAAAAAATGTTGGCTTCCATTTATATTATTTCGATACTTTGTTGTTGTTATCATCATCTATCGAAATTTAAATCACGTATATTTGAATTTGAATAACGATTTGGTTATTATGCCAGATCTCGCAATATGCCCCTCATTACAGTTACCCCCTAGAGTTCTTCAATGCATACTTGAAGTATTTTAGAAACGGCTCACCGCGCAGCTTTATGGCACATTTTACGACGTACAGTACGTGATATATTTTTTAGTATTAAATTCGCAACGTGTATTCATTGATATATACATATATAAATATATATATAAATTGCTCAAATAATATTAAACAAAAGATGCACTGTAAAGAGTTTATCTTCTAAATCACCTTGCCATTATCGAATCTATTGTAATATTTCTTTTGTATTATATTATGCATAATGTGATGTATATAGTGTTTTCGGTTCTTTGTGTTATCGTTTCATTATTTAAAAAACCTCATATTTATTTGTCATAAAAGTATATAATCTCGAAAAATGTATATGGATTATTTGCACCTGTAAATAAAAATATATATGATATAGATAAAAGAATAACGATTGTTTTTGTGTGAATAATACGTCTTTTAATTTAAAACTGACTTGAATCTCCAAGAATTACTAAAATCATTACTACACAGAGCCCGGAAGCCATTCAATTCATCATCAAGAATACTTAGTTCGTTAAGTACAGTTCTTTCTAATGAGCCTGGAGCGCTCGCAACTCTTTTGCAGTGATTTGTAGTTTTCTATTAAAACACTGTTTTATGGATATTACATTAAGGAATATTTATCTTATTGATTATTAGTTTTTAAAAGCTTTAAATCAGGAAGTCACAATTTTTTTGGTTTGTCGACTCCTACACTGACAAAAACGAATAAATTACAAATACGATGAAATAAAAAATCAAATAATAATTAATAATATAAATATTTCTTATTTAATTTTGATTTTACGTTTATATAATAATAATAAAATTTGTCCACCGATCTTTAAAAGATCCCAAGTGATCTGTCGACCCATCCAGATAAAATCGACTGATCTCTAGAAAAATCTAGCGACCAAATTGGGCGCCACTACTTTAAATGACAGCATAATTGAATTTGTTTTTGTTATTTTGATACGAGATGATTTTTTTTCAATTTTGAAATTATTTTAACTTAAGACAATATTTATTTCAGTCAAACGCTATCACCTGTATAAAATATGAAAAGCAATGGAGATTTATAAAAATGAATTCTAAAGACGATTTAATTGGATGAAATCTAAATAAATCGTCTCAACATTCGAAAAAATTCGAAAAGAAAATCCAGCAATGAGTTACGAGACTTTTCCGGCCGTTAGATTTTATTTAAAAATAGCATACATTATTAATCATATAAATAAAATTTGTGACATCAACTGTTATGAGATTTTATTATAGAAAACTTTTGATATTAATTATTATAAAATGGCAAAAAAAACTTAATTTTGAGAGTGGAGATGAGTTTTATTAAATGAAGAAAATTTGTAAATGCTAATAACGAGTAAAATCTTTCTGAAGTCCGACTCCTTTCGAGATATGACATGACCTCCTCTATCTTTCCAGATCTTCGACCTTTAACCACCAAAATCTAATAGCATCAATGTCCCTTATAGACAAATTACCATGCCAAGTTTCGTTTTTTAATCATTACCCCATCCTGAGATATTAAGCGAAATAGACGCTAACACACATAAATACCCACAGAATTTTTTTTCTTTTTTCCCTTTTCTTACTTTTTTGGGTTCAAAAAGTCTCAAAACGTGCAGATTTGCAAAAAACTCAAAGGTTCAAATTTGACACGATTCCAACACTTCCCTTGTTACGAACACACAACAGTCGGGAAAGTATTAAACCATGGTCACCATGGCGTGCCGTGACATTTGATGATAGGGAAGCTGTGTTTTTGTAAGAAGCCGACTTCCACGGGCGATCAGTTAATTCTTTAAATGTATTTTTAATATATTATTTATCTGACGTAATTAATAAATAGTTATTAATAAAGTNTTTTTTTGTAATATTTTTGAAAAAATAAAATCTGATTTAAAAGGTTATCATTGATATTAAATAAATAAAAATATGTAAATACTAATTTCATAATTATTTTGAACTGCCATCAATAATACAAAAACTGGTGACTCTCTTTCTGCACTTCAACAACATGCAGGAAATTTGTAAACTTGTAACTTTCAATTATTCTAAATTCTGAAAAAGTGAATAGAATTTAATATAACTTATTGACCTTTGGAGAAAAACCAAATTCCAGATAAAATGCAACATTCACCAGTAAAGTGCAGAAGACCACCACTAAACTGCACTAAAGTGGGCAACAGGAAAGATCAATCAACTTTGACTAATACCAAATTCATAACAGATTTTAATTTATATGAGGATAAAGATTCATGGGAATTATCCTCAGTTGTTATTGATCCTCATATGGACATAGTATTATAGAATCCACAGAAATCCCCAGGCGAATCAAATGTATTATGCTCTACTTCACTAACCAACCCAAGCAATTCACCAGACACTTCAATAACAGTTTTATGGAACAGAATCTCAGATTTATTAATAAATACCTCAATGAAAGACTTTCTAATCAAATGACTTCCATAAAAGATGATCTTGATCTGATTCATGATAGTATTTGTGAAACTAAAGAACATTATCAAAAAATGGAAGGACAAATCAATAATCTGAAACAACATATAGATGACTTAAAAATGGAAAAAGAACTTATGCAATTAAAAATGGATGCTTTAGTCAATGGACTTCATCATAATAATATAATACTGCACAACTATCCTATTTCGAAAAACATCTCAAAACTAAAAATTTATAATTTTATAAAATGAATATTGGACTTACAATTTGTGTCACAATATAATTCAATTAACCAAGTCAATTAACCCAGTTATAAGTCTAACACTTAGAAATAATCAGATCCAGGATCAAGTTTTTACTGCCTTTGTAAAAAAGAAACAACAAAGTCGAGGCTAATTGTACTTACACAAGATACAAATTACACTAAGTGATGATGTTAAAGTCCAAAACTGTATAATTGCCACTGATTCTACTGAAGAGGCCTTCTAAACACAAAGGTGAAATGCATTTAGAGGTATCATTGGTTTATTAAAAGTATTTTTGCAATTGGATTCGCTGTTCCTTTTTATTTTTTACTTTTACTAAGTTACTTTTATAATGTTTTAAAGTTTAAGAAATTTTTATCCTCAACAAGTCAGATTAGATTGAAAATTGATTTTTGTATATTTTTATAATACGATTAAGTGAATGAAATAGAAACCAACTCCATCGTTTTAAATCATTTCTATATATAGAAACAACAAAATTTGCTTGAAGATTGTCAGAAGGTGCAGATTTCATCAGACCTTACAAAGGCTTCAAGAGAAAGACAAAAACACTTACTCCCAACCTATACTGAAATGAGAAAATGAAATCAATAAATAAAACTATGTAATGACTTTTTGTTAATAGGCCAATATAGACTAACATATAGTGTTGATACAGAAAAATTAGTTTGTGGACAATTTTTTTACCATTTTCCTTGCCAATGAAATTGACAAGCTGATGTATAACAAACCAAAGAAAACCACATCAAGAAAAAGTTACTATAATAACCAATTGCTTTATATAATGAACTGGAATAGCCAAGGTCTGAAAAACAAAATATTGTTTAACTCCCTTCAACTAATATTCAAATCAGGCATTATCAGCATAATTGAAACAGGGATAACCTCTGAATTGTTGTGCAAATCAAATTTCTTTAAAGATTTTATAGTAGAAATAGTACCAGCACATAAATTATTAGTCTCAGGTCATTCAATCAAAGGTCTATGTATTCTAATAAAACAGGATCTTTGTAAAATACTTCAAATCAGAAAAACAGATAACTTCATATTATTACTAATTTCAATGAATAAACCCATACTTGAAAACAAATAATAATTTAATGATAGTGATGGTCGCTTATATTCCTCCCGATTGCCTAGAAAAACTAAAAGAAATTTTCAAAACAATAGAACTATGACAACATATCACACCATATATCCACCTATTGGAGTCTCCAATTCATGAATTGCTG
Source organism: Centruroides sculpturatus (assembly GCF_000671375.1). NCBI lineage: Eukaryota > Metazoa > Arthropoda > Arachnida > Scorpiones > Buthidae > Centruroides > Centruroides sculpturatus. The sequence goes on from NW_019384395.1 coordinate 607,232, forward strand.
ATATGATGGACTCCTGGTATAGTAGTCCTAATGCCTTAACTCAAAATATCCGACAATCAAAAAAAAAAAAAAACATGTCAATAGACTGGATGTAAACTTAAGAGATAATATTTGACCATAAAATGTATATCCTAAACAGACTTATGAAACCCAATTATCCTGCTGAATACACCTGCATAAAACACAATGGAAAATACACAACTGACTTTACTATATGTGCAGAATTTCTGTTGAACCATTTTATGGAATTTATTACAAAAATCTTTGATGCATCCAATCACTTTCCTACAGTGACAAAACTCTTATTGTTTTTGCAGAAAAAAATAAATACACACTGTATAATAGATACCAAAGGATAAATTATAATATTTCAAGTTGCTCAGCCAAAATTGAAAAACGATTCAATAATATTCCAGAAATAACTGACTTTAATAGTGAAGAAATTTACAAACTCATGGTACACATAATGAACAACTATATACAAATAAAAAATGATGTAATTAATACTCAAAATAGGTTTTAAGAACCTTTGATGACTTTGACTGTTACAATATAAAACTGATAAAGCAATACAATTGAAAACTATTCAGGAAAGATTCAAATGACTTTAGCATTCCTATATTTAGTAAAGGTTAACAGACCTACAATAACTTGCTCAAGGCTAAAAAGAAAAAATATTTTGGAAATCTTCAATTAACTTTAATTAATACAGTAACAGTAAGGATAGTAAATTGTTTTGGTCAACAATATGAAAATTCCACTTCAACATAAATCTCAGTGATAATCTCCCAGTAATAAATTTTGATCCATGGAAAAATTTTTTATCGGTGCTTTCCAAATATTCAACCAATCCCATTACTTATATCTAGTATTGCCTCCTACAATGAATGCTTGGACTCAAAATTTACAATCAAAGAATTAGAAGATTCTATTAACAGGACTTGAAGTAACTCAACCCCAGGCAGTGACCATGTCCCAACTAAATTCTTAAAATTACTTCCTCATCAAGCAAGAATAAAATTACTGAATCTATATTCGTAAAATTTAAAAAATGGGATCGGTAATATTCTTAAAAATTTGTAAATTTTAAAAATAAATAAGATTATTTCCAGATTAAAACAAGTAAAATTACTCTTTCTTATCTGACTTCGATTAAGCAGACAAACAAATAACAAAGAAATACTAAACTTTAATTACCAATAACTCCATTTTCAATAAGTTCACAATATCCAAATGTATTTCGCTTTCATATAGTAAAGCCTCATCTTTATTATTTGTTTGTCTGCTTAACTGAATCTTTCAAAGTCAGATAAGAAAGAGTAATTTTACTTGTTTTAATCTGGAAATAATCTTATTTATTTTTAGAATTTACAAATTTTTTACTGAATCTATTTAACTCAATGTATATTACAATCTTATATCATGGAACTCCATCTTACTATGATACATAAAAAGGGTGACAAACTATCTCCAAACAACTACAGACAAATAGCTTTACTTTCAATTTTGAGAAAATGTTTTATGACAATAATAGCAGTCAAATTTCAACAATGGACTAAAGAAATGGAGTTTGAAACCAAATTTCAGTATGCTTACATCAGAAATAAAGGTACCGAATCAGCAATTTTTTTGTTACTATCACTAATACAATTACATCTAACTAAAAAGCATAGAAAAGTATATGCTTGTTTCATAGATATCCAGAAAGCCTTTGATTCAGTTTATGTTCCTCTACTGGTGCACAACTTGAAAGCTTGAAAAGCTGGCAAACAATTCTCATCAACAGTATTAAAATTATTCTCAAAATATATTATAAAAATCAAACAGGGAAAGATCATATCTCCTCCTCTAGACCTATCATGTATAAAGGTCAAGGATAAAGCTCTTTCACCCTATTTATTCAATTTTTACTTAATCAAAATAGATAAGCTTTTTCAAAATTCAACTGATGGTATTGAAATTGGTAACAGAGTTTTTCATTACATTTTATTTGCCGATGACCTTGTAATTCTAGCTCCAACTAAAGTCTCTTTGAAAAGAAAAATTAACCAGCTGAATTTATACTTTAAAAAATTCATTTAACAATAAATCCTACTAAAACAAAAATTATCATTTTTCAAAACAGTAGTAAAATTTCAGAAAAAGAATCTAAACTATATCTTGATAATTCTCTTCTACAAACAGAAAAGGAAGTTAACATTTTGGGAGTTATCTTTGACTGGAATATTACTTTTAAAGCACATATTTCCAGCGTAAATAACAAAGTGAAGCAGGCTATTGATAATCTGTTGTTCTTATGCTCAACTTTAAAAACATCAAATTTGAACATATACATGAAACTATACAATTCAATAATTAATCCAATTATTTATTATGCAAGCCCAATTTGGGATCTGGATTATTCATATAAATTAGAATGTTTTCATATCTATTTGCTCCGAAGATTACTCCATTTAGAAAGAACTGTTCCTGGTTATGCCATTTGCCATGAAACCAATTGCATCTGTTTTTTCCCTTTTTTCTAAAACATATAATTAAATTTTATTACCGGCTAAAATTCAGAAGTGACAACAATATAAACTATCTTACACCAGAAAACAATCAAACAAACTAAAAATTAAAAACCGAGCAGCTTTGGCAAACCAAGTTTAATAAAATTTTGAATTCATTCGGAGTGTCAGATTTGTTGTTTAAAAACAATATACAAGATTGGAAATATGGCTACACACTGTTATTAGACTCTGCAATTTCACAATCCATAAATAAAGACCAAGACAACTTAAGTCAAAGTAACTATCATCCTTGGTACTTAAATACAGTATATTAAATATACCATCATCTCAACCGTATATAACTAAATCAGTAAACATTAATGTGAAAAGATTAATAGCTCAACTGCAACTCAACAAATATTATATTAATTTTTCAAACACTGAGTGCTTTTGTTATAAATCTAAGGATTTTTCAATGCTTCACTTGTTGTAGAATTGCCAAGGACTTGCAAGCATGCTTGACTCATGACATTTCACAGATATTTCAGTGTAGTTCATCTCTTGATTTTAGAAATATTTTAAACCTCAACAAAAAAGATCTTTATAAATTGTACAATTACTTTATTAAAATTATGGAAATGCAAAGAAATATAAGGTAATGAATAATGAAACCTATGTGTAATAACATTGTATAAAATATAGTAGTTCCTGTAAGGATACTTGAGATAGAACTATTTCTTGTATACATTTAGGGTAGGTCTATACAGCTTTTTCTATAAAAATAATTGTATAAGTTAAATAATTTACAAAAACTTGTTCTAATACTTTTGTGAATTTCTCATCTATGTATTAACCCCCTGCAATGGGGAATTATTCCTTTTTTGCTAATAAAGATTTGATTTGATAATATGAAAACTTAAGTAAAAGAATATACTATAATCTATTTTATGTTGATTCATTAAATTATTTTGCTCATAATATGAAAAATTATGATTAAAAATGTGATATCGATATTTAATTTTTTTTTTAGCTGGCATTTCTCTTTGATAGTATTTCCTTGGTTATTAACTAAATTTATTGTATCAAAAACAAATTTGATCAATAAGTCTATGTCAGTCTGTCTCTCTCTATGATCAAAAATTAATTTAAATACTTCACAAATTTTCAACATTTCATATTTGTTTCCAGAGATAAGAGTAGAAAAGGTTAAGCAATTTTCTTGAATTTAACTGAATTTTATTTGCTATTATTTTTTTACTTTCCTGATTTAAAAGTTAAAAAAAATTAATTTTAAATATAAATTTAATTTTTTAAATCAAGAAATTTAAAATTTTATCACTAACTCGGAAAGCTGCATTATGTCCAATTTAATTAGCTAATTGCACAATATATATGTGTTACTGTAATCTGCAATATTTAGTGATATTTTATATAATGTGAAATATAATTTTTTTGCTTTTTAATCTTTTAGTATGAACATGAAATAGAGAAACTGAAACATTTGATGCAAAAACTTCAAAATAAATTATCAGATACAGAACAAAAATTGACTCAACAGGAAAATATCACAGTTCAAGTTGTATCTGAATGGAAGACTCGTTTAGAAGCAGGAGAAGAACGTATAAGAAAACAACAGGATGAAAAAGATCAACAGATGAAAAATATCATTACTAGGTTTGTTAATTATTTTAATAAGTTTTATTTTTATGGAAGATGATGATGATTAGAAATTATCTCACAGACAAACAAGTGCTTTCATATTTATTAATTACAAAATACAGAGTCCTGACTTTTGAATAATATAGTTGCATGGTATAAAGGGAGTTCCATTCCCAGGGAAAAAACAAATTATAAATGTCTTATTGTGATGGGAAAAGTTCTATGTTTTCCCATCATAATAAGACATTTATAAAGTTCTATGTTTTTACAGAGAAAGAGAGAGAAAACAAATATGTTACAATGTGTAATACATTATTAAAATTATTATATGCCTCTTGCGTTTTATCCCAATTTGTTTCTTATCCCTTTATTTTATTAATTAGTTCTCAGTAGATATGTTGTCGCAAGGATATTGTATTGAGTCTGGATATATTGTGTAAAACTCCAATAAGAAATCTAACTGAAGAGGTCACAGCAAAAAGTGCCAAAATGCATTTCAGATGTCAGAGTTGGATGTTCATATTATATTGGATAAAATAATGGTCTCAAGTCTGTTTGTATGATAACCTCTAAAATAACTGGAATATAACAGTAATTGAGAATATTATTAAAATGTTATTGAAATGTTAATTTTATTGTATTTTCTGTTTAATCTAAATTAAACAGAAAACACAATAAAAATGAATTTTCACAAATGATTTTGATGTCACTGAAACTAAAACTGGCAGAAAGTGTTGCCACATATCACAAAATTTGTATTCGCTGAAAGTACAGTAGAGTGTCGATTTTCCGAATCAATTGGGGACTGGGGTTGTCCACATAACTGATATTTCGTATAACTGATTTACGTACGAAAAAATAGTTTAACGTATCCGATGTCGAAATTTTTATCTGTTGCGTGTCGCTTCGCGTTGAATTTTCGTCAATGTTAAGCCTAACAAAGACTATTGTATCGTTAAAAATTTTTTTTTTATTTTGTACAAACAAAATAAATATATTGAAAAATATAAAAATAATAAAAAATTATACTTCAGATGTTAATTTAGTATCAAAAACGTAAAATATTTGAGTAGCCCAAGACATAGCCAA
>NW_019384395.1:618828-670231 GCF_000671375.1 Centruroides sculpturatus
AATGAATAACTATTTCTAGATGCCTTATATGTGCTGTATACCTGGTTGCATAGGAAAATATACTTTTAAATAAAATTATAATTAAATATAGCTTTGTAAAGAAACGTACATAAAAATAACATAAAATCTTCTTTACTTTTTAAAATCTTAACCACTTAGTCAAATAGCTCCCTACGAGTGGAATCAGAGACGGTCCTGCTAGGTGTGCGGTGCGTGCATGCACGCGGACTTGCCAAATCCCCAGGGTGCCCATACCGGTTAATGTCAAATGCCTCTTTTGTCGCATCACTAGTATATCTCAAAGGACGCGACAGGGTTGTTGTAAATTTTAAACGTTTCTCACCATAACTGTAAAAATCTAAATATGTTAAACTTAATAGTCATTTGTTTTTGAACTAATTCGTTTTAGGACCAGGTGAGCACGAAAATTTCCAAAATTTACAATTTTTCGGTCACTCTCGTTGAACTGGAAAAATTTCTGTCTTTATTATGTCTAATATTACGAAGAAATCAGTCCCACTGTACTCGGCTAGAGATTGGTTCGGTTAATCTATTAAGTAAAATTTCGGCTCTTACAGCAGGGTTTTATTTATATCCCCAATTCCCTAATCTCTTAATTATTTAACTACTTCTTAAGTAGAAATAAGTCGAAACCAGTTACTCTGTACTCGAATATTTGTAGTCTCGGGGAAAAAAGTAGAAAGACAAATTTTTTATGACAAACGGATACATAAATCGTAAATTTAAGGAAAATAAATTCTAGAGCTTTTTCTGTACCTCGTGCATCTCTCTGATTCATTAAATTTAGTTGTAAATCATGCTGCCAAAGTAACAGTGAATTTTTAACGTTGTATTGTACAAGAATTGTACACGTTTTTTTCTACATCCCCTTATAGATGGGACATACGAAATCGCAACATCACTGGTTTATAACATTGAAGTCCGTAAGTAATATAAGATGGGAGAGCAAAATAAAAGCAGAATATATATAAAAAATATTTTAATAAATTTTTTAAACTCCTGTCAACTATACAGAACGATCATAAAAACATACCAGTAAACTCCTATCCGTTGAGTTAAGTTATAAATCTACTCGCGGTTCACATAATATAGCGAGGGCGGCCAGATATCTAGCGGGCGGGCGGCTAACAGCCCGGAACCAGCCCTGGATAGAATCATTGGAAGCGTTATATCGTATTTTGGTGTGTAGCATTTACCAGCTAAACCAGTAAGGTTGGTGCTATGCCTATAATCTGACTGCTTTACACCGTTCAAATATTTTCACTGAGGAAGCTGTCCCGTATTCGACAATGCAGCGCTTCCATTCCGCCACCGATATTCGAATATACAACTGCAATTTTATCGTTTTTTTTCTCATGTAGTATAGAAATTTATAATAAGATACATAATGCGGTTATAATAAAATATTAATTTTAATTAATTTAAAGTACGTTAAAATATGAAAATAATCGCGCAATATGTATTTATATTTTAGAAAATACTGTATGAGGGAAGCGGCGCTTCCACCGCTTCCAAGGACGACACGCAGCTGCTCTTCTTTCACTCCACTCCATGACACGCGGAATTCGATTAGATTCGTCGTGCAAGCGAGCGCTTCAAAGAAGCGTGAAGCTCATGGATTTTGCACCAAGATAATGCACCTGTGCTTACAATGTTTTCGTTGTTCGTAAATTGTTGGCTAAAAATTCAACAAATGTGGTTCCGCAAGCTCCGTATTCACTTGATATTAAACCGCGTGACTTTTCGCTGTTTCCTCGGCTAAAACTTCCGCTTCGTAGTCACCGTTTTGAGTCGATTGATGCCATGAAACAAAATTTGCTGCGAATCTTGAAGGAGTCTCACAAAAACGACTTTAAAGCATGTTTCGAGGATTGGAAAAAAGTCGGTATTAAGCCAATGCCGTGGGAGGGGATTACTTTAAAGGGAGACGAAATAACTTTTGACGAATAAATTTAAAAAATCTTGCGTTTTATAGAGCCATTCCCAATACTTTTTGATCACAGAGGTTTTTCGCACAGCCGATCGCTCTGGGTCTCCCAAGAGTGATTATTACATAAAATCAAGTTATTAGCTACATTAATTAAAATCCCAAAATTTTGTTATACTTACGACGTTTTCGAAATTCTTACACATCGGCGATTGTTTCTTCCACTTGAAATGTTCTTTTTCATGTTAAATAACCGGGAAAAGTATTTAGATTAGGAAAAATTATAGGAGGTGCATTCTCGCGGTTACAATATCCATTTTCCTCTTTCTATTTCAACTTATTTTCCTTTAATTACGTGAATGTTTTTAACAGAAAACGGTCGAAATAAACATAACACAATGCCAACGGTTTATCATCTCGTTTAGGAGTTTTGTCCCTCTGATCACTTGGTTTTCTTTTAAATTAAATAACTTTCCTTTTGTTTTGTACGGTTTATACCAGAGTTGCAATATGGGGACATTGTTAAACAGTAGCAATGCAACTAAAGTTACATCAATCGTGTAATGTTCTGCTAAACTGGATGAAATCTAGAACAGGATGACATGATTGGAACTTTGACAGAGCTGTAGAGCATATCGATAGGAACAAAAAAGTCAATGGAACCATGCCCGTACAAACGACCCTTCGCAAGATAAAGGCCCCCCGAAAATGACTATGTGGAAAATTTGAGACCCTCAAAAATGGGGTAAAATTCAAAAGTGAAAATTTTCGGAACTAAATCTCGAAACCATGGCATTTTTTGCCGGTTTTTAGAACTTACTAGACACTCCCAAAACCACCCTAAACAGAGGACCGCCACTTCCGGGGAGCGCCATGGGGAGTCGCGCCTCGCTCTCTCTCTCTGCTAAGCCTATCGCGTGTCTAACAGGCAGCAAGCCGTATTCTAACGATACTTCCATTGGCAAGGACCAAAGAAAAGCCCGGTTATTACCGCTAATTCGGCAATGCTTTCTCCTCCGCCGTCGCTCTATACCGAGCGCACTTCTATTTCGCTATCTCTAACATATTCTAACTGACGATGGAAAAAGCCAACAAAACAGATTCTACACTCACCTTCGGCAGAGTCTCCTCCTCTCGCTACCTGAGGACGCCTAGCCCGTTCCCGATCTTGTTTAGGCGAGGACGGAGTAAGGCCGCCGCTTCCTCCTCGGCTATTTCCAGGAGGTCGACGAAGATGGGATAGCCCGAACAATCGCATATAATCCAGGTTTCGCGTACAAGTATCCTTCGGTAACGCTCACCATATATATATATATATATATATACACACACAGCTTCGCTGTTCGCTGGGCGTTCGTCTTTCCCCTATCGTTCACCAAAACATATGTATATACTCGTAGATGATCTAGATGTGTCGGCGAAGACAGAAACGTCGGTTGATCGTCACATGTAAACCTTCACCGCCAAACATTCTGTTGCCACTAATAACGGAAGTTCGCGTGAAACATCCAACTGTGATTTTTTACGACCCTTTCCAAATGCTGCAGGCATTCGATTCGAAGACCGACTTCAACTTATGTTTTGTGAAGCATCAGCAACTGCTCCGAATCCGTATTCGTCGAGGTAAGGCATCACGAACCGCACGATACGAACCGCATCGTTCATGATTTGTTTCTTTTCTAAGAAAAGATTGTTTACTTCGCTCATTTTTGACCTTATATTTTCTAAATCATCGATTAAACTTCAACTTCCGGGTTAAGAACAGTCGAAATCCGGAAATCTTGACGCACAGGAAAGCTGTGCGAATGCAAAGGCAATCTCTACATAAAAACTTCTCCTTGCGTTAACACTCAAAGCTGCAAACAACAATGCTTTTCAAAGATCAGATGAAGGCAGAACGTGTCACCAAACTAAAAGCAGTTTTAAATGTTATGGATATTCTTTAAAACAATGCAATACTTGAAAGTAACTATATTCCGACTTTATTAATTGTGATAATCCAGACGACGAAAGGGAATTCGAGATTACATTGCAATGTGACAAATGGACAATTAAAAATTCCGAAACAATATCATTTTACTTCTTCGAAGAAGTAACTAAGTCTTTCGATAACATACAAAGTAGTATGGAAAAAGTAAACGAACTGGATAATTGTCATGAACCAATACCGAATGAGATCGAAATAAGCTGCAACAAGCGTTCTCATCTCATTCTGGAATTTTAACATTGCATTTGATTTTTGAAAACCATTGCTCTTTGCAATCTTAATGCAAGGAAAAGGTATAATGTAATGCTAAACTTCAGTAACCTAAAACACAATAATAATAACTCAATTTTAACAAACCTTACTCTAATATGATTTAAGCATTTTCAACTTACTTTTGAGAACTGCAGAAAAATTTATTAAGGTAAAATTTCAAATTTTCTTCTTACAATGAAACACTTTAATGACAGACGATATTAACCTGCGTAATATAGAATGGGACGCCCTCAATCGGGAGCAGATTTCACTAACCACTAAAGTCTAGGAGTGAAGTGGCCAATCAGTTACCAAAATGTATTTTTAAAAATTATTGGTATATTTATTTTTTCATATTTTAAAATTATCTTAATTATTTCACCTTAGACTATTCAAAAATATTGTTTGTATAAAAATATTTTCGCTACAGTGGCGCAGTATCTCTGTCTATCTCGTATTAGGGTTAATATGCAGATTTAAAAGAAACTCTTTCCGTCCTGTGGGCACTAAGAGAGCAAACCTAAGAGCTAAGAGCACTCTTTTAGCACACCCATTATGGATTCGACCGGATGGTGAGGGATGGGGGCAGACATATCCTGTCAGATCACCTCCGAAAAATTCCCGTGAAAAAAATCCCGGTAGGATTCAAGCTCCGAATGATAGGAGTGGCGACCCCAAATTGTAGACCCTCTATGGGAACAAAAATGTCAAAGGAACCATACCCCTATCCCCTATGCCCCTATGCACGAGATATAGCCCTGTAAAGAATCGCCTACGTCATATCCGGCGAACGCGATCGGGAGTCGCGTCGCTCTCTCTGCTAAGTCTTTCGCATGTTTAACAGGCAGCCCGGCAAGCCGGCCATATATTCTAAAGACACTTATCGGCAAAGACTAAAGAAAACTGCCTATGTAAAAGGCCAAGAAAACAGATTGTGCATTCACCTTCAACAGCGTCTCCTCCTGCGTCTCTCGCGACGTCCTCTCGCTACCTGGCGACGCCTAGCCTATTCCTCATGTTGTGTAGGCGAGGACGGGGTGAGGCCGCTGGTCCCCGCCTCGGCTAGGTCATGGGGGTCGATGACGAAGGTGATGTTGGCGCCCGATGTTGTCTGAAAAATCTCATAATCCAGGTTTCACATCCGCAAACAAGTATCCTTCGGTCACGCGCACTATACACAAGCTGCACTACTCACTGGGCGGTCGTTATTCCCCTGCCCTTCGTCTTTGTCCCCTCGTGCACGAGAACATCGTCTCTAACATCCCAGACTGGCCGGCGATGTTCCGGGGCTTCCTTTTGGGCGCTGTGTCACATGACCGGAAATACAGGGCTTTATCTCGTGAAGGGTCACAATAGAGGGTCACGCATAGGCTTTATCTCGTGGTTCCTTTAAATATTTTGTTCCCACAGCGGGGTCTATAATTTGGGGGTCGCGACCACCTCATTCGGAGCTTGAATTGTGCCAAAATTCCCAGGAATTTTTCGGGGATTCAATCCTGGGTCCCCCAGAGTGGTAGTCTGTCACCTTGGTCGTTCGGCTATCCGGCCGTCCATCCCGTTTTGATCATCTCATTGTTGGTCTGGCCCAAGGTCCTGGAATATATTCTAGGACTGGGTCTGTCCCGCCGGAATAGTTTTCACGTGTTGGTGTCAGACTTTAATCAACTAATTAAAAATATATTGAATTTTTAAATATTTAAAACAATTTTTCTACATTTAAATTACTTATTAATATATTAATATTAACTAAGTTTTTAATTTAATAGTTTCATTCTTTTTAATAATAATGTTTTAGTTCCTATAATGCACCTGGCAACGTTTATTTGAACGTGCGGCTTCTCGTAGATCCACGTGTTTTATTAATATATATGATTTATTTTGTTTGAAAGTATTTGTCATGTATTGAAATATATTGAATAAAGCTTGCGAAATATGGTAAGTTATATAGTTTTCATTGAGAATATATCGTGGTTAATTTTAAAGTCGGTATCAATAAAATAATGTTTTAAACAACTTTAAATTTTCTTAGTAATTTTGAATTTATAAGAGTGGTAAACGTTTTCTCTCTTAATTTTATTTATAATCGAGACATACATGATAGACGTTTCCAAAACACAGAATTTTTGTAGCATCAAATTATAACGTATTAATATATGCAAAACTATGTAAACATATAAACAATATAATTAAAATTTGTCTCAGTTACTTGCAGAAATAAATTTAATTGAATGGATATAATACTGACATACAATAACCAACAAATTTTTTCATCGTGATCTTGATTTTAACATGGTAACTTAATTTCATAATACAGTAGAGCCTCGAAAACTCGGCACTCAATAACCTGGCACTCTGGATAACTCGGCCACACCCTAGCAGGGCAAAAAAATCCTTAGTTAATTAATTTTCATGATAAAGACAGCATTATGCCTCATAAAGTATTTTTCTGAGATCTGTCTTATCAGGTAAATTACTGTACAGTGTATTCATTAATTTTCATTTTCATGTAGTAAAGGCTCTATGCCTTCATAAAAGACGTATTTTCCTTTGTTTAAGGTTATTTGGGCAGTTTATTCTCTGTTGTATTCTCAAGTAAACAATACATACAAATACAGTACAGTATTTTCTGAGGAAACACTCATACTTATTTTTTTTAACCCCATTCCTGATAACCTGGCATTTTCACAAACTCAGCCACCCTTTGGTCCACATTAGGCCGAGTTTTCGAGGCTCTACTGTAATAACAAAATTTTTTTTATTGGATCTCAGTTGAATAATTTAAATTGAAATTAAATTATATTCAATAAAAGTGAAATTCAATAAAGCAGTTTTTATTCACATTAGAGTTATTTAATGTAAAACAGGATACAGATTTAAATAAATAAAATATGATTTTGTAGTTTCTACATTTAAATCTTTACTAATTAAACTTATTCTTTCTCTATCATAAAGTTGTAGTGAATATTACTTTTTAGATTAAAAACATAAGATTTAATTTAAAAGACAAAAGGACAGTTTTTAACCAAAAATGAATATGCCTATTTTCACTTGTTGCTTCAATTGATGAAGTTATTGCTAAAGATGAAAAAATAACAGTGTTCTTCCAGTTATGCAGCTACTAAGTAAGCAAGAACATCTTGTTGGTCAACACTGATTAAAATGACATTGTCATTGCTGTTAAACTAAGTAACCTTCATCATACTGTTTTGTAGCAATATGGTGGTGCCCAGTTTACAAGTTCTTTGCTATTAAAAGATGAAAAAAAGAAAGAGAAAAATAAAATATTATAAATTATTTATTAGTGTAAGTAAAGTCATTTATTTGATAGGCAAAATTTATCAATAGCAAAGTATGCAAATCACTTAGTAACTGGAAGCACCCAAAACCTCAAATTTGCTGAATATAATTTAAGCATTTGCAGACAAGATAAACAAGTTAATTTTGTGTGAAAAATAATAAATAAGTTAATACAAACAGCAATTTAATTAAATCAAGATAGATATATCTTGATTTAATTAAATAAATAACTTGATTAACAATTTCTATCATATGTTTACAAAACATTGATTCAGAATTTTAGGGCTAATTTAGAAATTTTTCTGATATTTATTCCAAATTTTGATGACAGTTTTTTTATAAGAATCTTTCTTGTTTTATGCTATAAATCAAATAAATAAACATGGAATTTGTACTGTAAATAATCAAATATCAACAATGTTTTCTGAATTATTTTTTAAAATTAGAAATTTGATGTAGAAGAGAGTATAAAAAATCATTGATAATTTGAACTTGGATAGTTCAAAATCCCATTAGTTCATAACTGTACTTTTGTCCTGGCTAGGTGTATAGAGATTTACATGTTAAGGAGTTCAGTTAATTCGAAATATGGCTAATTCAAAATTTGAAATGAAAATTCTGTCTGAACTGTGATATGCATGTGCTAACTCTTTTATTTAGATTGAAGTGCCTCCATGCTATAAGAGAACAATAGACCAAGAACAAATTAATCTGGTCAATATAGCTTTGCTTTTACAGTAACACATTTTTGAGTGCATATTTTATGAGATAAGAGAAAAAAGGATAGTCCATGTTACACATGGACATCCTTGGATAAGGATCCTTTTTTCTCTTATCTCATAAAATATGGCTGGTTTTCAGAATAGCAAGATTGGGCTACAAGTAGCAGATTCAGATATTTGTAGGCTCTAGGCTACTAAATATGGGCAACTTACTATTTTTGGGCCACTTTAAAAATAATTTGGGCTACATTTCAAGGAATTCTGCTTTACTTTTTATAAAACCTACATGGCAACCTATGAGGTTCTCACTGGACATATGCTGTTTACCTGCAGTTTATTTACATTGTTAATAGCATTCTGTATATGTAGCCATATTTCATTTCCTTAATAAATTGCATCAATTACATGGCATTTGGCATACTGTACAGAAATAAGTAAATCTATGATGATTTGAAATTGCAGTTATTTCGTCCCTTGATTTTCAAGATGACAAGGATTTTCTCAAGAATCACTTTCTTGTGTTTTAATATTTCTTTGCTCTTTGATTATTTATTTGATTGATTCCTTTTGAGCAAGTTATTACTGTTTTAATATTTTTTTTTTTTTTTATTTTAAAAATAAATTGCACTATTGATATATTTAAGTATACAAGTTATAACTTTTAATCCATTAATTCAAATAATAAATAATTAACTGTTTCAGTTACATTTATTGGCCCTCTTCAGATTTTAACCTGAAGATAGTCAATAAAGATTGCCTGCTATCTGAAAATGTTAGCTAGTTACCATATATTTCCGCAGATAAGACGATAGTTGAATCATAAAAAAAGGTCCCAAAATCTGGGGTCGTCTTATAGGACAGATACAAAAAAAAAAGTAGAATGAAATTTATATAAATTAAAACCATTATAAAATAAAACAAATCACTCACCAATGTATTTAAATATTCTGTATGATGTTTTTGTGAATAGTCTAGGTCAGGGGTCGGCAATCTGCGGCTCGCGAGCCACATGCGGCTCTTTGGATGTGAAGCTGCGGCTCTTTAGTTCCATACGCAAATATTATTTATTTTATCAAAAAAAACATTTAAAAATCGTTCTGAATCGATTAACAAGGATTAGGCACTGATTCACTGATTCTCAGCCACTTGTACTCGCTTTTCACCGCACCCCTCCCCTGTGACACGCGTCGTCACTGTCGTCAGTCCGTCAGAAGCTCTCGAATGACGCCGTCGTCGGATGTTTCTATTATCTAATTTGTTGTGAAAAACACTACTTATATATGAATAAATAGATATTTTTTCTTATGAATAAATAGATTAGTTTTTTATCAAAAAACTTTATTTATGCGAGTACTATTTATTGTTGGCAAGAAAAAATTTTGTGGCTCTTTAAAAACTTTGAAATTTTGTAAATTGTAATTTTGGCTCTTCCGACTCAAAAGGTTGCCGACTGTCTAGGTCATTACCCGAATGCTCGAATCGTGCAAATGTTTGCAATAATTGCAAGGCAGTACTGTCAGATGCAAGAAAATAAAATTTGTTCATTCGAAAAATTACAAATAGGACATAATTCCGTATATGCTATACAGTATTATCAATATTACCCAGATGATGATCGCTGATCTAAACTAAATTCATAAGCCATTGATAGTTTGAGGGTCCTCTTATAGGACAGCTATATACTAAAACTATAAAAATTTGACAAAAATTTATACCTCGTCTTATCTGCGGAAATATATGGTATACATCAGGATGTTCACAGATATGACAAATGCCTAAATCTTCATAGTGATTATGTCAAAAAGTAACCATATTTCATGTTTGTATCTACTTTTGGTAATAAATTCATTTTGTTGTTTACACTTGTCTTTTTTATGGACCATCGGAATCTTAAAAAAAAAACAGCCTATGTAGATATCCTAATAAAATATCTATTTATAGGATGACAATAACTTTTCAAGTGACAGTGAGGTAGCTGAAGATGCCAAAAAAGTTGAAAATCTTCAGCAAAAAAGAAAACAACCAAATTCCATAGTTAGTAGAAAGAAAAGAAAAGATGATAAAGAAAAATTACCCACAGCTGAAGAATTAAATAATTTAAAAGAAACGGAAACTTTGTTTCATTCCAGTCTTTTTCGTATGCAGGTAATTAAATATTTTCTTTACTTTAAAATTAAATTCTAAAATTAAATGGCAATTTTAAATTATGTGAGGCCCTATACAAGCATGGACTTATAAGGTCTTTTTCATATAAGTTTAGGTAAAGGAAAGTATCCTGGGATTTTAACTAGAAATGAACCAAGATTGATTATCATCAAGCACATACAGTGATACCCCGAACTTACGCGATAGGCGGGACTGAGCGATAACCGCGTAAGTCGAATTTGCGTAAGTCGCGGTATAATTTCGCAATTTGTGTAAAATCCAAATCGGATATATGTCAGCTAATAAATGTTATCGTTAATCTTATCTCGTCTTTTGATTTGTTCACGGATACAAGAAATCTCCACATAGTCTCTCGAATCTCTGTAGATATAACAAACACAGGAATAAATAACACAAAATAAATTGTAGCTATGTGTCGATTCCGCGCGACACATCTGAACATGTAAGCTGAACAATAGTGTGGGGGGAGTGAGTAATCAGGCGCTGCATGGAGCTCAAACAAAAGACAAATCGACGAGATTTGAAAATCGCGCAACTTCGGGTTTGCGTAAGTCGGGGTAGCGTAAGTCGAGGTATTACTGTATACAGTTATACCACGTATAATATGGTTGTTAAGTTCTGAAAATATGCTTTGTTATATGAATCCATGTCATATGAAACAAAGGGCTAATACAAAACATAGGATTAGGTTTTAAAAGTTAACAAAAGTGTATTATTCTTTTTTGTAATTATTAAAGCAATTAATAATTAACTAACAATTGCAATCAAAAGTATTGCATGTTAATATTAATTTTTTTCACTACTAACACCATTAAATGAGGACATTGTTTTTAGCAAAATACCATTATTTTATGAGCTTTCCTATTATCCTTAATCTGAAGTATCAGCAAAATTTTATACTTTATTTATTTATTTTTTTTTCATAAAATCTGATATTTTCATTTGCTTGCTTTTGCCTATCTTTAAAAATTTCATTTTTTTATGTAGTAACTTTTAATTTAATCTATAAAAACAAAACATGGCAACAGTCTTGTGTCATTTAGAGCACTATCACCAATGATGGTGACATCTGGTTTATAGGAAAGCTAGAATATCAAGCTAGGACAAGGAAGAAGAAAAATTGTACAATGTGTTCTCATTAAAGAAAACTAGGTGAAAGGCATGAAACAACAATGAAAATTTCAATATTTTAAAATCCATGGACAAATATGAGACAATACTCATACTTGCTTGGAATAAAAATATCAAATGATGGGGTTTCACTTAAAAAGTTGTGGCTTATTGTTCAGGGATGTTCTCAAACCATGTTAGAGCAAAACCATATTGTAAGAACACTGTGTGTTGTATAAGGGTATCCCTAATTCTTAAACCACTTAGAGCAAAACCATGTTGTACGAGGGATACCTGTATTTGATCTCTCTAAAGACACAAGATCCCAGGCAAAAGTTTAAATACTTGTCTAAAATTGCCATTGCTTATTCTTGTTGTATGAATTCTTGTTTCTGTATATGATCATTTATATTTTTTTAAATATTAGATTGATGAACTTCTTAAAGAAATAAAAATAAAGACTAAATGGAAAATAGAAATGGATGAATGGCTTGAAAAATTAAAATCCATTCTCACTCAGTTATCAGAATCTGAGACATATCAGGTAAACTCTTAGTTTTTAAAATGTAAAAATGAAAAATTAATATATATTATTAATAAATGTTTTGCTATGTAAAATATTTGGGAAATAAATATGTTATGTTTATAAATTTTTTGTTTCAGATTAGTGATCAGAGTTGGATCAAAAAGATAAAGGTACCAATAATTCAAAAACCTGATTTGGACAAAGGAATTTTTAAATTTTTACCACCATCTGACATTAAACTAATAGGAAGTTATCCATTAGATTTATTGTGTTTGCCAAATGCTACTGTAGATATTGCTATTGAAATTCCAAAGGTAATTATACTGATTTGTAATAAATTTAATTATGTAAATTAGAAAGTAACATGCACTTGCGTACAAATATATAAATTATTATTATATACAGGGATGGGGGAGTCGGGGAATCAAATCTTTTTCTAGAAGTCGAAAAACTTATTGACTCTTGACTCCTTATGTTGCATTGAAATTTAGAAAATTTTAAAAATTTTTAAAAGTTGTTAATGCCATTATTTTTGACTTAATAATACAAAATACAGCCCATGTTGTTACTGCATTGCCTTCTTCCCAAGTCAATGTTGAATGATTATTTTCCGCTCTGCATTTAATCAAATCTCATTTGCATGTTAACAAAGTCCTTTAGTTTTTTATAAAGGTAAAAATTGTATTGTTAGATATGTATCAATATTATGTATATGCAATGCCAAAAATGCCTAAAATGAACAAGTCTTCTAAGTTAACAATTAAAATTTTTATATTCAAAGTCAATATTTATTTTTTTTTTTAGATCTACAATTTATAGATCTACAATTTTTTCAAATTGCAGATCTATAAATTCCCACTGTCATCTGACTGTCTGTCTTTCCTTACTCTCAAGAATGGAGTTAGATAGATGAAAGACAAGACCAGATATGGAAACCTTAGGGCAGGAGGCCTCAATTAATTATTAGGGGCAGTCAAATGAAAACGAGACATACTATATAACAAGTGTGGCACAGAAGTTGGTAATTGCAGGTAGGTGTGTATATAGAAGTGCCCTCTATTGGGAATCAGGAAGGCACAGTGTGAACGTTTACCGCTGTGCCATTTGTCTGTTAGACGTGCTCAAAGTGAGGTCGGTGAGTCGTGTGTGTGTCCAACATCACTATGGAGGTCCGCTGCTTGTTGACTTTCTGGAATACGATGCCACAATTAACGCACAGTGGTACATAGATACTTTACAAAAGTTGAAGCGTGCCGTCAAATCCAAACACCCAGGAATGTTGACAGACAGCATCATTCTGTTGCAGGATAATGCTTACCCACATGTTACCAAGGTTGTTTTGACTATGCTGCAGAAGTTTCACTGGGAACTTCTGCAGCGTAGTCCATACACATTCTCCATACAGTCTCAATTTCTCCCTGTGCGATTTCCATATTTTTGGAGCCTCAAAGAAAGACATTCATGGCCATCAATTTGCTTCGGATGAAAAGGTGCACGCCTGGGTACAATCATGGTTCCGTAGGCAACCGCAAACATTTTTCTATGAAGGCATTGACTGTCTTGTCTCACAGTGGGATAAATGTATTAACAGTTATGGCAATTACTTTTGAAATAATAAACAGTTTACTTACTCTTTTCCCATTTGTCTCATTTTCATTTGACTGCCCCTAATATATATGAACTTCCAATGCAAACTGGAAGTCAAGTTATTTTAATTGAAAAATTTTCTCATGAAAGGTGTTAGATAGATGACCAGCATATATATATTTTTTAAGGAGTATTTTTCGGTTTCATTTATAGCCAATTATCACATCTAACTGATTAATTTTCAGCATTGTCATACTATTTTTGAAATAAATTTGTTTTAAACAAGTAGAGTAAGAAATAATTAGCAATGTAATAACATTGTTTTGTTAACTATATTACATTCAAAATTAGTAAATTTTTAGAAATATATATATATTTCTAAAGTATTTTCAGTTTGAATAATAGTGTCAGATTGAAAACAGAACACAAATACAAAAAGCTAACAGTTTCTGACAGTACTGGATGTTTTGTCATGATTATTCTGAATTATTGCTAAAGTTACCATTTCTTAAAAATCATTAATTTTTTAATGTTAATTTAAAAATTTTAAATTTAAAAGTAATAATGTTTCTTCCAATGTAATGATTATTTACTGATTACTCTGATTATTGAAGAATTAATTCTTGATGGAAAAACCAATTAGTATGACTAATGATTAGAAAGCAATTAATTGGTATATCAGTAAGTAGTATCAGGATTCATATCTAGTCTGGATTCCATAATTTTTATAGTTATTAAATATGTATCAGGATATTGTTCACCAATGTAGGTTGATCTTGTAAATTAGGCTTGCCTGTGA
Organism: Centruroides sculpturatus; assembly: GCF_000671375.1. Lineage (NCBI taxonomy): Eukaryota > Metazoa > Arthropoda > Arachnida > Scorpiones > Buthidae > Centruroides > Centruroides sculpturatus. The sequence goes on from NW_019384395.1 coordinate 633,223, forward strand.
TAGTCAAAATCGTAGCTAACTTTATAGTCTTAATGTATTGGTTTCTTGCATTATCAGAACAATTACTTACATGGTTATGTATAAATTTTTACTAAAGTAATTTTATTTTCTATTAGCCATACAATATCATAATACTATTATGAGATTCAGATTTGAATTCAATATAAACACATATAATTTCTCATGATTTGTGTTATCATTATTCATTGTTCAGACATGCTGGTTAATTATGCCCAACTTTATAATCTTTAATGTTGGTACTTTGTTTAACAAATCAGTTAATCATTTACTTTTATTTGTAGTTAGGCATTTAATAATTTAGAATTTAATAAAAATTATTTTAATATTTATTCTAGGGATGTTGGCAAAAAAATGATTATTTGAATCATAGGTATCATAGAAAAAGATCTCTGTATTTAGTTTATATTGCTTCTCAATTAAGAAAAACTGATTTTATTGAAGAAATGAAATTTTCCTATCATTGTGGTGATCATATGAAACCCGCTCTAATTCTAGTACCTAAAGGTAAACTTTTTTACTAATTATATTTTTAGCTTAATATCAGTTACATATATGATCTTGTTTTACTGCAATAATTATTAAAAATTATATTATGTTTGTATTTTCTAGGAAAACTGGGTACAAAATTAAAAGTTAAATTGCTTCCATATCCATCCAAAGAACATTTTAAATTAATAAGATTCATCCCAAAAACCAACAATGTTAGAAATTCATGGTTTTTTGAAGATAAAAGTATAGAAGGTAATTAGTTATATTCTGTTATTAGAACTAAAACAAATTTCTAATTTATCTCTTTAAAACTTTATTACAAAAGAGGATATTTTAAAAAATTACTTCTAGAGATACTTTCAATTTCTACTTAGAAATAAATAAATTCATTTATTATAAAGGAGAGAAACAAAAATTTATTTGAAAAACACAAATATTTGTTTTATTTGGGTCTCTAATTAATAAAAAACAACAAAACACCATTTTAAAGTGCATTCTTATTCAACTAATATATTTATAAATACTATGTAGCCCAAAAAGTAGCCAATGTGCCAAATGATATTTTTTACGCCAAACTAATAAAAGGGTAGCCAAATTTGGCACAAAGTAGCCAAATCTTGCAATGCTGGAAGGAGTACTAAATAAAGCTGGAGTTGAAACTCAAAGAATTATAGACCCAAATGCAGGGAAAGGAGAGAAAGGACAAAAGATAAAGAATTGAGAAGAGTTGGAAAATTAATGGTCAATATTTGCATAATAGAAGGTATATTTAACATTTCTTACTACTTTTTACTGCTGGGTCACAACTCCAGCTTTATTTAATATACCTTCTTCATTCACACATTTCCAAGTATTTGAAAATATTTCCTTTCCACTCAAAATTAAAATATGTATAAAGGTTTACAGCATTGTGAAACGTCCTTTTTGAGTTTGTGCCGTTGAAATAAATAAATAAAATAAAAGAATTTGTCAGTTTTGTTTACACGTTTATTGAGCCGCATTGGAACTTGCCTTGGGCCGCATGCAGGCTGCGGGTTGGACACCCCTGCTCTAGATTGTTTATATTAAACATTGTATTAGTCAACAAGAGACGCAATTATTATCATGTTGTTTTGGTTATCGTGCAGGTGTCTGCAGACACATGCCACGTGCAGCTAAAGGAGGAGTGAGAAACACCACTTATTAGTTTTCTTTAAACATCTGTTCTTGCCTTGTTGATTTTATTGTTGATTGAATTTATTAGTATAGACTGTGACATTTAACCCGAGGAGAGAGTTTTGGTCGTTGATTGTAGACTATCCCTTTTTATGTAGAATTACTAGGGTTAGGAGGAGAACGATACTGATTTAAACAATACAAAAAAAGTGAAATAAAAATTTAAAGCAAAACAAAATTTGTGTGAAAAATATAAATTTATTAAATTTTTCTCACTAGTTACAGTTGTTTCTCCTCTGATTTATTAAGTAAAATTGAAATATTTTGTTTAAATATCTCCTATTATATTAATTGATTTATTGTATTATTTTTTACTGGTTTAAAGGTCTGGAATCAATCTTCCATATTTTGTGTACAGACTATTTTTTTCTTTTTACATGGATTTCTCAGGAATATATCTATCATGTAAAAACAGAAATTAGGTATATTTGTTATACAGCAAGTCTTATTTTATCATCATAAAGTAATTTGACTTTTATGTCAAAACAATCATAAAGTGAGGATCCATTGTAAAAGTCTTATTTAAGTATAAATAAATACAATAATTAATTATATATTAAATACCATACTTTTTTCACTGCAATATATCTACATGTATTATTTTAATTTTTAATGAAAATTAAAAACTCAAAGAATATGAATGCTTTAGTTTTGTTAAGTATCATTTTTATTAATTGTATTTTATCTAACAAATAGTTTTTCATTTAATGTTCATTTATAGAAATATTTTCTTTCAGAACAAACTCCTACACCACATTATAATTCTAGTGTTTTGATGGATCTTTTAATGGTGGATACCATGCAATATTTATCTGAAAAGCTAAAAGATAACCAGAATTTAAAAGATGGAATTTTACTGTTAAAGGTTTGGTTACATCAAAGAAATATAAACCAGGTAAGAGAATTTACTTACAAAATTTCTACTGAAAATTTTGACTGCATTAATTTTATTTCTAAATAATGGCACTGAAAAGAAAGTACATGTCAATATAATCTATGTACCTTTATTTACTTTTCTACAAAATCACCATTCTGACTGATTTGCCAGTTTGAAAATTTCTTTGCATTAAAAATCCATTTTAATCATTCAATCATAGCAACGAACAACTTGCATGAATGCATATTTTAGTCTTTACATGCATTCAGTTGTTAAGCAACAGTTGAATTTTTATTGAATGTGAAGTATTTTAATAGATGATTGTTTAAGTAACAGTCATATAAAATTATGGAAAATTACCCTAGTAAGAATTAACTTGTACATTATATCTGAACATATTTAAATCTGCTAAGGGATAATAAGTAGTGTTATTTGCAAAACATTAATAAATGAAAACTACAATGTAAAAAAATTGCCAAACAACCAGTAATTAGTTAACTACATAAAAATACATGATATGAATATGTTTTTAGCACTTAACTAAATACTGGTTGTTTGGCAATTTTTTATACTGTTGCTTTTATTTTATAATGTTTTGCAAAGAACAGTACTTATCTGTTAGCAAAATGAAACTATCATCATTTTTTACTTTGAAGAGCTAAATGACACAAATTATTTCTGTTAAGTTAATAAAATTGAAAGATTAGAAAATATGGAAGTGCTATAACAGAATTAAACAAAACTTGTTTTAATTAAATAAAATATGACAGATATAAAAGCACTTGGAAACATACTTTAATAATATGGCAGGTCATATGACAGACCACTACCATAAAGTAAATATTGAGTTAAAGCAAAAAAAAGTCTTTTTTTTTACTTGGCAATGCATATAAAAGGCTAAAAAGATATGTACAATAAACCCCCACTAATTCAGACTAATAGGAGTAAAGGTTGTCCAAGTTAGTGAGCAATTTCTCCAATGAAGTGAAAAACAAGAAAGTGGATACAGTAATTTATTACAATCAGCTCTATACAGGAGTTTTAGTAGGTTATACTGCTGAATTTATTATTACAGGTAATGAACTCAAAAAATTTCATGACTGAAGTATGCAGTTATGTACAGTTTTCAGTAAGTAATCAATTACAGTAATATAATACACAGTATTGCAAAGATTTCAGATTTTGAAAACACTTGTCTGGATTAGTAGAGGAATTACTGTATATGATAATTTATTAAGTGCACAATAGTTCCAGGCCTAAAACTATTAAGCAAAAGTAAAAATTACCTCAAAAATCAACTTGAGAAGGCAAGTGTTGAAAATAATGAACATGAATATAATTGAAAAGTGTTTTGTATAAAGTGAAGCACTTTAATATACAGGATGTTCACAATTTAAAAAGATATAACTCAGGAACTAATCAGCAGAATAATGTTATATTTTACACAAACTTCTATGGTGATGAAATTTTATTTGAAAGCAAAAGAAAGTTAATTATAAAAATGTCCAATAGGGAGGTAAGTAGTAACTTTTTTTTGTTTTTAAATAAAATTTCATTACCACAGAAGTCTCTGTGTGAAATGTAATATTATTCTGCTGATTAGTTCCCAAGTTATATCTTTTTGAATTGTGAACTTTAATTATGAACACCCTGTATGTGTTATATATATACAGGTATTGCTCTGAAAAATTTCAAAATATTGCCAACCATTTGCCAGTTTAAAATTCTTTTTGCCACTTCAAATTATTTATTGTTGCCAGTTTTACTTACTCTGCATAATTTCTTATATGTGAATGCTATCCTGGGATACAGCTGTACCCCAGGGTAGCATTCAATATAAAAAATGTAGATGCTGGTAGCTTTATCAATTTGGCATCTAGAAAGCAAAAGTAACGTGTTAAGCTGTCACTTACATGGAGAGGATCAGATATTTGGGCTCCAATTTTCACATATTTACATACTATGTACAAATACATATTTATACAGCTTACACATTTATTGTCTATCTTTGCTGTTTCCTTTTTGGGTGACAAAATTAAAAGATGAATGTACCGTAAGTACAAGATTTTTTGCTTACATCTGTATTCTTTCATGGTTCATGATACCCAGTTTAAAAATAATCCCAAGTTGGCTGAAGAGGGACATGTTATGCCCGAAATGTGTATTTTAAACACGTATCAACTGAACTAAATAAAGATGATAGAATGCCAAGTGTTTGAATTTATTACACTAAATAGTGTTTAAGAATCAAAGAAGAGTCACAACTCGGTTTTAGATTATCAAAGATTTAATACCTTTGATACACTGATTAAGTGAAGTTGATTGATACTAAGTAATACAATATTTTTGTGACAGTCTTTTTATTTTGAATTATACTCAAATATGTTTCCAAAAACTCCTCCTAGTGATATGTCACAAGGTCAGAATGGCAGAAAAGGAGTTAACAATAGTAATCATTTTTGAATAATTTTTTAATGAATAATAACACATTCAATCACATTGTTTAAACAGCATTTCACAGGTTCTGTCATGTCAAAATTTTTGTTTTAGTCTACTGAAAAAAGATCAAAGTGAAAAAAGTCACCCCAAAAAATTTCCCAAATTTTATGTTGGTCAATAAAAAATTTTTAATCCAGAAACGCCAGATAACGTTGCACAAAATTGCCTTTGATTTCTACGTCATTTCCTACTTTTCAAAATTGCTAGGTATGTGGTACATGGGACTCCCATTGCACGAAAGCTAGACATTCTGCTGTCTTTATAAAATATGATTTGTGATTGAATTTCATGCTGAAATGTTTAAACAAGTAGATGTATATATTATATATATGTTATAGATTGCATTTTTGAACTCCTGTGTCTTGAAGATGAACCTGTTGAGTTCCTTCAATGTTTGAATTTCTATTCAAAAGTATTTGATAAACATTAATTAATTAACTTCAAATAATTTTTTAAAAAATTTCTGATGGTAGATCTACAAATTCAAAATACTCAGATATACTGTATAAATTACTGCATTTAAAACAATAAATTATTATTATTTAAAAAGCATCTCTATGTATTTTAATTAGTTTGTAACATAATAAAAGCAATATATTTTCTGTGAGCAAATTATGAAGAATAATTTGTAAGCTAAAACAATATAACAAAGAAAAATAATTTTATATTAAAAACATATTAATAAATCTTTATTTTAGGGGTATGGAGGATTTTCAAACTTCATCATAACGATGCTTGTCTGTTATCTACTGACAAATCAGAAAATTAACATACTAGTCAGTTCTTATCAATTAGTGCGAAATGCCTTGTTATACCTTTGTAAGTAAATTTTACTTAACTATTTAAATTTTGTTTTATTGTAGATAAATTTGGAATATAAATTAAATAACAGTTTAGTGTGAATTTAACATACATACCAAAATTTAAGAATCTATTTATCTGAAAAAACTTATAAAAATTTGTAAAATGCAAATATAAACAAAGTTTCTGGCTTAATACAGATGATTTTCACTTCCCAATAATGTGTTGACTTTATTCAAATTAATTTAAAGTAAAACATGATGGATAGATAAACTTTGTATAAAGTATGACAATGCCTTAGTCAGAAAATTTTCAATACAGATTCAGGAAAAATTAGTAAATGATGTACACAATATTTTTTAAAGAACCCTTCACACAGTAACTTCCGACAAATAATTAAAACACAGTTTATTTATTTCATAATTGGATGTGAATTTCGTTCATTTCCTCCCCTCACCCGTCTTTCCTTTTATAAATAATATCATAATACGACATAAAACAGTACAATGTGTAAATTTTCAAATATATTATACTGTGAAATTGACAAATCAATAATCACGTAATAATTTGCCAGTTTGGTGTAGCCTCTTGTTAATTATAGTTTAAACTTTTATAAAGTATTAAAATTATTAGAGTTAAAATATGAATGTTTGTAAATATTCATAAATTATATTTATGAAATTAATTATTACTTAATTGCACGCAAATGTTCTGTAATTTTTTACCCAGTTTAATAATATTTTGGTAATTAATCGTGTAATAAAGTATATATATATTATTTGAAGTTTCCGTGTTATTAGCTCTTTAAAGATATTTTGTGTTTATTTTCGGTATCGAATTTACTTACGTAATTTTTAATTATTCAAGTACAGTAAACAAATTTTTTTGTTTAACTTACAAGGAATTAAAACTAACTCAGAAAATGTAATTTTATATTCTCAAAATTTTCTTTGTGCTTTACAAGGTTAAAGATTGCATCTACAAAATGATAATTTGATCGAATAAATCGCTATTAAAGTATATAATGATGTCAAACGAAGTATAAAGCAGTGTATAAACCATGCTATTGCTACTATTCGTCCGNCGGTAGAGATGTAAACTGGTGGCGGAGGAGAGGGAGAAGGGAAATAATACTAAAACTTAACTTACATAACATAATGTAACAATAACTTAAAAAAATTAGTGTTAAGTTATTTTTATCTTTTCTGTTTTATATATATATATATTTTTTTTAATTTTTTATTCTCTGCTTTTTGCTTTCTTTCCTTCACTTCCTTCAGCACTTTCACTGGATAGATGTCGCTTGGTAAAATATCTATCCAAAGAGGTTTGGCTTTGCCTACTTTTTAAAATGTTTCTAAAATGACTTAGGCAAATGTCATTACTCTGAGCAGCAATACAGCTAATGTGAACCTTCTTGGGATGTTTCTTTTCAATAAAATCAGTCACTTTCTGATAATACCTTAAGATTTTCTTTATTGAGCGAGATCCTTCCATGACGAAGCAAACACACGGACTGAGACCGATGAACAGAATTGAATAAAAAATGGCACTGCAAATTAATGTAACGTTGTATGGTGAGTTTTTGTTTATACCGTGGAGCAAAATTATGTTTAAATTTCATGTCATATCCTGAAAATTTCATATGTTGGAGCATTCGTATTCTGAGGTACTATTGTATCTAACTTAATGACATTTACAGTCGACTCCCCTATAAGACGGTAGATATGTTCCGTTTTTTATGAAATTGATGTTTTAGGAGACCCTGCCAATCACAGCCCAACACATGTGAAGTTTACGGACTACGGCTGTTTGAAAGGTTTTCTTCCATAAAATTAATCGATTCCTAGACTAATTCGACTCAACATTTCCAAAACACGTATATTTTTTTGAGAATAATCCGTATAAATTATGCTATAAACAAACAGTTGTAGGATTACTTACCGAGTGTGCACCGTTCGACGTCGCCATTGCTTAAGCTTGTTTTCATCGCGGAGTGGGGCGCACCAAATGGCGGGCGCGATTTCTGATAAGTTATTTTTCTGCGAAAACTTCATTGAACTTTGGAGACATCATTAATATAAATAATTTTTATGGCCATTGAATAAGAAATGTTTCTTTCACAGGAAATGTATAAAATTAGTGCTATATTAGATTTACAGTACCTAATTTACATACTGTACAGATGATAGTAAATTCAACTTACTCGCCTAAACTCTCCGTAGCATGGACGGCGGAAAGTATATATATAATTATAATAAAGTTACAATAAATTAAGTTAATATATAATTATATATACAGTACCTAATTTATATATAATACTGTACAGACGATAGTAAACTCAATTTACCCACCTAAACTCTCTGTAGCGTGGTGCTGGACAGCGGAAAGTAGTTTGGCTGCCCGATGACATTTTACCGAATTATAGGAGTTTTTTTTACCATGTTTATACAGATACTGTCGCAATTTTTTCACCGTCATATAGGAATCCGAATTATAGGAACCCGTGTTATGGGGGGGTCGACTGTATTTAAATTTTTATTAAAATCTTGTGTACTCTTTAAATAATGATTCAAATATATTTATGTCAATGTTGCTACATTTATCAGAGTTACATCCCTTATTCTATTGCTTTGTACTTTGCATCTGAATAAAAAATTTTTCATTAACTTCCATACGTATAACTTTCTATAACTCGAACTGGCCAATTTTCTTCAGATTTGAGATTTAGAGGTGTTATAGTGATTAAATTTAGATAGAAATAGTTAAATAAATAAAACTCACGCCAAAATTGTATAGCTTCTTGATAACAAGCACTGAGTTCAGCGTTAAAACGTTTATACCAGCGTTTAAACAACAAAATGCATCAAGAATCACACAATTCGTACGATCGCTCCTCAATGCATGCACTGCTAGTCAAGTGGATTTGAGATCTTTCGAACGCCTGCAAAAGCTTGTTGCACGTTACCAACAGAATTACCGAATGTTATAATTTAAAAATTGACAAGAAAAAAAAATTTCTGTTTTCTACTTGGAACACTCTGCACGTTCTATTTTTTTCAAATTTATTATTTTTCACCTGAGAACAATGATATAATACTCGTCAAAAGTACTTGCGATATAAGAAAATTCATGTTAACGCTGAACTCGGTGCTTGTTATCAAGTGATTAAATTTAGATTTATTCATTCTATGATGCATTGACAGTTAATTATAATTTTTTTTTTTTTTCATTTAAACTTTTACGGAAACTAATAATTCTATACACTTTGTGGATTTATAGGTTGCAAATTAATATTAAACTTGATAATTGTTGCTAGGCTGTTTAAATTAGAACATGGTGTTCTGAAATAAGCTAGAATACTATATTGTTCCTATTAGAAGTCTACTCCCTACCATTTTCTATTTATTTTGTTAAAATTGACTTGGTAGAGGCTTTTATTGTTGTATCATATTTTTGCCATTGAGAAATTGGTATTTTAATGAAATTTGAGGGTTATTTTTTTAAATAATGGTAACTGCCTTTTCCCTAACTGCTTCTACAATTTTTTGCATTGGCTTAAATGTATTGTAGAGCTATTTATAGCCAAAACAATGAGGATTGATGATGTAATTTTTTCATAAAAAGGAAAGAATTATAATCCAAGTTATAATCCAATGTTTTTCTATGGAGAGTTATTGTACATTATTTTTCTTAGCTTTTAAGTGAGTAATGGTGTTAATAAAAGCCCATTGCAGAAAATATTTAAGACTATTAGGCTTCTAATAGGGACAATACAATATTCTATAGCTATCCTATGGAAATGTAAATGATGTTATGAATTCATATCTCAAACATCTAAAGTAGTAAATATTTTTATAACACATCATATTTAAAAATTCTTAATTTTAAAATATTTTTATGGGTTTATAGATTGATTAGTTAATATGATGCATTAATATATTAAAGTAGGTTTGTATTTGCAATGGGTTGATTGATGAGCAAAAATGAGGGATAAGGAACAATTTCACATCCTATACTGATAGTGCCCAAACCTTTCAATTAACATACCAAATTGGGTAGAAATTGTAAGTAGCCCAGCCACAAATATTTTGTATATTCCATATATACTAAAAATATGCCAGTTTCTATCATTTATAAGTGTTATGTCAAGTATATTGGTGGGCTGAATTTTGCCCAGAGGTCTTAGTTTGAACACCACTATCCTATACTATCCTTGACGAACTATTGGGATCTGGATTGAATTTGTGTTAGATTTCTTGTGGCATTAGGTTAACATCATACTATGTGGCCATCTGACTGCCATCTCTACAGATATAAAACATGATAAAAGTTAACACATTATAACCATACTATCTTTTTACTTTATTCATTATTTTTTCATTTTATGTTCATGAAGGAATGTTGCTTTCTTCCAAATATATGTATACTTTCTATTCACAAGAGATTTTTGAAGCTTTAATAAATTTATGATAATTTCTTAATTGAAGTAATTTTCAATTTAATTTTATTTAATAAAATTGTAAATTACTACTATTTAAATTTTTTAAATTTATTTTTAGCTGACAATAGTTTGTTGGAAAAAGGAATTTCTTTAAAGAAAAATACAGATTTAAACTTTTTCTCTGAAGTGTATCAAGTAACATTCTTAGATTTCTCAGGAAATTTAAATTTTTGTTCTTGGATGACAAAGGAAATATTGAAAAGAGTAAGAAATTTTATTTAGATGTAAAAACAAAAATCAAAATTATGTATTCACCAAATACTTATAAAACTAGATTAATTGATCAACACCAAAAACTGTGTTTTAACACCAGCAGGAGTTTGATTTTAATGCAGATTTTAATGCAGATGTTTTTGACCTATCACTAGGTCAAAAACATTTGTTCAGGTCTTAAACATTTTTTTCTATTTTGGAATGATGGTGAAATTCAAATCTGTTTTCCATGTTCTTAATATAAATATTTATAAATTAAAATTGATATTAAATATGACGGTTCAAATAGTACCCAAGAAAATAGACTACATTACAGTAAAACCTGTGTGAACTGGATTGCATGACACCAAATATTTTTTCCAGTTTGGCAGGTTTCCGTTTTGAACAGTTTTTTTTAACACAGAAAATCACTCCATTCTGAAGAATTCTTCTTGTCTTGACAGGTTTCTGTTTTATTCTGGTTCTGTTTTGGACATGTTTCACATGTAATTAAGAAAACATATGTTATGCATAAAATCTACATAAATTTATTTAATATGAATTTAAATGTGTAAATATTTATATTAAGAACAAGGAACACAAATTTGAATTTTGCCATCGTTCCAAAATTTTTAAATGTAACTGTCTCCTTCATATTCCAAAATTGAACAAAAGTTTAAGATTTGAAACACCTATCACTAAATTGAAAATATTTGTGTGCATTAAAATCAAACTCCTACCAGTGTTAAAATAAGGATTTTGGTGCATAGAAAATTTTGTGTAATGAAATTTCTTGATATAGGTTCAACATGAAGCCAAGTTAAGTTTGTCAGCATTAGATAGTTGTATGTCTGATAGTTTTGACACACTCTTCATGAAGCCTATAGATTTTTATCAAAAATTTGATCACATCTTACAGTAAGTATATAAAATTATATGTTTTTAAATACATGTTCAATTTAACAAATATTTTGTTGTTTTTTTTTTAGCATTAAAACATATGATTTGAATAAGACAATAAATCATCTTCAATTACAAAATGAAATTCTTGATTATGGAGGAAATTTTATTGCTGCTGTTATTCCACATTTTGAAGGATTAATAAATAGAAGTTGCAAAAATAGAATTGTTTTATTGGATAAAATTTTATGGAATCCTAAAGAGGTAAAGACTTTCAAATATTTCAAATATAATATTAATTTTAAAAATATAATAACTGGATGATTCATTTTTGATTTAGTGGAAAATTACAGTTTCACCTCCCAGCCCTAACGATGTTAATGTTGTGACTTTTGGAATATTGTTAAATCCTGAAAATTATAATAAAACTGTGGAAAGAGGTCCTTGTGCAGATCTTCCTGAGGTATATTGACTTCAATTTTATAAATTTGATTTGATTAAACATTTCTCTGATTTTGATTTTTAAATTAAGTTTGTATTTTTTTAAAACAAATTAAAAATTATGAAATTTTAATTAATATTGAGTACTTTTACAGTATGTTCATTTTTTGGAATCATAATTTTATTCTTTTTTCATAATGTAGTCTAAAGAATTTAGAGACTTTTGGGGAGAAAAGTCTGAATTGCGACGATTTCAAGATGGTGTAATATGTGAAGCTGTGGTCTGGCCAGGAAAATCTTTTTCTGAAAGACAAAGAATTTTATATCACATTATTGCTCACACATTAAAAATGTATGTTTTATATTTATTTTAATATCCATTTTTTAATTAATATTCTATGATGTAAATTTCCTGAACTGAAAATATTAAATTGCAAATTGAAAACATTGTCAGTTATTGCAGATTCCATAAACAATGCTGATGTTTTACATATTCTGAAAAATCATCATCCAGTTTTATGTAGAATAAGTGGTTTTCATGCAAATTTTATGATTTTTAGGTAAAGTAAAACCGTTTTATAGAGCTTATAACGTATGTGAGAATTGCATTTAAAAAAGTGGTTTGAGTGATGCAGTTTAATAGTATAAACCAAAACCTGAATCATACTGTCAGATTATTAAGATTAAAATTTGACCTAAAGGTAGGTGGGCGATGCACTATCATATTGTATAAGCATTAATTATTATAAATCAATTTTTGATTTATTAAATAGTTAGAAAATTCTGGAAGAAAAAAACAATATGGAATAGAACTCACACCAACAACTCCAATGGCCAGATGGTTTAGGTGGTTATGGTGTCAGCCTATCATTCTGGGATCTGGGATTGAATTCAGGCAAGGAAGCCCAAAAGTTTTTCATGGGTTATTGGACCATTTTTCATCACCTGGCTGAACCTGCAATGCATCTGGAAAAATGTTCTCTTTAGTGTCCACAAGAAAGAGAAAATCAAAAAATACTTTGACATGTTATCCAGTTATGTTGCTGCACCTCTGGTCCAAGCTTAATTTTCAGATTTAATATATATGTATTTGAAATATATATGTAGTACGATCCAAAAGTTTGGGGACTTGGCTTAAAATTCCTTACCTTAAAAAGTTTATATTGCCGATGCACAACCATCTTCAAAGTAATCACCTTGGGCAAAGATACACTTTTGCCAGTGCTCATATAACTTCTGGAAGCCATTTTTTGAAACTTCCTGTAAGGCCTCCTGCAATGCTGCTCTCACCTCATCTGATGACACAAAACAGCGTCCCTGCAAATACTTTTTCATTGATGGAAACAAATAAAAATCACACAGGGATAAGTCCGGTGAATAGGCGGGGTGTGGAAGCACATTAATTTGAGATTTGGCGAGAAACTGCGTGACCGTTTGGGACAGATGTGCAGGTGCATTGTCATCTAGAAGGTACCAGTCTCCACTTTGCCAGATCTGCAGCCGTTTACAATGAATGAATTCCCTCAAACGACATAAAATGTCTAGATAATTGAGAGACCAACTCAACATTTTCCTTGTTCCGTGGAGTCGAAGGTCAGCCAGAGTGTTCATGATCTGTGATGTATTCTCGGCCTTCTTTAAAACGCCGATGTCATTTGTATACCTTTGATTTCACCATGGTAGAATCACCATACACCTTTCTTAGTAATTTTAAAGTCTCCATAGGTGTTTTACCTAAACGCTGACAAAATTTAATGTTGCAGCGCTGTTCTTGAAACTCCATTTTTATTACGCCGCAAAACAAATCTCTGAAAAAAACAACAGCACTCGCAGTTTAATCATGTGACATGGGCGAAATCAACCTGAACACATAGGGGTGGTTTGGTAGAATCTATTTCATACGCTGTAACTTTAAATATATGCTTTTGTTGTCATACATTACTGCAGTCTCCAAACTTTTGGATCGTACCACATATTATGTGAAATATTTGATTATTATGACAACAAAATATGACTTAAAGCATTGTTCTTAGTTTGCCAGAAGTATGGATATGACTAACTTCAGAAGATGAAGTTTATATTTTTTGAATTTTGATTGAGCTTATTATTTGAGTTGAAAAATTCTAGTGACAGTAGTATGTGGAATTGATCCTTTTTAAATTAAAATAAAATAGATAATCTTTTGAAAAATCATATCACTTTCTTAAATATCCTTTTAACAAAAATGTAAGGAATTATGCCAAAATTTTTGCAGTATTTAATGAAGAATTTAATCAGATCAGATTTGGAATGTTAAATTGATAGAATTACTGTAAAGTTTTTAATATCAAATATAAATATAAAAGCAATAATTACAATCTATTTTAGGCATGCATATTTAGATGAAACATCTATACATTATCTTAGCAACCAGTTAGATTCTGTACTCATGCATCGATGTGCACCTGTTTTTGAAGATTCTACTCCATACAGAACTGGAGAAGAAATTAATCTAGATTTACTTCTAAAATATAATGAATTAAGCAAAGAATTGAGAAAATTGAAAGATATTCCATTAACAGTATCATCAGTACAAGGAATGTCAGCTGCTCTCCGATATTGTGAGGTATCAAAATATCTTTTTTTAATAAATATTGACGTTGTTTTTTGAGTGTAAATAATTATTTTCATTATTTTTTCTAGATCTTTCCACCAATTCCACACCAACCTCACATCGATAATAGGATAGTGGGCTCTTTAGGAAACAGTCTAATATTGAAAGAAAATGCAGGAATGGCTCCTCAATGGGTTCAACCTATGGAAGGTAAAAATAAATAAAACTACCAATTTGAAATAAATAGAGTTTGAAATGACTTTATATTTTAGTATTGTTACATATGGAAACTAGTGGAAAATGGCCTGACGACATCGATGCTATTAAACATACAAAAGCAGCTTTTTATATAAAATTAGCTGAAATGTTAAAATCTCAGTTTATGTTAATATCTGTTCCTTTTACAGAATATGTGGATGTATTAAAGGTATTCAAAATTGTATATATGTAAATTAAATAATTGTCATGTGGTTATGTTATTACTATTGATATTTGTAGGATGGATATGTGTTCAGATTATCAATAGCTTGTCATAAGGAAATTAATTTATTGAAACAAACAATAAATGCTCAAGGAATGATTAAATATGAAAATAATGAGGAGTCACAAAAATTAGAAAAGAAAATTATTCATCTGCCAAAGCTTTCTAGTTATATTTATGGGTAAGTTTTAAAATATTTTCTGAAGAAATAGTTTGAAATCATTCATATTTCTTTAATCTAATTTATTTATACCAATAATAATAATATTTTTATGTAGTACATGAGAGAACAACACAATATTAGTACTTAAACACACACAAATATTTTTAAAGTCCATATATACCAGTATATTTTCGTTTTATTTTAAAAACTTTCATCACATACAATAATCAAATAATATAGTTAAATAAAAACTCAATCTAAAATCTGAAGTAAAATTAGCTTAATTCTAGTCCCAAAGTATAATTCAATTTTTAGATATTTAGCTATTAAACATACAATAAACTATATCTCAGTTTTATCTACACTGGTGGAAATTGAAAGTGATACACCCAGATGAAATTGTAGAAATTTGTGAAACTTGGTAAACATGTACAGGGACATACCCAGAAGAAATAAATACAAAATGAAATGAATTATACAAAGTTTTATTGTTGTTTGGCACATGTTTCAGTAAGTGGTATGCCCATCTTGAGCATGGAGACACTCTTGGATCCTTGCAGGCATTGAATCAATAAGTGCTTGAATGTCTTGTTGGGGTATATATCTCCATGCCTGCACAACTTGTGTAGTCAGTTGTTGTACAGTGCATGCTGGATGTATCCAGCTACCCATGCCATCCCAGACATGCTCTATAGGGGATGAATCTGGAGACTGGGCAGGCCAATCCATGATTGTGACACTTTGCAAGGCCTGTCTTGTAATGCCAGCAGCATGAGGACAGACATTATCTTGTTGGAAGATACTGTTTTGGATGGTGTTTGTGAAAGATATGACTACTGGATGGATCACCGTGTCCACTAGTGGGCAGTCATTGTGTTTTCAACAACCACCAACTTAGTCCTGCTGTCATAACTGATTACCCCCCAAACCATGACACCAGGAGTTGAACCTGAGTGGCATTCTGAAATCACAGCAGGGTGGGCTCTTTCTCCAGCATGCTGGCAGACATGTTGCCAACTATCACATTGGCCTAAACAGAATTGGGATTCATCACTAAATACAACTGTATGCCGTTCATGTGTTCAATTACGTCTAGCAGCACACCACATTAGCCATTGTTGGTGATGAAATCTGGTTAAGGGAAAACATTGCATGGGGGGTCCAAGATCTCAGCCCAGCATCAAGCAATCGGTTTACAATTGTCCATGGGGTGACTGGCAGTAATTACTGCTCTCGTCTGTGCTGCCATCGCCCATCTGTCAGCAACTGCCATCCACACAATATGGTGGTCTTCACGTCATGTCGACCTTCTGCGTGGACCTGTGCCAGGTCTGCAAGTACTGGACCCTTCCTTCATCCACCTTGTGACCACTCTTTGTACTAAGATCATCACATTGTACTAAGATCAGTCCTTTGAGTGATTTCTGATATGCCAATTATCTGACCTCTTTCAAAGTCAGACATTTGGGTGTACGGAGTTCTCACTCATCAATATGGCATAGCTGGTCACTAAGGGTGCGTTTACTTCTGAGTTAGCAGTGCTAATTCTGATAACCGGATGTGACGTCATTAGCACGTTTATTTGTGCTTGCTTGTCCAATTCGAAAGTGAACACATACGCTAACAAGAAATATGGCTGGAAACCGCCATATTTCTTGTTAGCGTATGTGTTCACTTTCAAATTGGACAAGCAAGCACGAATAAACGTGCTAATGACGTCACATCCGGTTATCAGAATTAGCACTGCTAACTCAGAAGTAAACGCACCCTAATAAACTGGAACAAAAAAAGTCATGTTCCATAACACAGTTCACAACTTATAAACTAAACACTATAGCAATTTTGCACAAATGTCTCCATAATTTCCATACCACTGTATGTACTCCATATAATTTTTGATCATTCAATACCCTTCAAAAAGAGATTCTTTTTCCCCAATTTGATATGTCTTCGACAATACTGGGTGGGTGTAACACTTTCAATTTCCACCAGTGTATTTTAAAATGTTACAAGCTTTAGAGTTCTATAAACATTAGAGATAAAATGCAATTACTTATCAAATTTTTTGTCTACAAATTATATTTTTAAAACTATTTCCTACACAGACTGTGTGTTTTAAAGTCAATTTGAAAACTGATGAAGCCTGTTTGTTGATATTAAATTGTAATTTCAAACTCATCCAACAGCTTTCATTTGTCTGCACTTACTGAGCACATCTTTTTATGAAACATTTTTATGCACTGCACATATTCATCTCTATTGCAATTTTTCCAGAAACCTTCAAAGTTTTGCCTTTAGTTTTCATTTTTGATGTTTGAACAATGGGAAGTGAGTGAACCAATACCTACAACAAAATTTGTTGTGGAGAATGCATGCTTTGAATTTTGCTCAACAGATGATTTTATACCCTGCAGCTGTCATTACAGTAAGCTTCAGCTACAATGCTACTGCTTCATTCACAAACCTGTATGAGTCTTGTGGATATTAACTAGCTCACTCTTCATTGTTCAAACACTGTATATAGAATGAAAAACAAGAGATATCACTCTTCCAACACTTTAAGCAGTTTTCTGTCATGCAAAATCTCATGACATTGCAAATATCTGGTGTTTGTATTGAAAACTTTTGATATATAGTTATGTTAAATGTAACCATATTATGTGTTCTACCCTTATTTTCATGTATCAAGAACACATGTCACCCTGTACTTATCCTGCAAAAGTTTCAATTGATTTCTCACTTTCTACACTTCCACAATTGCCACTAGTTGTTCATGTTATTTTATGATCACCTGTTATTTATACAAAACAAAAATTATGAGTACAAATGATGAACTTTGTATCTTATCTCTTACTAATCTTGCTTTTCAATTAAAATAAAACAGATTGATTTTCATATTGCTTATATAAATTTCAGCTTACAGCAACAGAATAATATTTATGGTTCTGCCTGTCGGCTGGCAAAACGTTGGATATGTTCTCAGTTGTTAAGTGATTTTATATCAGATCCCTGTGTGGAATTATTAATGGCTTATATATATCTATCACCATTTCCATTTTCTACACCAAAGTAAGTTATCTAAAAATTTTAAATGATTATATTTGCTTTTAAGCTATATTTTATTTATCATTTTACTATTATAACAGCTGTCCTCAAGTTGCTTTTTTACGTTTTCTTCATCTTCTTCATACATATGACTGGAAATCCTCAGCATTAATTGTAAATTTTAATCAAGAACTAAAGGGTGAGTTTAGATATAATTTTTGTCTTATTCTCAAAAAGTTTTTCAATGCAAACAATCTCTGAATATTTTTTAACTATTAAAGAGAATTTCATGACTTGTTATTTAGAAAGGAAAAAGAACTGTATACCAAATTTGATTCAGATTGTTAAATCATTTTACATAAATTTTTGTAATGTAATGTAATGTTTTGTAACCTAATAATGACCCATTAAATAAATCCAAAATGTTTGTTTAAATACAGTTATTCTCTGTTAAGGTGTCTAGTTCTGTTTCTTTTCTTATTTATAAAATATGGTTTATTTTATGCAGTACATAACTCCTTTATAACTCCTTGCATGTTTAAATACAGCATTTAATAATCATAACAGAAAATCTGTGTGTCAGTCTTTTACTTTTTGTTGGTCTTCTCAATATGGAACATTATATAGTTCAAACTATATTTCTTACAACTTCAGTTTGACACTGAACCTATGAGAAATGTGAGTTGTCATAATGAAGCTCTAATAACTGTTCTACAGAAACTGAATTAGATAATAAAAGCAGGGGATCTTGTGTGGTGTAATTTATCATGTTAAATCTGCTCTAATCAATTATCACAGGTAGAATGAAGATGAATTACAAAATAAACACCAATACTACTTTCCAGCAATTTATGTAGAAAAATGAATGTTTTCAGCTTATTTAAGAAGCTTGCTTCAGGTTTAGTAACCAAATTTGAATCTTCTGTATGATCTATGAAATTGTTATCATGATCAAATATTAAATTATGATGGAAAATAGATCACATGCATAATAACATGAAGATGGCTTTAGCTTATTACTTATAACTCAAATTAAACTCATAATGTTTTTAAATCTAAACCTAATGAAATAAGGAATTTAACTGAACCTCAAAATCTATATATTTTATTATTATTAATTATAAATACATCTTTGTGTAGCTATTTTTGAAATTTGCTGAATTTCACATTTTAAGACCTAACTAAATAAGTGCTATTTAAGATAAGTGCTTTCTGTTTATAATCTACTATGGAAATTTTTCTAGTAATCTATGAGGAAAATCTTCAAATTTGTTCTTTTTATTGCTAAGTAGAACAAAAATTATTTGAACAGACTTTAATACAAAATGATTTTGAGAATCTCTTGAACCTATTATAATTATCTTTAAATTCAAATGTTTCAGGAAACCTTTAACCAAAAAAGAGCTTTCAGTTGTTAAAACTGTTTTGCCATCCAGAATTGGATCCTCACAAATTTTCATAGATGATTAACTTTGGGTATATTGAGAACCCTCTTCCTCACTAACAAACCACTCCACACTATATGCTATCAAATCCATGATTGGCATGAGATTCTTAAATCTTAGGACTTACTAGTACTAAGAACAAAGATCAGAGCAAATAACATAACTAGAAATATAAATTTTTTCAATGTAAAAAGTTAAAAATGTAAAAATCTTTCATAGTTATAAACAGAGTATCATATATTAAAATAAACTTATTTAGTGCAAAATAATAACACTACATTTACAATATAAAGAGATTATTATTATATTAGCATATCTTTATAATTATGTTTACTATTATTTTTGAAATTTCATAGGAGAAGAATGTTCAGAAATTCAATCTAAGTTTACTCTTAATCGTTCCACTTTACCTGCAATGGTTATTGCTACACCATTTGACAAAGATGGAATTACTTGGACTAAACCATCTCCTAATGCAATTATCCTTCACCATTTAATAAAATTATCAAAGAATGCTTATAAAACGCTTCATGACCACTTTATTAACTGTGAACCATGTGACACTAAGGTATGGAGACTTCAGAAATTTTTTTTATATTGTTTGTAGCATTTAGTTTGGAATTTTTTTATATTTTATACATATTCTATCTAAAATTAATTCTCTTTAAGCATTTGAGCTAGTAAATATATTAATATTTGTTAAAGAATATTTAATTAACATTACAGTTTTTCATTAAGGATCTCTATGCATATAATAAATCTTTGATCAGCATATTACTAGTGTTCCAAATTTTTATAGATGTAGTAGTATTTCATAGTCTGAAGAATTCATATTTTCTATCAAGGACAGTAGTCAAAATATCAGTCCTATGCCATCCTAAAAAAAAAAGTTTATTTTTTTTCCTCTCACCTGATATAGAACTGGATTTTTTTTTGTTTTGTTTGGGATCCAGTTGCCTTAATTTTCAATTTCTAATAAAAAATGATACTTTAAATATGTTCACTGGGCTTCAATTTGAAAAAATTGTAGCCCAATGACTGATCAATGTTCTATTCAGAAATGGTTTATTTGACCCCAATTGTATAACTTTCAATAGATGGAAACAAACCTATTGTTAATAGCAAGTCAATCTGGCTATTAATATATTTTACTAACTGTAATCTCTAATTAACTGTATTATTTTTTAACTGTAATCTCTAATTAAAATGTTTTGTAAAAAGATATCATTAATATTTTGTTTAATACAAAAATTTCTTTTTTTAGCAAATATTTCGTCCTCCCATTGGTCTCTATGACATCATAATACATTTAAATCCTTATTATGTGCCAAAATATTATCAGGCCATCGACATCACTTCAAAATTCAATCCACCCATTTACAAAAAATATAAATATGTTAATAATGAAAAGATGCCGATAGTTAATTTTGATCCAGTTCTCTGCTACTTGAAAGAATTAAGGGTATTTTGTTGAATTTTTCCTTTCTCTCTTACATAAACTGCCATTAATCTCCTTTAATTTATTTAAGGCTTGCTTTGAAGAGATAGCACTTTTCTTTTATGATCATTGTGGTGGTGATGCAATATATGTATTATGGAAACCTAAAGCTTTTGAAGCACAGGATATCAAGGTATGTTATATGAAAACAATTATTTTTTTTATGGAAGTACTCTAAACTCTAACAATCAAAGCAGGGTTTGAACTATATACAACACAAGTAATGATTGTTGTTGGTTTGATTATTAGGGCGTTGTTTGTTTTATAACTATATTTTACATTCTCAATAGCTATCTAAAGAAAAAAAAATTCTTAAGTTTTTAGTGTTTTTGGATAGAATATACAGCATGCTTAATAAAGCCCTTATAAATTCATATAAATGGATTTAACTATATCATATTCATAACTATAGTTATATGTTTTAGTCACTTTACTATAACTATAGATGTACTACAAGACAAGACTGCTCACAGTGCCTCTAGCAGTAAAATTTAGAAGTTAGTCCTCCTATCTGGAAAACAATGCATGATACAGAAAAAAGACAATTACAAAGTTTGAGAACATGACACCCTTCATATATGAATAGAAAGCATGAAATGCTAATTTACTGGTACTGTAAGGTCTCGTTTTATGCGGTGGATACGTTCTACAGAAAAGTGCATATAAAAAATTCACATAAAAAAAGACTTTACTTGCCTTGAAAAAGTAGGGATATGTTCCGTAATTTTCTAAAATCGCATAAAACCAAAACAACGAGTTAAAATTAACTTAAAACCGCATAAAAAAAGTTTGCAGAAATTAAAAGAAATAGGCTGCTTATTACTGCAACTTGAAATCAGCAAAATTTAAACTCGCTACTTATTATAAAAATGAACAAAACATCGCTTAAATAAAATTTAATTTCAAAACAATTACCGTTTATACCTTTCAATGCAAAACTCAGAATGACGTAATAGCGACTTGTCGATGGTATCATGTACAAGGGGAATCCCTGAATTGCAAAAGCTCACTCTAAAAACAAATCACTGACATCTGGATGTGAAGAGTTAATTAAGACCCCTTTAGTTCCGCGCCCGAGTTAACTCGGGCAGGTTACATAGCGTTACATAAAACACTGTCCTTAAGGATTTTTGAAATTTTTTATTTTTTGAATTTTTGGAATGTTTTTTAAGTCTCCAAATTTTTTAAAAATATACGGCCAGCTAGTGTTCACCCTACTTTAAATCCTTGTCCTCCCGCCACGTCTATGAGAATGCCTGGGAAATCCAACTCCAGCTGTGTTCAAGGTCATCCAGATGTGTAAACAATGAATCATCGGTGTTAAATTTCACAGAAGGGCGAGACAAAGGAAGTTAAACTTTGAAGCTTTTTCTTCAAAATTAACACATTTCTTTCGTTTTTTTTCCAGTTTTAAATATTTTTTATGTTTAATTACATTTATATCAAAAATTGCTAGGAACTAAAGCGATTAGGGTAGATCTAGCTGTCCTTTACATCCATAAACGTTATATGTCAGTGGAACAAATGGAGTGAGCTTTGAGCGTTCCACGATTTTTGGAGACTGTCTATACGCGGACTTCCTAAATAAGCCTATATGTATGTTTGTCCAAGAAATTTTTGGATAAAATACAAACCGCACAACTTCAAAATCGCATAAAAATAATCCGCATAAAAAGAGACCTTACAGTATTCCATTTGTCAATTCTGCATCACAAAGCAGCAAATTACGAGAAATAGAGACAGAATAGGAAATACACATTGTTTTGAGCTTAAAGCATCTCATTGGAATAATACTGTACATCTAACATGTGGTTTCACTTCCCATGCTGTGTGATGTGATTAGTGACATAGCATTGATGAGAATTGAATACCAACAAATTAGCATTTTATACTTCTTATTCATGCTATTCATGTACACAGTGTGACCTTTCATACTAAATGGGTTATGCTCTACAACTTTTTAACTGACTTTTTTCATATTGTGCATTGTTTGAGAAATGAGTGCTGAAAGCAATATCATAGCACATAGCTACAGTTAAAAACATGAATACTTATAGTTATACTGTATTTTTGCAAAATGATCAGCATGCCGGTCTATCTGGGAGACCATGAAATCAGTCAGTTAGATATTTCCGTACGGTAAAAGCTGGCATGCCGTTTTAAATGAGGTTATACATCCCTCTTAAAAAATCACATTATAAGAACAAGTTTTTATTCAAAAACTGTGAAACTGTCAGCATTACATCAAAAACTATAATTATATGTGTAATTTCTTCATTTTGTCTTTTTTCTAACAATGTAAAATACGTGTAATTGTACTCGTATAATTTTGAAAGTGTTTTTTTTAATGTATATTTTGTTATTTGATTCAAAAATGTAGAAATAAACATATTAAATTTAAGAAACTGGCTGTAAATTCTCATCTTATATCCATTAACATAGGCTTTGTGTGAAATTTGGAAGGTGTTATTAGATTTAAGGTGGGGTGGATGGTCAGTGTAACTCACACTGACTGACTATCTACTATCTACTACTACGTCATTAATTGTTTTAATGGAGAGGTTGAGGCCAAAGTTTTAAATGCAAAACGTGTATGTCAGACACTCAGCACTGCTTTCCTGTAAGCCTAGAAGTTTAACAATGGTGTTTGGAATGTTGAGCATGATTCCACTGACAAACTTCTAGACTTACAGGAAAGCAGTGCTGAATGTCTGACATACACATTTTTGCATTTAAAACTTTGGCCTCAACCTCACTATTGTCTTTTAAAATCAGGAAGAGTTTTTGTTTACGTCAGTCAAGTTACGATGTTGTTATATTATTGTACTGGGAATAATGTTTTCTTTAACATTTAATTAACAACTAGTTTTGTTAGATCTGATTAAAATAAAGAAATTAATTAATTAATTAGTTGCAGTTTAATGGGCATGCTGGTCATTCTGCCAAAATATAGTAGTAAAGTGACTATTAGCACTTGTCAGTTACATGGGGTACAAGGACTTTACTATGTATCCTGTATACAAATACAATGCCATCACTATACATGAAATCTTAATTTTTAATTGTCTGATGCTTATAAAATTTAAAGTTACAGCTGCAGCAAACAGTTGCAAACTTCAGAAATTATATTTTTCAGATGTCAGAACATTAAATTTCACATATCATAAAATGTTAGTTATGCCAGTTAATAAAGATATCAAACAGAACTGAAGAAATATACAAAGAATGAACTTTATTTCCATGAATAAAAAACAAATACACCATAGTTGAAATTCATTGGGAAAAAAGTAATTTGCAAATGTGGTTAATGTTTATGCTTACTTTTTCAAGGACTTTAATGGTCAATATAGCAATTGTGGAATATCTTTACAAGAATCTGACTTTATATAACTGGCATTTACAATTATACAAATGACATCATTAAAATCATTTTAAGTACTTTATTGATATGGAAAAAATCAAAAACAGAACAAAGTTCATTCTTTATATATCAGATAATTATCAAAGAATATTTTCTAAATATTTTTCACAATTTGTATTAAGAGGAGGGTTTAATTCAATGAAGGAAAATTATTTGTACATAGAAATAATGACTACTGTTAATTATTAGGTTAAAGGTAGTGCTTTTTATGCTGAATTGCTTACATTCATAGGGAATATTACTTTACATTTTTCTCTTATACTATCATTTTTTTACAGTATTACATGATGGTGTACAGTACATGAACAAGCAATAATAGATGTAACTGGGAAACAAAGTTAATTATTATTAAAGACTACATAGTTTCTCACCAAGCATGGCAGTGAACTATGTAGTTAATGTTCAATCTTTTTATCCCAGTCAGAGCTTCCTTGTTAATATGTTACAGTGAGATGTATTTATTCCATCCCTTCCCTTAGTTTATGTTTCCATCAAACACTACTCACTTGTCAGCCTGACACAACATGGCAGATCATAACTGTAGATGTTTCTGCCATTTGTGTCCCAGATATGAAATTATATCAAAAATTCTGTAGTCTGGTAAAAGGATTCCTTGCTTTGCTTTCTTTTGGACATCGACATACCATGAAGCATCATGGTATGAAATAGCACCATCTGGTAAACAATATGACTTTGTATTATTGATGATGATGATTTTATTATATCCAATGCGTTTATTGTTATTTTTAGTAGTAGTGCTATCTGGAGAAAGATACCAAACAAATCCATAGACTTTATTATATTATTAATAATTGTTCTTGCTAAGTACTCACTCTAAATAGATTTTTTAATCTATATTACTCATAAATTTTATTGCATTTTAAACAGGTGTCATATCTTAGCTGTCGAAAAATACGTGAAATGCAACCTCCAAAAGTCATTTTAAATGTGGAAGCTATTATTGAAGATTTCAGTATTCTTGGTTCTGGTCTGGTAAATTTTGTTGAAACAAAAGCAGACAAATGGAAAATAACTTGAAAATTTTCATGAAATGTAATTTTGTAAATAAAATATTTTGTTTAAAGAATGGCATTATTTATAAACAAGAGCAGCTGATCAAAATTTAAAAATATCTATTAGAAATTTCTTTTGTTGAATAGAAACTAAGGTTTACAATCTTGTGTAATTTTCTTATTTTATTACATGAAGTGATGATTTATTTATATGCAAACAGTTTGATACATAACAGAATATGAACTCTGTTTCTTTGAACTTGTTAAAAGTTACAAAATACTATGGCCCAGCTTGAGAACACTACATAGATATTTGCTCTAGATTTTCAAGATCTTTAAGATTCAACATTCTCTTTGAAAAAGACCATTGTATGTTTTTTCTCAAATTTGAGGAAAAACTTTTAGGCAAGATTTAGAAATGATCTTCACTACTGACTGCTGCTCTAGAAACCCAGATTCAAGGTGGGTCAACTTGGAAATGTTGGATCTATCTTGTGCCATCCAATTGTTCTCATTGTGGACCTATAAAGCTATGATGGATAGGAAAAAAGACTGTTTTAGTGCCAATAACAGTTTTTTAAACTAATTTATCTGGCTTGAAAATCCAAATAAAATCATTACTTTTTCTAGAGCACATATTTAAAGTTAAAAATTTCAAACATTTATTTCAAAACACTGAACAAAAAAAATAAGTACACAATAGTGCTAATAACCTGAATAAACTGCAATATTGAAAAATCATAGTATAATAAATTAATGTTCAAAACTTTTGAACCTCAAGAGCATACACCAAATAGAACTGAAATATAGTAAATTTTAAGATGCACCATGACCAAATTTTGGGATTCACTCAAAAACAAAAGTAATCAAATATATATAAAAAATAAACTAAATACATAAAAATTATACAACACCTTTTTACATATTAATTTAGATTGCAAGAAATAAAGATTTTTCTCTTAAGCTTATATCAAACAAAGAAGTTTGCAAGCATAGATTTCTTGGAGGTATTCACAAAGAAAGCCAATCTGAATAAATGAGATCATTTGTTTTATTACAAATTTTTTAATAATCAAAATATTTTATCCACTCAAAGAATAATGGAAAACCCAGTCTAACCCTAGCAATGCTAGGATCTTGAGTATAGAGTAAGTTGCATAATTTGTTAAAAGAAAAATAAATCTTATCTGGAGCATGAGCAAACTTGTCCAAAAGGGATGGTACTGTCAGTCAAAATGGACATTCTGTAATCAATACAAGACTGAAAGTTGGTTAAAAAAAAAAATAGCCCTCAAGGCACTTTTAGAAAAGATGTAACCAACTTAACAATGTGAGTTTTAAAATAAGATTATCAAAAATTATGCCCAAATCATTAAAAGATATAACATAATGGGAACAGAGTCAATGTAAAAGCAGGTAAGGGAGGATTGCAGATCAGAACAAAACACATAAACACAGTTTTTTACATTAATTTTCAGATTAGCAGATTTAATTAATTTTTCACCAAAAGGTTGTTGGATTGTAAGATTGATGAATTGGAACAAAATTTAATGTAATTGGCATAAGCTACAATATGAGATTTAAAGTGGCAAAGGAGGTGATTAAGATGTGAAAAGAAAAGACTACTGAGAATTGAACCCTTTTGAATGCCACATAAAGGAACAAAGTCAAGGAAAACATAATCATCTATTTTAATTTTACATGTTTTTAACAAGAAATCATTCATGGCTTAATTATTAAGTGATGGGTCAATATCATATTCAAAGTATTCTAAGAATATTAGGTAAGATGGAATCAAAAAGCACTGCTTATTTTTTAAATCATTTCTTATATAAGAAGTTTCCAATTGTACTAAAAAAAAAATAATAAGATGAGCAATGAATGCTGCAATTTTTAATCATATTTTTTAAATTTAAAATATATTCTCTCTACCTCAAATTAGTGGTGTCTTGCTCCTGCACATCATACTTTTCCTGTTAGATGACTGGTATGACTATTACTATCTAACTCCTTTCAGGGAAAAATTTTTGAAGTGAATTCATGAGACTTCTGATCTGACCAGAAGTTCATATATAGTTAATTGGGGCCTCCTGCCCCTAACTTTCCATATCTGGTTTCAGCTTACATCTATCTAACTATTCTTAATATTAAGACAGACAACAGTGGGAATTTATAGGTCAACAATTTTTTCAAATGCAGCCCAATAAAGCTTGTATCAAATTCATTGTTGTCAAGAGATGTTAAATGGGTAAAAGCTTACTTGATAATGGAGAATAAATTCTACAATATATACCCAGGGTGGCCAAGCTCCTTGATAGTCTGAGCCATTTTTCAAAATTTGAAATTTTTTGCAAGCCGCAATTAAATACGTATTAAAAAGGTATGCAAAAAATTCCAACTACAAATTATATCCGTAGCAAGAGTGATACAAATTGTTCCCTCCAGAGCACAATGTCAACTTTCCATTGCAATGACAGTTTACAAATTCAAAATCGGTCTGGAGTCTGTCGATAATGGACGATTACGACACTGTTTATGTTCGTTTGCGCAGTTTTCGATGAGTCATATCATTCTTAACTTGGACGGAAATGAAATTTGTTACAATGTTACACTTAGCCTTTCATATTTGTTGTTAGTAATTTAAAAGACATTTTGAAACACATACGGAACGATAATAATTTTTTAAAATATAATACTGTAACACAAAAATGAAAAGGGAACTCGGGTACATTTATCGAGAGCCACAAATAATCCTTCAAAGAGCCGCATGTGGCTCGCGAGCCGCAGGTTGGCCACCCCTGATATATACAATTTCAAAAATCTTTATTGTTGCTTGAGAAAGTATAATAGAGCAAACAGTATTTTTATCTTTCTTAAGAATTGGAATAATTGTTGAAGAAAGCCATCAAATAGAAAGCTGGATTGAATATAACGAGTTTTGCACGGATTACTGAGAGATTTCAGAGATTTAAAAAACAAACAGCAGGAATTTGATCTGGACTAAACCTGAATGTATTAAGTAAATTGATAGATTATGAAACCTCTGAAAATGAAAAGAAATTGAATACAACTGCAAAAAGTTTAGTGGTTTAAAATTTGAGAAGAATATTGACAAGATTTTGTTTAAGGTCTGAATATATGCCATATACTTTTATTTATCATGAAACAAATTTTTAATTTTGTTAAATAAAACAAATGCCACAAGTGAAATATTTGGCAGTGCTATTTCCATATACAATAACTTTTTCATTTTAATTCTGCATCATATCATCATCTTGAAAGTTTTTTAATTATTACATTTCTTTTTTTTAAATTAAATACTCATAACCAACAAAATTCATTTGTACTAATTTAACAGTTGAGCAAAATAGCCAAAAAATGTACTGTACATAAGGCATCACATAATCTATCACAATATCTTCTTAATTATTGTTTTGAACACGTAAGATCCCATTAATTCTACAACATGTCTCTATTTTGGATGAGTGAAAAAGTGAGTCAGAATCAAAAATATGATTTTAAAATTAAAAAAACTAATTTCTAGTTAAAATTGAAATTTCAATAATCATCTTGATCTGATTTTTATGCATGACTGAAATTGAATGAAACTTGGCATCATATTTAGAAAGAAGCAGTGAATGTTTCTTTCGATTTTTAATTTTTGATCAAACCAGTGTATTAATCATCAAATTATCAGTTATTAATGTTTCAAATTGTTTAATTGGGTTTGCTCATCAGGAATATATTGATAACAAACTTGCCATTAATACTCCTCAACATAATTATTGTAAGATAGCCTCTCTGACTTTTTTACACAGAGCACTGAACATATTTACTCAAGCTTATTGCAGGTTCACTAGTGATGAATGGCAGATATTATCAAGCCAAAAATTACTGAAGATCCCAACTGGATTTGGAATTGAATCTCAGCACAGACTTAGTTGTCAACTATTTGACCATCTTAGCAACACACTCTCCAGTATTCTGCTAATTAATACAGTTGTCTTTTCCTTATCTTCTTTAACAGCTCTATTCTCTTCAATAATTCTTCATTTGTAATCTTACCCAATCAATTTTATCCTTTCCATCCTGAAATTAATAATTTCAAAGAAAAATTGCATAATAAATCTTTTTAAAATTCCTACTAAAATAAACTTCAATATATAAGTTGATAACAAAATAACTGAATTTAAATGAAAATATTTAATTACAGTTTGTTAGTTTTTTATATTAAACCACAAATTATTAGATAAAAATTCAATTACATACTTTTTTTTTACTTGTACTTTATTCAAAATAATAAACATAATAATTTATCATCATAAAATAAATGATAAAAAGTTTTATATTTTCTACAAATAATTATTAATTATTTCAATGTTTAAAAATTACTGATAAAAAATAATATTTCTGAAGTTCTGATACCTGAATAGAATTATATGAAATAATTTAAAATTCCCACAATTGCCAAATTTGTTCACTGAATGGCCACAGATAATCACATGTGCATGCATTCACTTGGATTACATTGCAGTTGTTTGTGATCTATCTATTCTGTCTCTTTTTACTTATATTCAACCTTTTTTTTTTACAAGCAATGGTTTCTAAAAAGATGCAAGTGTTAATACCAGTCTACATTTAAGTTTCTAACAGTCTGTAGTGCTTTAGAGAGACATGGGAAACATGTAATTAGTAATCCACAATGTTGAGTTATAATGGTGGATCAATAAATAACTGGCCAATAAGAGTCGCACAAAGCAAAAAATTTGCATGTGAATATACAGTGCATCCTTATGTAAGGTGGCCTTAATCAATCAAATAGCTTCAATGATTTGTTTACATGATCATGGTGGAAAATGGAAGCATCCAGAATTTAGCAATAAGATGTAATCAGGTTGTTAGTTGCAGAAGGTTGTGGGACCACTGCAATTCATTGGTGAATACAGCAAGTGTATGGTACATACATCCTAAGACTTGCCCAGGTTAAGATATAGACAAAAAACTTTTGGGAAAGACTGACAAGCAACAATTAGGACATCTGCAACATGCAGCCACACCACAAAATATGCAAATGGTGGAAGATGTTGTGTTTGTAACAGGATAATGACATTGCAACTGCAGTAAACTGATTTTATTACTATGCATGAACATTTGCATTTCAGGAAAGTGTGTGCACAGCAGGTACCGCATTCTCTCAACAAAGAACAGACCAAACTCTGGATGGATTTGTCACTGGAGCATTTCACACATTTTACTTTGCAAGGTTCATTTTTTTACATCACATGATAGGAGGTCACATGGTGTTTCCATTACAATTCAAAAATGAAGCATTCTAGTATGTGTGAAAACATTCATTGTTGCTACTACTCAGCAAAAACAATGTCCTACAAACATCAGCAGGGAAGATGATGCTTACTCTCTTTTCAATCATTAGAGCATCTCCCTCTTGAGTTACTGCAGCAATACCTTGCACACATTAAAAATGCAAATTCAATGCAGGCAACCTATTTATGAGTTTTCCAACTCATAAATAGATCATCTTTCTGGCTCTGTGAGGGCATGCTTCATGACAAAGGATGTCCTCACAGAGCCAGAGGTGCTTAAACATCATCGTACAGTCTAGACTGTTTACCTACAATTTTCATGTTTTTGGAGAACTGAAAAAGCCCTTAAAGGCAGCAGTTTTCTTGGATGCCAAAATGCAAGCTATGGTCTATAATTCACTCTGCTAAATCCCACTAAATTCTTTAAACAAGGTATATAAGTAGGCTTGTGTCACACACTGGGATAAGTGGCTGAACAACAGAGGGCAATTACTGTTAAAATAAAATGTTTATATATTCCACGCTGTTGCTTTCAGCTGGTTATTAATTGATCCATCCTTATAAGGGATTTTAGTTGTTATAGCAAGGTTTTGGAATCACATATGCTAGAAAATGAAATGTATAAAATAAAAATTATATAATTATATAGTAAGAATTTCTAATGATTTAAATATATTACATCATCAATAATTAATTAATTAAACTTTGGAAATGCATTTAAAAAATTGTTAAATTTGTCAAAGTTCATTTCTCCATGTTCAACAGATTTGTAATATTTATCATTCGAGCAAATAAAAAATAACTGTTATTAATTTAGAGATGTACAGAAAAATGATTAACATGGGATAAGATTGAACTTACAATCTCTGCAAACTTAAGTCACTAATTGCATTAATATTTATAGAGTAGGCTGGATGTTCATACAATAAAGTATCAGATTACTGCATTATTGAATCCAGATTTTGCAATTCTTTTGATAGATAGTAAAAACCATAATATGGTTCTCCATCCTTTACCCATGCTGGTTGATCTATTGTATCTATCATCCATAATGAAAAAGGCCATATATGATAACACTATGCCTGACACATGATGTGAAGCATAGTATAGGAAGAATCAGGACACATGAAAGCATTTTGCATTTAATGTAGTCTTTCTTCTTTCATTAAATTGGTTGGTTGGATTTGGGATTTTTGTGGCACAAGAGCTTAGGTTTTTCATTTGGATGATCATTCCCTCACTGTATATGTGGTAAAGAATTCAATATAAACAGGATGGTGTGTCACAATGGTAAAAGTAATCAATATTTACACATGTTGAACTTTTATGATTACAGTAATCTTCAAAAAAATGTTTTAAGTAAATTGCAGTTTCCAAAAAGTTAGTTGAAGTCCTAAAGGTAATAATCAGAAATTATATTTCTTATCACTGGTTGAAAGTAATGTACAAAAAAACATGAAAAAAATTAAAACTTCTACAGAAAATGAAGAAAAGTATAGCATATAGATTTATAACTAGAATATTAAGTACAGTACATTCTGGTCACTCTGTAAAACATACATATAAAAAAACAAAGAATAAGATTTTTAAAAAATTTATATCATAACAGGATTTATTTTATAAACTTCTATTCTTATGCAAAATATAAATTAAAAAATGCACAATAATGAATCAGGATTGAGAATTTTGCACTAATATTTGATATGCAAGAGTTTATTATAATCATTTAAGACTTATAAAGTTTATTTTTTCTTTTTAAATACAAAAATCTATCACTTAGAAAAAGTATATATTAATTTAAAAACAAATAATCTGGAATGATTAAATTCCTGTTCTAGAGATTTCTTAGATGAATATTGATTTTATTAAAAATTTAATTTTAATATTTTGTAATTGAAGTTTTACTGGTTTTATTTAGAAATTAAAAATTAATAATATTTATACTCAAAATGAATAATTTATATTAGATAAATATTGGACAATATTAATCTAGATTATAAACTATAAAAATGAATTTATGAAGTTTTTATAAAATTAAGAAAAATAATAGTTGGAAATTTGTTCTATGACTACATTTATATAACTATACACTTTAGAATTTCCCACAGCTTGCTATGGGAAATTCACATAGCTTGCTATATGTAACAAAATTTAATAATTGTTTAACAATCATTCCATATCATACAAATCACTTGAGAAGAAACCTAGGAAGTACTGTGCACTTTCTGAATTCAGCCATATCCAAGACAAAAAATTATATTCAATATAACCCAAAACAACTCCAAAGAGCATATCTCCCACATGATGCCGACCTAATAGCACTCGTGAAATACATACAGCTATGCACCAAGCTACAATGATAACTGTAAATGGTAACCAAAGAGCGCATTCGTGTGTAAAAATATATCCTAAAAATATAGCTCGAGACGTGTGTCCAGATGGACAGGATAACTTGTCAATTGAAACAGTCATAAACATGTCCATTGTGTTACTTGTAGGTCTCTTTCTTCGAATACTAGCTTTCAGTATTGCTACAAGCATGATATCCAGCACCAGACCTGTGATAAGTCAAAAGATGTTTATCAACAATGGCAACATCAAACACTCTTTATTGATACAAAACTTACCCAGGAATAAATTCAGGAAAAAGCTTTTTGTTTCAGGATTGGACGACAACCAGATGCACACCAAACATCCTCCCAACCATGGCACTCCATGACATGATATTTCTAGCCATTTCATATAGGGACGAAGTTGACCCAATGGAGAAGTTGGAGTAGCAGATAAACTCAAACTATTACTTAATTCTACATCAATTTTCTTCAATATTTGTAATAAAGGATGAAGTGAATCTTTGGATTTTTGATTTTTATCCTGCATCCTGAAAAAAGTTATATATATAGAAATTGAATATAATATATATATTATACTAAGATTTTTTAGAAAATATATATGATATATTATAATCCTAAAAATCTTTACATTTAATTTTTCTATAATTTTATGTTATTTTAAGTAATACAGAAACAGCAATACAGTAGAGCGTTGATTATCCAAATGCCAATCAACCAAACCATCAGTTAACTGAAAGCGTTCCAGTCAGACTGTGTGGTACTGAATTGAACGTTTTTGATACTAGATTAACTTCTGAAGTATTTTTTAAAGTATAATTTTTTTTTGTTTTTATATTTTTCAATAAATTTATTTTGTTTGTACAAAATAAAGAAATAATTTTTAACAATACAATAGCAACGATTATTATTATAAAAATTTTCGTTAGTCTTAACATCGACAAAAATTCAATGCAAAGCGTCATGCAATGGAGAAAAATTTAAACATGGGATATATTAATATACTATATTAATAATGTATTTTTTCATACATAATCGGTTATATGAAAAATTGATTTCCGAGTCCCCAATTGATTCAGATAATTGACACTCTACTGTAACTGTCTACTCTAACGCTCTTGAACAATTTTTTTGAAGTATTGAACTAGATAAAAATTTCAAATCACTATAATAATACAATAATATGGATGTAATAATTTATAGCAGGCCTGACTTATAATGGTGTGTGATCAACTTTCAGGAGTCAAAAGCATTAATGATCTACTCCACATTTGTTTCATAAAAATTTAATAATCCACCATAATAAAATTATGGTTTTAATATTCATATTAAAATTACATTTTTTGCATTTTAAAAAGCCATATTATCTGTGGTCGACAAAAAAATGTGCCAACGATTAACCAGTCTATCACAATCGACTTGTTGGCCATGGCTTATATAGCATGCTAATAGCTGTTTGTTTCTTACAGTGTGGTCCACTACTCCATACCTATTTACAGAGAATCTTAAAAATTAGAATACAATTTATTGCTTTTTCTCTTTGCTGAAGTTGGTGATTTTAAAACAGTTTTGACAGAAATTGTCACACATATATGACAACATTTCGTATTCAAGATGAACCTTGAGCAAAAATTATGAAAATTACCGATGAAGTGTTTAAGAAAGATTACTATTAATTCTGTAATAAAAACTGACTCTTTACTAATGTAAACAGCAGATGCAGCCTTCATATTGAAAGAAAATGTTTACTTCTATTGCAAGTTGATATATTGTAATTTGTTTAGCTGCATGTTATACTATGAAGAAGGATATTATTAGATAAAAAATATTAAGCTGAATAAGTATTTTAAAGTCATTTAGTTCCAAAAAAGCAATTTTGACAACAATTTTAAATTTAAAATATATCCTTCAAATAATAAATTATAAAAACATCATTGAAAGTTTGTTCCCACAGAATTATACTTTTTCTCCACATGAGATCTTGGCCATTCTAATCAACTCTCTATTTTCTCATTCTCTTTTATTTTTTCTTCATCTAGATAAGAAGAGGATATGAGAAGTTAATTAATGATCAAGCACATGCAACTGACTAATTCTTTGTTACTTAAAGTTTTTCTCAACTGCTACTTTCCTTATCTAGCAACATCTTCAAATTGCCAAAGTACAAAGTGGATGGAAAGTAACTAAGAAATTGAGAAATTTACTATAATTTTTGTAATAATAATGCAATCAATAAAATTTTATAATTTTAGCATTAATGATGTGTTTCCTTGTTCATTCAAACTTTTAGGTGTATTGTTATCCTTAACAAAAAATTATAAAAATATAAATAATGGATGAATTTGGAATGGCATAAGTGATCCACTTGTGTTAATAAATACTTTTTAAGGAATTTTTTTTTTCGTGTAAATACAAAATGAAAATGACAAAATCTTCTTACAATCTGAAAAGTACATTTTAATAAAAGTGTTCATTCAGTTTATAAGAAGCACTTGTAGTATTTTTCAAAGTAAAACAGACTCCTAAATAATTTTGAAACAGTTGGTCTTATTTACAATTGAGCCACTCTCTTTCCAAATCAATTAACTCCACAAAACAAAAAGTATAAAAATTGATAATATAAATTATTTTTTAAAATTTTCTTTAAACTTTAAATTTAAATAAACATTGCAGAAGGTATTTTTATATATCATTATATTAAAGCATAGTTTTAATATAATGATATATAAAATTAGTTACACGAAAAATTTGAAAACAATAACAATTATATTAAGGATTTACAAATGGACTTAGTCGATTTGGACTGTGAATGGTTCAATTGTCAGTCTTATGTTTTTTAATAGTTAAATTTCAATAATAAAATCTGAAGTTGAAGCAAGTTATTTGTTACAATCAAAACTGGCCTGAACTGCTCTTAACAGAAATATACTCAATGTTACATTTCACATGTAGAAATTATCAATAATGCAACTAACAACCACATTAATGCAACATTTTATTTATATACAGTGACTCCAGTTTACCAGGTTTTTTTTAAAAAATTTTATATTGTAAACATTCGGGTCTTGGAACCATTACATACAAATATTGAGTCACAAGAGCAAAAGTTTGAGAAATGCTGTTCTAGACAATCAGGGAAAGAAAATGACTTCAAGTTAGCCCAGTTTAAGTTAACCAGTTTCCACTATACATACATCTGGGATATATAAATAATATTTGTGCAAAAACAGGACAAGTACTAATTGTATTTAATTTAATAAAATTACAGTTAGCTACAAGACAGCTTTTCTTGGTACCAATGATGTAACTTTGTATCCCTCAAATTACCATATTTTATGCATATAAGCATTAAAATATTTTATGCATATAAACATGCACTAAAATGCATATTATATGCATTTTAGTGAGAATATTTAGGAAAAACTGAGGTACACTCACTCAGCAGTATGTAAATCAAAAAAACACAACACCTTAATTTGCTGAGAAAATTTAATGAAAAAGCAAATGTTTTCAGCCAAATCTGTTGGCCATCATCAGGCTAAGATATTCGAATATAAATAAAATAGAACAAAAATTTAAATACAAATAAAAATAACAAATGACATATATATATATATATATGTGTGTTACTATGAAAGACCGAAATTAGAGAATGTCAACACATACAAAATACGTCGGTGAAAGTCCAAATATTTGGTTATAGTATTATACATTCGAACAATCGCCGGTGTATGTC